>NC_091690.1:99308333-99621666 GCF_041296265.1 Equus caballus | reverse complement strand
CTTTGACAGAAAACCAAAAGCGCAAACTATGATGACACAAAATTGATAAATAGAACATCACATTTTAAAGCACTCTGCTCATCAAAGACACCATTAAGAAAACAAATAGACAAGCCACAGACTGGGAAAAAAATACTGGCTAAATATCTATCTAACAAAGGACTTGTATCCAGAATATACACAAAAAAAATGGTATAAACTGATGATAAAAAAACACACTAATTAAAAATCAGGGGGAAAAACTTGAACACTTTTCAAAAGAAGACAGATGAACAATGTGCACATGACCATGTGCTCAAACTTTTCCATTAGTTATCAGAAAAATTATATTGAAATCATGAGATACTACTAAACGCTCATAGAACGGCTAAAGTAACGAAGACTGATAATGCTGAATGTTGGCGAGGATGGAGAACACCTGGAATTCTCACGTGTTGCTGGCAGGAAACTCTGGCAATTTCTTATAAAGATACACAGACATCTACTCTGTGGTCAAGCAATTCCACTTCTGCATTTTTATCCAACAGAACTAAAACATAAAAACATATGTCCACAAAAAGACTTATAAAAGAATATACTCACAGTCCTAGTCATAACAGCCAAAAAGTGGAATCAGAAATGTCCATCAACAGGAGAATGGAAAGACAAATCGTAGTGTATCTATAGAGGTGAATACCATTCAACAAAAGGATAAACGAGGACACACTCAACAACAGATGAACGTCTGAAACATTGTTGAGCAGAAGCAGCGAGAACAAAAGGGTACATATCAAAGATCACAATGATACAAAATACAAACTCAGGCAAAGCTAACCCACGGTGACAGAAATTAGACATTGGGTTCCAGGTAGGAACGGGGGGTGGAAATTAACTGGACAGGGGCACAAGGGAATTTTCTGGAGGAATGGAAATATTCTCTATCTTGTTTGGGTTGGTGGTTACGTGGTATCATATCTCACCAAACTGAACACTTAAGATGCGTGCATTTTTCATTGTGTTAACCATATCTCAATAAAAAAAAATCTTCAGACATGTCTAAACTTTTTAAAAGGAATTTAGCAATTCTTTTTAAGCCATAAAGGAAAACTGAGAAATTTGTTCCAATATTAATACATGGACAAGTACAATAAAATCACAGAAAATTAATGAAAAGACTGATATGATTTAGTGAAAAGTCTGAATTACAGACTAGTACATGGAAGTATAGTTTTATTACTTTCAAGTACATATACCAACCGCTAAAAACTTTAAAACATTTAAAAAAGGTAAGTATTGTTGAGTAGAGGACTAAAGTACAGTCAAAATTAAAACAGCATATGTCACAATACTAAAACATGGAGAGAGTGTCTCTGTGCTTCTTTACCACAACACAGCAAAGGTGTGCATCCCCTTCACGTCCCAGCAAACTGATGTCTGACCTCTCTCAGATGACTCTCACATTATGACCCACGCAACTTCCTCACATTTGCGGCAAAGTTTTCAATCATACAGACCTATGTTCTTTAAATCCCCATGCCATTCAGCGAGGATGGGAGCCATGAGCACAGACAGAAGATTCAGAAACTGTCTTGATACAAAAGTATAGGACCACTCAGGATACTACAAAAGACACACCTACAGAAAATGATCTCACCAGGATCAGCATATGTTCTACTTCCTGACCAACTAGCTGAGTAATGCTTTAATTATGGACTCAATTCTGACTAGCTGAGATTTTATGGCAGTGGCTTGTCCAATATGGAACATTTTTAGATTTTCCCCATATAATAAATCCAAGTGCTTTTCTAAATTACTAATTCTGGAGTGACTGTCACAATGCGTCAGCCCAGTGCAACTCAAAATGTAGTCCTCAGGTCTGCAGTATCAGCATTACTCAAGAGCTCCTCAGAAGATGGCCCCCTCCCAAAGGTACAGAGGGGGACCCCAGAATCTGTGTTTCACCAGACTCTCCAGGCATTTACTATGCATGCTCCAGTCTGAACAGCACACTGTTAGCCCCTGCTACTTAGTAAATCACGGGATTAGTTGCAAATCAGAAAATAAGCGCTTCGTAAAAATTTCCCCTTGACAGATGCATCTCTCCAAATGCGTATCCAAGAAAAGAACGCCGAGTAACACCATAACTGTGAACCTGTAACACACAATGAATCCTGCTGAGTGTCCATGCCAGACATTTGTTAACAATTGATTCCTTCTGTCCACTAGGCATAAATGCCGACCTCTGTTTTATTCTTTGCACAAACGCCAACTCATTTCAGTGAGGAAGCAGCTGATGAAATCCTAACAATATCCATTGGTATTTTAACCTGCTGATTTTTTTTTAAGAGGCAGATATAAGTGGTATCAGGTGTCAGCTACTGAACACTGCAATGGTGTCCACCGAAAGGTTTAACACAAAGACAAGTGTTTTTCTACCAGGAGGGAAAAAACCTGAAATATGCATAAGTTGTGAAAAGGGCATAATACAATACATGGTGAAAATTCCAGAATTTTTTAGTGAAAATTTATGTATTCATTAGCTCCAAATGACCTTTTCTATTGGCCAAGCAGCACACAAAGTTGAAATACAATGGTATTTCTTTTTTTTTTAAATGAAAGCAAAGAAACTTTTTCTGCTTTTTCTCCCCGAATCCCCCAGCACACAGTTGTATATTCTAGCTGTGGCATGTGGGACGCTGCCTCAATGCAGCCTGATGAGCAGTGCCATGTCTGCACCCAGGATCCGAACCAGCGAAACCCCAGGCCACCGAAGCAGAGCGCACGAACTTAACCACTCAGCCACGGGGCCAGCCCCTGCTATTTCTTTAAAGTAAATGCAAAAGACAATTTTATGGTAAATTGCCCACTATACAACAAGATAATAAATATTTCATACCACCTATAAAGAGATCCACCTGCTTTAATGCCTTTCTTACATTCCTCTTTAAAAGGAAACACTGCTTTATTTTACTAGTAGCTTGCTACTTAAATCTTAAATTGAAAAAAAGGGAGATCAGACATTAACTCTTTACTACACATTTGCGATTATGCTGTTTTGATTTATAATATATTGGCTGCAAATAGGAAGTAAAAGTCAACTACGAAAAAGGACTCTGGGAAAATTTGATTAAGCAAAATTCCCAAATCATCATGCTATTATCTGATCTATGTGGCCCCTGAGGATACAGCCCCTCGTTTCTTCTCTACATATTAACAGATGAATTTAGTACCATTAATACGATGCTAGCTCTCTATCTCTGGCTTCGAACTTTCTTGAATTCCAGGAAAAAGTTTCAAAATACCTTCTAAAAGCTATCTTACACGACAAGTTCAACATGTCCAAAACCCAGTTTATCATCTGGACTCTAAAACTAGTTCCTCCTCCTGCTGGAGTCCTTGTTCTGCAAAATCATCCCCATGCTCAACACACGCTGAAGGAAGGAACGAGAGAAAAACAAGCACGTTTCCTAACAATCCAGGCTGCAATATCAGGGTACCCTCACTTCCCTCATCCCATTAACCATCCAGTTCTGTAGATTTTACCCACACTACGTCCTTTCCATTCCCAATGCCAAACCTCGTTCAAACAACGTTAGCTCTTACCCAGTCTTCAGCATTCCCCTTCCAACAGCTCTCCAGTTCATCCACCTTCTTCCAAATGCACCTGCAACCCTGCCCATGTCCTCCAGCTCAAAAATCTGAGGCAACCTATTGCATAATGAATTACAGTCATAATCTTTATCCTTACAGGCAAAGTCCTCCAATAAAAGAACCCCAAGCTACCATTCCAGCATTCCTGTTATGAGTATTAGAGAAACGCCACCCAGGTCAGGCTAGTCATTCTAGACAGTCCCAGGCAGCACCCCTCAACACTCACGCTGTTGGTTTCCAAGGCTTATTCATGCCATCGTCTCCACCAGATCATGCTTCACCAGTTCAAGCGCATCTCTTCCATGAAGCCATGTTTACCAGCCTACCCAGAGGGGATCACACTTGTGTGTGTTTTTGAATTCCTTCAATATTCCTAATTCTCAAGGAACTGAGTTACTTGTGGACTCAGCCCCCCAAGAACGCTGAATACAACAGACACTGTCTGAACCACACCCGGATCTCCAGGGGATCAGCACAGCGCCTCCTTGCACGAGCATCCTCCCTAAACACTCGTGCATGTAAATTATATGTGTAAAACTGTCCCCAAAAGTACAAAATCCGAAACTCCCCGCTTTTCGTCAGCACTGAGGGGAGGCGCAGACGTCAGGTTTAATCTGAGGTTTTGCACTTCTGTGCCTTTTCTCTCATACTCTTCCCCAGTAAACAAGGATTTCCTAGGTCATTTTATTCACTGACACCATGAACAGATGTGACATGCGGATATGCTTCGGCCCGATGGTCATCTTCAAATACTTTCCAAGCTAAGGAATGAACTACAGTGAAAACAAACAGTAAGCGGAAAATTAAAAAACTATATACTTAAAAAAATGGACGTCCAGAGTGAGACTTAAATATAAGAGGAGGCCAAATCCTTAAAAAAAGTCCTTAAAGTCCCTTTCTCCGCCCCTCCTAGCTCTCACCGTCTCCCACACCGACTCTGGACCACCGCAAAGAGAGCACGCGTCATCACACAGCAGATTTTATCAGTGTCCCTGCAAAAAGACGGCTGGTTGGTGGTGTGGGTTTTGCTTTTTTTGCCAATGACTCTGGGGACAGAATCCCATTCAGGTACCATCTTGCCAGGCCCCCAAAGGACCAATGTTGAATTTCCATGCTGTCACAGCGGATACACATTCCAAACAGATGACGACACAGACTACGACTGAGGAACTTCAAAGCAGGCACACAGAACCCTGAGTCAAAGCTTACTGTGGGCCACCCTGTGCCGAGTCCAGTCATCACCACATTCTGAGGCACTCAGCATCTCTAAAGATAATAAACACTCATTTCTTTGAACGTCGGTTGCGATACAAAACTGAAGAGGTCAAGTTGAGAGCATCATGTGAGTACTGAGGCATTAAGCCTGCCCACAATAATATCTGACAGCTAAAATAGCATTTCCCAACATTTGTACTGATATAGAACTGCTTTTAATTTATTGAAGTATTAAATACAGGCTCTATTAGAATATTTCATGAAAATTCATGGATTCTAAACCTTTGATAATTTTACAAAAACGAAGGACCTTCTCCCCAAAAGTGCTTATTATATCCCTAATTTTCTCTCCTCCCAAAACAAGACAAAGAAAAAACCAACAGTTCACTCACTAAAAGTTAATTCCAAATAACTCCATCTCTTGGCCCTTACTCCTGAAACACCGCCACAGTCACAGGTGGCCCTCACCCACCGCCCTAGGCCCCCGCTCCCCCCGCCCCCGGCCTTCCACCTGCTTGTCTCACACGGCAGCTTCTCGTGCTCTTCTCTCTTCCAGACTCCTCCAAAAGAGGTCTTGCCGCGTCACAGTCCCCAGCTGAAGTGCTCCCGCAGAGTCCTCATAGGCTGGTGCCTCACTTTCCTCTCACACGTGCGAGAAGAGGCAGCCTGAACTTCGGCCTGTCAGCCCCACCCTGCTGTGGTGTCGCCACTGCCACCGCCCGCCAGAAAACAAGCATCAAGTGGACCAGTGGAGAGGGGCTATGAGCATGAGTGCCCCACCACTGGGCCCCTGAAGCTTCTGGAAGGAAAGGACGCAGACACGGGCCTCCCTCGGCCAAGCGGTAAAGAACTCGGATGTGGGAGAGCAGTTTCTCGCACACACTGCTTTACAACACAGCAAACCTCCCTACCAGCCTCTGCGGAAGGCCCATCTGGGAAGAAGACAGATGGGGAAGCCAGGCAAGGGGGAGAGCAGCTCTGTCGAACGTTCCTTAGACAGAGGCAGGTCTTCCCGCCACATGCACCCCTGGGCCTGCCTGCTGTACATGGCAATGGTTGTCATCCTCCCAAATGTACAACAGTGGAAAGAAAAAGACTATCCTTGGATCACCAGTGAGAACAGACAGCACAACTACTCATGTCAAAACCTAACCTTTCACCAGGGCTGGCCCAGTGGCGGAGCGGTTAACTTCGCACATTCCACTTTGGTGGCCCAGGGTTCACCAGTTAAGATCCTGGGTGCGGACATGGCACTGCTTGGCAAGTCATGCTGTGGCAGGCATCCCACGTATAAAGTGGAGGAAGATGGGCACGGATGTTAGCTCAGGGTCAGTCTTCCTCAGCAAAAAGAGGAGGATTGGCAGCAGATGTTAGCTCAGGGCTAATCTTCCCCCAAAAAAAAAAATCAATGGTGAGATTAAATGCATAAGGCTGAAGAGTTGGTAGCAATTGTCCTTAATTCTAACTACCTAACAATGATGGAAATTCACCTAAAATTAAACTCGATAAACAAAGAAGTGACCTTAGTATGACAGAAACTGATGAGTGAAAAAAAAGAAAAAGAAAGCATTTCTTAAGTGTAGTTAAATTCAATGAACTTAATATACTATTTTTGAGATAAAGGCCTAAGTAAGCTTCTCAGGATGCTGAGAAAACACTGACCCTCTGAGAGCATCTCTGGTTTTCCTTATTGCACATCACTGCTGTCATGAAGCAGCCGGCGAGGAAGAGCCGTGCCGAGGGGCAGCGGTAACACATCCGAATAGAGCTTAGGAGGCAAGAGACACACTGACCCACACGGCTCTGTCTGGCTGTTTGTTTCACTTTCTGTAAGACGTCTACTAGCTTAAAACAAGATCATGTTACAAGCGTTTGAAAGTACTGCAATCGTGTCCTTTACACTTGGACACCACATTAAGATAATGAAAGCTAAAAACACAATCACAAAGGTGAAGGGAAGTACAACACACCACTGCCACCTAATGCCCGGTGGAATATTGCTGGAAGGAGCACTCAACAACTCACGGACCGTTTTATGCAACAGCTCACAGCTGAAACATGATTTTTTAAATATGTCTGAACATTTTAAGGTTTTCGGATTCAGACAGAGAAAATATAATCCATATGCAAGACAGGTAGCCCAAAAGTGTGTTTATCCACTCAAAAGAGGCTTATTATTAACCACCTTACAAGTCAGACACTGGGCTAGCCGATGAGCATCCAAAGATGAACAAAACAGGATTCCTGCCCTCGAGGGACTCACAGTCTAGTGGGGGAGACAGACACGTAAACAATTAGTTATAATACAACGGGAAAGATGAGGAGCTAAGAAAAGATGACAGCACGAGAAAGCTGTTAACTTAGAATGAATCAAGGAAGGTTTCTTAATTAACAAAGGTGACGTTTGGATTTTGAAGGATGAATAGGAGTTTGCCTGTGGAGGAACTGTGGCAGGGTGGGAGGGGAAAGGCATTCTAGGCAGAGAAAAGCAAATATAAGACAGGAAAGTACTACAGAAGATATCAGAGCTACGACTAACAGAACTGTGACCTATACTGCGGATGAAGGAAAGAACAGATGGGTAGGAAAGTGATCACTGGGGTCAGACCATAAAGGAGCTTCTTAGCATGCTGGGAAACAGGGACCTTTCCCTGTTTAAGACTCCACATTACTTGCGTGATAGGGACATAATCATATTTTTGTTTCAAAGACAACAAACTCTAAGGTGATGGTAGGATGTAGGGGGCGGGCAGGCGCCTGTCCACAGGGAAGCCACTGCACTGCCACAGCACCCTGAGGACTGGGCCGGTGACGCCGAGGAGTGAAGCTCGGGGAATCGGACAGAGGAAGGCAGGAAGCTGGGACACAAACCTGCAAGTCACTGTGAAGCGGAGAGGGCTACAGGGACACACAGAGAGCAGTCCCTCTCAATTCTTCTGAGTCATGAACTCCTCTAAAAAGCTGATAAAGAGCTGGGTAGGAAGATACACACACAAAAGCACTAGTGCCTCAATTAACAGTCGCTGATTTGGTGACAAGTGGAGAAAGATAAAGGGAACACTCTGGAGGAGGGTAACATTTACACGAGACAGAGGACAAGACGCTAGAAAGAAAAGAGAACAGCGAGCTCCAGGATAATCAGGCGACAGGCTCCACAGCAGCCGGGGAGGAAAGAGTCGCAAGGCCGAGGGAAAATCCGCGATAGCAGCAAGGGCCCCAGTCAATCCACCGAACGTGGCCAGCGGGAGACATGGCCACCTGGGCAGGCACGCGTGGAGAAGGGCAGCGGAGGAAAGGCGGGGTTGAGAGGAAAACGGATGGCAGTGGAGGATGGAGAACAGTGCCAGCCAGAGCCAGAAAGGCCAGTGGGGACGCTGCTGAGACACCTCGCTGGCGAGAGGGAAAAGCTAACAGACAGGGAGAATTCAAGACCAAGGGGAGAGAGCTGGAGCAGCACCGACCCTAAACTATGAAAACAGAGCTCTCATTCTGCCTTTACAACTAGTTACGAGACCCTCGCCTCAAAATGGGAAGATGCTCGCTCACCTTTAAGCTGCTCACGAAAAAGGACCTTTGTCCACCGAATGACCACTAACTGCAACCACAGGACGCAGCACACGCGAGGCATCGATAAACAATGAATAAGTTATCTGTCCACGTGTCCCAGTGGTTGGTAAGAAATCAAATGACATAATGTGAGTGAACCTATTCTGAATCCAATTGAAAGTTTTTAAAAACAGGCTGTGGCAGGGGCTGGCCCCGTGGCTCAGTGGTTAAGGTCGCGCGCTCCACTGCAGGCGGCCCAGTGTTTCGTTGGTTCGAATCCTGGGCGCGGACATGGCACTCCTCATCAAACCACGCTGAGGCAGCGTCCCACATACCACAACTAGAAGGACCCACAACGAAGAATACACAACTATGTACCGGGGGGGCTTTGGGGAGAAAAAGGAAAAAAAAAAAAAACAAAAAAAAAACAGGCTGTGGCAGGAGAGGGGGGCCAGAGCAAGCCCTCCAACATAACAAATACAACAGAGCCTCATTATCACTGATTCTATATTTGCAAATTCACCTACTTGGTGAAACTTATTTGTAACCCCCAAGTCAACACTTGGGATGTGTCCCCATGATTCACAAACAGGCACGGGGTTGTGAAAAACCTGGGTCACCAGAGGAGCACGTTCCAGCTGAGGTCAAACAAGGCCTCATGGTTCAGTTCTCATACTCTATGCAAATAAGTGTCTTTTTCGCAGTCTATTTAGCACCACATTGTTCCCGTTTTGTGCTTTTTGTTGCAATTTTACTGTTTAAAACCACCCCTGAGCACAGTGTGTTAAGTGCTGTTCAGCGATCCTAAGCCAAGCAGCCTATGATGTGCCTTGTGGGGGAAAATACATGTTTTGGGTAAGCTGCTTCCTTCAGGCATTAGTTACAGTGCTGCTGGTCCTGAGTTTAACGTTAATGGATCAGCAATATATATTAGGGGCCGGCCCCGGGGCCTAGTGGTTAAGTTCAGCATGCTCCGCTTCAGCAGCCCAGGGTTCATGGGTTTGGATCCTGGGTGTGGACCTCCACCACCTGTCAGCCATGCTGTGGCAGCGACCCACATACAAAATAGAGGAAGACTGGCACAGATGTTAGCTCAGGGCAAATCTTCTTCAAGCAAAAAGAGAGGAAGACTGGCAACAGATGTTAGCTCAGGGCTAATCTCCCTTACCAAAAAGAATATATATACATATATATTTAAAGAGTCTTTAAACAGAAACACACATAAAACAAGTTATGTATTGATCACTTAATGAAACTGTTGTGACCAGAGGCCTGTAGGAACCTAACTCTTTATTTCCCCTAGGAGCAATGGTTCAGAAGTGCTAATTCAGTGTTTGTGACAACATTATAGAACACAACTACAGCAAACAACAAGAATCAACTGTACAACGATCTAATTTATACATTACAACCAACGTACACTCCGCCCCCGTTAGAGCACTCCCTGCCCATCTCCGGCACAGCCCGGGAAGCCTTTAGCCAGGACAATCTGCCCTGAGGATCCTACGCCCCCTCCCAGCCAGGCCTGCCCCCTTCTTTTGGGACTGAGGACCCAGGAACTCCCCGCCCAAAGAGCCTGCAGGTGGAGGAGGCGTGGCCCCCAGGGAGGCCTCTGCGGGGTGGCGGGGGGGGGCAGGAAGAGAAGGTGGGGGAGGGACCAGCACCGGCTCTTGGTCTGGTCTGCCGGGTCTCAGCAGAGCTCAGGGACTCCGAGGGCTCTGAACTTGACCCTGGCTGTCAACAGAGGTACATTTGTCAGGAGAGCATATTTTTCAAGATAAGATAACAGATCATATTTTATTTAATATTATCTTAGCTTGATTTATAACTTCTAAATACGTAAGCATCTGGTATGTAGACCCCAATTTGTATTCTTTCTCTGGGCCTAAAAATAGTAGGAATGGGCCTGATTAACACTAATTTTTACTACTGTCTTTCCCACCTTATCAAAAGAGGGAGAAAAAAACATCTGGGAAACCTCTTCAGGTTTTCAGTGACCTCAGTGCTAGTTAACTTGGAAAAAGAACTCTTTCAATGATAATTTAATCATAAGATTTACCTTACTTAGTTCCCACAGGGATGAGAGTCAGCCATGGCAAAACCATGAGTGATTTAACTTTTACATTTCTAAGACCTTCAGACATTCTAATACAAAACAAACCAACAGGTATACATTTTAATATATAACCTATTTCAGATGCTTTCATGGCACATTCCTCTCATGTGCGTAAGATGGCATCCAGGGAACAGGCAGGGATGGCTAGAGAGTCACGAGTCGGAGGGCGTCCTAGACGGAGAAAGTTTACTAGAAGAGCAAATTCTAAAATGCGCTTAATGTTTCTGAGCAGATTACAGCTCACACAACACGTGATTCAATACGCAGCTTTCTCATGCTTCCTTACGCGACAGTAAACTGCTCCAGTTGAGGACCTCACCACCTAAAGCTCGTTTTAACATTGACTTTCTAAAAGCTCAACACTAAGGTTGTAAAATAATTTGTCACATTATTTTTAAATAATTTTTAAATTACAAGGTAGTGCATAAGAGTCGCTATGATTACGAAGCAGTCATGCTCAAACCAAAGATTCACTAAAATGAGTAACCGAGGCTCTTTTAAAGCTTTTTTCAGTCTTATACTTTTAATGACTATTAATTCCTCTTCCTAAGAAAGGTCTTCTTTAACTTAATAAACCAAAAACTATACACTTAGATTCCCCATTTTGCTTTTCACATACTGTCCTTTCACTATCTAGCACATTTATTCTTCCTAGTCTCAATATTCTCTTCTACAACACTAGTTAAAGTTCTCAAAAACACATCTTCAGACTACTGAAAAACTAAAGTGAAAATGCCTCCACACTCTTGGCTGAATTATCAAAAACGAAATGTAACAGCTGGACAGCCTCGCAGGACAGGTGTAGACAACACAGGGGCTCAGAGACTGCCACAGGTCAACCACTTCACATGCGGTGGTTCTGTCTGGTGATCAGGTCACACGGTCAAGGACTATCTAGCATCACCGTTGAAGCCGTAGGGAATAACAAGAGGAAGAGACTGGGACCCACGGCGAGGCCAGAGGCACAGGAGCTCCCTTCGTCACCCCTCTCTTCATTCTCAGCAAAACCCAGTGCAGTTCAACCAGTGCACAGGGTGAGTCCACCCCAGAAGGCACACGAAGCTGGCGCTGCCAAGGACAGGAAGATAACTGAGACAGGATCCCCGCCTTCAAAGACTTGACTTCCAGCGGAGAGGCAGCCGTGGGCACAAGAAATTGCAGTGAAGACAGGATGTGGTCAGTGGGATGACAGGGTTATCACATATCAATGGAACACAGCAGGGAGGCCTTTTCTGACTAGCTATAAGGGAAAATCCATAAGGGGTTACTGAGTCGTACCTCAACGGGAAGTGGACTTCCTCCCAGGGAACGGGAAGGGTGGGTGGGGAGAGGACCACTGTGTCCACTCGTGGTGGGGCTAGGTTATTCAAACCAACCTTCCCCCTGAAAACAACAAAAACCTTGATAAATCTTTTTTAAAAACTCTTAAAAGCACCAAAGAGTTGACAAGAGAGTAAAGAATTCTAGGACAAAACTGAAGGGAAAACAGATAATCGAGGACAAGGGACGGAAGGTGCTTTTACTCCAAAGGTATTCTGCCTGTTCTGGAAAGCGTTCTGGAAAGGAACTGTCATCGTGATAACCCCATCTGGTTTAGGTGGTTACAGACACCAGAGACGGACGGGCTGGAGGAAGACACGGGACAGAAGACATGGAAGCCGACACTGAGTCTAACGCCTGGCCGTACGGCGGAAACCCATTCTGCTCCATTCGGACGAGGGGCAGAGGCCGCGTGGGCAGGCTCTGTTCCCACAGTTACTGGCCCTTGTCCTTTCCTCACAATACAGCAACCCAGGGGGCATTTCGTGTCCACAGACTACAAACAAAAAGGCTGTGCAACCCTGCTCTCCCATTCCTGCAACCTGGTAACAGCACTAACCTGTCTAACTCAACATTTAATGAAGGAGGAGCAGTTTTCAGGTGTTGAGGTCCAAACACAACGTGAAAATGCCACTTAACCAAAACCACTCTTGGAAATGTTTAACCTTTGCATTGCATACAGCATCTGAATTTTCATGAATATAACTCTATATGCAATATATAAATGCATAACATATACAGAAATGAACACATGATAAAAAGCATACATCCAAAATATAATTCTACCATTTTAATTTGTTTTTTGCTGAACACTAATAATTAAATTTGCCTGAGATCATTACACTATATTTTTATATGGCCCTGTATGGCTCTCTAACTGCATCTTGTTCATAGTTTCTAGTGATGATAAACTATAGTGAGGCACCACATGCAAGACACTGGCTAAATGCTTTACATTCATTATTTCATTTAATCTTTATGAAAAAAGAACAAGAAAAATCTTTATCTCAATTTTTGCAGATAAGGAAACCGAGGCTCAGAGAGGTAACATCATTCCGGTTGGACCACACAGATGGCAAACAGCATAGGTGAGGCTCAAAGCCAAGGCAGGAGATGCCCAGCCAGGGCTCTGGATCCCTATGCTGCGCACGGGCTCTGGAGGAAGCCGCTTCAGAACTTACACAGTGCGCGTGCCGCGGCACTCATCACACTAGAGACTAGCACTAGACACCTGCGTTTCCTTCCCCACAGGAAGCTATTATATGCACAGCATCTACATCGTGCCTGGAAATACAGCAGGTACCAACTCTATCACATTAACTGAATGAACGAATGACTGAAGACAAACTCAGACTGTTTCAATCCTCATAAACAGACCTGAATCCACAGATTTAACAGTTTGAAACGTATAATTCTCAGGCCAGCCCAGTGGCATAGCATTTAAGTTCGTGTGCTCTGCTTCGGCGGCCTGGTTTTCACCAGTTCGGATCCCGGGTGTGAACATCCACACCATTTATCAAGCCATGCTGTGGCAGGCATCCCACATATAAAGTAGAAGAAGATGGGCACAGATGTTAGCTCAGGGCCAATCTTCCTCAAAAAAAAAAAAAGAAAGAAAGAAAAGAAAAAAAGGAAAAGTATAATTCTCACACAAAATATTCTGGATTACTTTCAGGGATTTTACGAATTGTATTTTGGGGGTGAGCCTGGTTGCCAAGTGGTTAAGTTCGTATGCTCTGCTTCAGCGGCCCAGGGTTTCACTGGTTTGGATCCTGGCCGCAGGCACAGCACTGCTCATCAGGCCATGCTGAGGCGGCGTCCCACATAGCACAACCAGAGGCACTCACAACTAGAATATACAACTACGTACCGGGGGGCTTTGGGGAAAAGAAGGAAATAAAAATAAAGAAGACTGGCAACAGATGTTAGCTCAGGTGCCAATCTTAAAGAGAAAAAAAGAATTATATCTTGTATTTTGAAATACTTTGACATAGCCAACAGGTAACGGCTATGTTACGTTGCTTCAGGGAAAAGGACGTGTCTTTTCCAGGCTGTCTTATCCCACACACTGCACCAAGGCCAGTGCTCAATCCACAGTCAATATTTCAAAAAGCCTAAGAGAATAAGAAGGGGTTTTCTATTCCATTACAGAGTTTTGAGAACCTATTTGATCTTTAATTAGTAGATAACATGAGCACAACAGCATTAATTTTATTTGTGACACAGAAACTAATTCAAGCATATATATATGTAATATAAATTATTACTTATAAAGAATAAATGAATTTGAAAATAAAGGAAAAATTAGTCAAAACACAAACCACCTTAACAAGTAAAAGGGGATTAATGAGCTAAACCCATGATGTACTTGAAGGCAAGTTTTAAAGGTGCCTCATATCAGATGGCATGGTTCTATGAGTATCTTACAAAATAGAGTTACTGTTTTTAAATCTTATAAAACCCATGCTAGTGACTTACACCCCAAACGTGGTACATTCTTAGACAGCATTTCTGCTGAGAGCAAATCACGTAATGCCCGATAGGAAGGTTCACTCTTCAGGAGCAGTTAAAAGGATAAATTCATCTCTCTTTAAAAATCACAACTAATTTGGTTCCTCAGAGGCCAAATAAAACATCAGGAAATTTCTAGAGCCTAAAACAATGACTAAAGGAATCTACAGTGACGGTGACAGCAGAGCCACGCTTGCCTGGGGAAGAAGGCAAGCATAAAGGAACTTCCTGGGATGATGAAGTGTTCTGCATCCTGATATGGTCGTGGATACACATGGATATTCAATCACAACTCAATGACATGGACTGAGATAGGTGCATTTTATTGTATATACATTACACTTCAATGAAGTTGTTTTTTTAGAAATGTTGAAAAGAAATATATCCTAAGAAACATCATAAAGTTCTAGCTATTTTATATAGATAAAAGAAAGTGGAAGAACAATACTCTGGTGAATTCCAACACGTTAACAAAAGAGTAATGTTAATTCCCTCGGGAAGCACTGGGCAAAACGTCTTTTTGTTTTTTTGTATCTTGCCATAACTGAAAATAATGTACATCAAATCATAAGGAAATTCTAAATGTAAATTTATTTTAAAATGAAACATTTGCTTTTCCCATTTTGATTTTTGTTTACCATTCGTATTCTACACAAGTTTTGAAAATGATTTTGGCCTATGACTTCACCGTATTATTTGATTTTGGATATTTGGTGTGTATCTTTGACCCCCCTTCTGCGCTCACTACTTTCATCTCCCCAGTCTAAGTCTCCGGCAGTAAAGGTCACCTCACATTCGGACATTCGATAATTCTTTTACAGTCTCTGAAATTCTGATTCTTCTAAGTCAGACTATGACACAAATATAACAATGCTCTAAACCACCCATTCGCAGATTTGCTATCAGCTAGACAAGTTAGATCATAATCAGAAAGCTATTTTGAGATTTCTTTCTTCTACTTTCTGCAAAAGCAAATGTGAAGCATTTATACCCAGGTTAAACTTTAAAAGAATTGTCAGCAATAGAAACTCAGGCAAGCCTGTGACGGGAATACGTTTTTTATCTTAAACACATGGAAAATTGAAGACAGATTATCATAACGGTCTCAACACTGTTTATTTATTCCACTCGAGTGCACGCATCAGGAGTCAACCATCAATCCTGGGTCGTCAACAGAGAGTTACTTCCAGTATGATAGACTAGGACTTGGGAGTCGAATTAGATGACAACTGAAGATACAGTAAGAGGGAAAAAATAGAGGAAACTGACTCTACAGCTGGTTTTAGAAAGCAACACAGTGTGAGCATCTCATTTTTACAGATGAAACTCGGGCCCATGGAGTTCATGTGACTTATTACATAGCTTAGTTGGCCCAGCACCATTTTAGTGGAAACGGGGAGGGTAAGGGAAGATGAAGTTTTTTCTTGTCCCAGCTTCAGGAAGATATATTTGACATTGTTTAAGTTTAAGGTGCATAACACGACGATTTGATACATGTATACATTGTGACTTGATCACCACAATAAGGTTAGTTAACACACCCATCACCTCACAGTTACCCACTCTCTTAGCAACTTTCAAGTACAACACACAGTATTGTGAACCATAGTCACCATGCTGCACATTACATCCCCACGACTTATTCATCTTCTAACTGGAAGTTCCCACCTTTGACCCCTTCACGCATTTCCCCCATCCTGCACTCCACCTCTGGCAACCACCAATCTAGTCTGTTTCTATGACTGTTGAGTTTGTTTTTTTCTTTTTGAATTCCATGATGAACTTCTTAAAGACCTTGTTTTTACATTCCTCAGGAACTGGGGGAAATATATGTCATTTATTAATAATAATGCATGGTGAGAACCCAGGTTCCACAATGCCATACTCTGACCTTTTACACCTTCCACCAAGTTTCTGCTGTAACTTTCACTCATTCCTACTAATAATACTGCACTGGGTCAGATTACGTATTCTTTCAAATAGGGGAGCTAAGTTACCAATCGTTTTCAACTTTTAAAACATTCAGCCAAGGCTGTTAATCAAATCACAGATTCCAAGGGCTGCAGGGGGTCACGCTTAGTTTGTGTGTCAGAGCGCCTGCTACTTCTGTCCACTTCTAGCGGCTACTCTGTGCTGCGTGCTAGCACTCCAGGGTTGCCAATGCTTTTAGTTGCTACATCGAATGGACTGTTTCAGTCAGCAGCCTTCATGGCCCCTCTAACAATATTTGCAATTGTTGGCCACACTGTCTCTCCTGGTTAGACTCCTATCATCTCTGGCCACTCCTTTTCAGTTTCTCAGTGAACAGCCATTCCCCAAGGTTCTGTGCTAGGAAGCCATAACACAACATATCCCCAAACCCCACCCGCCCACTCGGCTGCAGGTAATCTAATGGAGGTAATGCTCAATGTATGGCCTCCAGCCCAACCTCCTTTAATTCTCTCTGCACCCCCACTTACCAACTGGAAATCTTCACGTGGCTCTTTCACCGATACATACCATTCAACCTACTCTTCAATGAACCAAACATCTTTTTCCATAAAACTTTCTCCCCCTCTGTTCCTTATTTTAGTTAAGAACACCACTTTCCTCCTGTATCTCAAGCTCAAAATCACAAATTCATTTTCAACTCCCCACTTCCTGACACATTCAATTATCACGGAATCCACCTCCATATTCTCTCTCATCTCCCTCTTCCTTTTCACTCCCAATATTAAAGCAATGGTTCAACTCCTCATTATCTCTTGGCTTAACCGTCACAAAGGGAATCTTCCTTCTGCCTCGAGTTTCTCCCCACTCCAACATTTCCTACTTACGGTTATCAGTATTACCTGCTTACATACATCTAACCTTGCTCAAAGATATTCTTTGGACCTGAGAATAAAGTTCAGACTTGACAGCCTATATGCAAAGCTCTCCATAATTTGACTTATGACCCAATATTCGCAGCCTCATCCTCTACTACTGCTCTTATGAATTCCTCCACTTGCCACCACGGCACCCTGAGGGCCACGACACCAGTTCGTATCAAATTCCTGAGCATTCCCTGCCCCTGACTCTATCAACTAAACCTCCTAGAGAGAAGTCATGCTTCAGACAGACTACATGTCTTTGTTAGAAATAACACGAAATAATGTCGATACTTACCAATACTTGCAAAAGTCATGAACCAGGAAGTCACAAAAAAGTCTCCAAGCACATCAAAAAAAATCTAGATGGATCAAAATTTGAAAGTAGTATCAGCCCCCTAAGTTCACCAATCAGAAGATGTGTTTCTATGAGTTGGCAATGGCCTGTGTAAACCAGTTAGTGACAAAGATGGATGGGAGAAACAGCAGCAAAGGAGCGAAAAAGAGACAAAAATCAAAAGCAGGGAGAAGAAAGGCAGCAGAAAAAGGCAAGAGAAATAATGATTAGAGAGGAGAAGGAGCAAGAGTTCAAAGGGAAGGAGCAGGAGAGGACAGACAGCTGCGGGGCGGACGCGGCGACTCAGCACGGGGCACAGTGCGCAACACTCAACACAGCAACACAACAGCCCACGAGCCTCAGCAGTCCACAGACAAGGGGTCACAAACGGCACAACGGCATGTGTTTAGTCAGCAATCAGCCTAAGCGAGCTAATCGCCTCTAGAAAACACAGGCTTTCCTAAAGGCAGAGCACTGCATGATGGCCAACTATCTCTGAGCGCAAAGGGACACTTGGTGCTCAATCTTTTATTTTATTCACTTGCAAATAAATTTTTTCTGGAGGATGACACAGTCCTTCGCCTTCTTAAAGAACATATACACAGGGGCCAGCCCGGTGGCGCAGTGGTTAAGTTCGTACGTTCCGCTTCTCGGCAGCCCGGGGTTCACTGGTTCGGATCCCGGGTGTGGACATGGCACCGCTTGGCACGCCATGCTGTGGTAGGCATCCCACATATAAAGGAGAGGAAGATGGGCACGGATGTTAGCTCAGGGCCAGTCTTCCTCAGCAAAAAGAGGAGGACTGGCAGTTGTTAGCTGAGGGCTAATCTTCCTCAAAAAAAAAAAAAAAAAAAAAAAGAACATATACACATACCACAACTGCATCCATTCATGACAAAACGGTCCAGGGCTCCACACTACCACCGCACTGTGCAAGCAGCACAGTACCAGACCCACAACAGGAGCCCCGCTACCAGCTCCAAGTGGAGAAAGTTTAAAACTGTGCGAAGCTCAAAGCACAGACACGGATGCTTCCTGAGGGCAGACCCCTGTCTCACTGTCTTAATAGTTTTCATAGTTGAAGGAAAAAATGCTCAGCACTCCCCTGCCTCAATGTGCCTCCTGGGCCTCTAGTACAGACTAGGTTCCCAGATTTCAGCTGTTCTGATACTACCTTCACGAGTTTTACTATAGTCTCATACTATTAATACTCACATTTACTGTTTTTTTTTTTTTTGTTTTGAGGAAGATCAGCCCTGAGCTGCCAATCCTTCTCTTTTTTGCTGAGGAAAACTGGCCCTGAGTTAACATCCATGCCCATCTTCCTCTATTTTACATGTGGGACGCCTGCCACAGTATGGCTTGATAAGCAGTGCATAGGTCTGTGCCTGGGATCCAAATCGGTGAACCCCAGGCCGCCAAAGCGGAATAAGTGAACTTACCTGCTACACCACCTGGCCAGCGCTTCATTTACTGTTTTTTGGTAAATATACTTTAAATCACCTCATTTTATTGCTTAGCCTCATCTTAAAACCAAGTATCTGCTGTGATATATATAAATACATATAAAATATTTTATAGTCATAGATATAATGAGTCACATAAAAACTGTTCACCTATGTACCATCTAAAATTATTTTTACATATCACCAATAATGTCTACCACACTTTAAAAAGTAATACACAGAGACTATACTTTATGTATTTATGATTTATGTAAGAAGAGGTCTCATTGAAAAGATTAAAACCTACATTTGCAACTACATTCTAACCACAAAAGATTTTTTGAGCCGACATGATTAAATGATCATTGTACATTTTCTAAAGAGTAGTTTTGTCATTTCAAAGTAAGCCACGTCACTAGAAAGATGGATATACCGGCAACACTACTAAATAACTAAGGAAACGCTTCTCAGAACCCACCTGCTAACGCACACTGAAAGGTCTCACGGCGCTATTTCAGTTTAGAACTTCACCAAATTCACCTCAGCAGTAAGTTACAGGTTGTCGGGTTTAAGACGGAGCACGGGTCAACTGTTCCTGAACTTATGATTCAAGACCGTGTGTCTCCTGTTTCATGGGCGGCCTCCTATCCTTTGCTCTCCATTTCCTCGCATGCTATTGAGAGTTCCCGCTCTCACACTGCGTGTGGTCTCCCACCACCAAGCTTCTGCCGAGCACAGCCCTCCCCGCACCTGTGAGCGCTGACCGGCAGCCAGCAGCTCTTCATCAGAGCCGTGGGAGGGCTGTGCATCCTGACCCCTGCTCCAGCCGTGTGCAGCCCCCGGCTCCTGCTCTTCCTTGGGCATGAGCCCCACAACGCTCATCCCATAGCTTGCTTTGCACTTGGTAGGAGGTGGTTTCTACCGCTTGCAAAAAAAACCCTTAAATAATACAAAATAAAATCAAATGTTTCATGACTGAAAATCTGATCAATTCAGTCTTTGAAAGCGTCATCTAAGCAAGTACATGGATCATCAAAAATCTGTTCAATCAGGGGCTGGCCCAGCGGCACAGTGGTTAAGTTCGCACATTCTGCTCTGGCAGCCCGGGGTTCGCCAGTTCGGATCCCAGATGTGGACATGGCACCACTTGTCAAGCCATGCTGTGGCAGGTGTCCCACGTATAAAGTAGAGGAAGATGGGCACGGATGTTAGCTCAGGGCCAGTCTTCCTCAGCAAAAACAGGAGGACTGGTGGCAGATGTAAGCTCAGGGCTAATCGTCTTCAAAAAACAAAGAGAAAAAAAAATTTTTTTCAATCAAATTTTTTCTAATCAAAAGATTTTTTTGACAATTCATTTTACTGTTTCATACCTGCAATGAAATAATGTATCAGAAATAAAAGCTTACCTTAGGTTAGCTAATCTATTAACTGTCAAATCAAAATCTTTATCCTAATGAAACACTCAAAAGTTAGAAACAAAAATTTTTAATAATTTTCTGCTCATTTCAATGATTCAACTTGCAGATATGACATTATTCAAAAGAAGGAACATTACAGAACTATTTCATGAAAAATTTAATCCATTATAAGAGATTTTGCACCTCACACTGTTACAGATTCATTTTGTTTCCTTCTTCATTGAGGAATAATTCACATAAACTAAAATTTACCCATTTCAAGTGTATAGTTTGATGAATTTTAATAATTGTATAAAATCATGTAATGACCAGCAAAACCAAGAACAGAACAGTTCCGTCGCCCTATGACTTTCTCATGCTTCTCTGTAGTCAACCCACTCCAATAACCCCAGGCCCAGCAGCTACTTGAAGATTTTTAATGTTACCTATCTCTGTAGTAGCCCTGAATTCAAAGAAAATCTGAGACGTGCGTTAAAGTGTCTTCTAGCAGAAACAGACAAATCTTAGGCTTTGGTGTAGTGCAAGGTCAAAAAACAGGCACAAATTCCCAAAAGGAGGAGGTCCTTGATATGCCATCAGTGACCAACGATTAATACAGCTCAAGCTGACGACAAGGCCAGCGCAGCACGATGTTTCTGCGGTCTCGAAATAATGTTTCAGAGAATGCTGGCAGTCAAAATAGGGTGAAAATGACAATGCAGAAGGCTTATCTGGGAGAAAGCCGCTTTCTCTTGATCAGCTAACCAGTCCTGCAAACAGGCAGCCGTCTAGAGATACGTATTCCTCCTCCTTACTTTAAGAAGAAACCACACAAGCTGGCAGCTGACATTTTTCACTGTGTTCCCAACCATTGAATCTGCATTTTCACAGTACAAAAATTTATGTCAACAATGATGATCCTGAAACTATCAAAAAAGATTAGTGTTATTTTCACTGTTGAAAAACGGGAAAAACGGGGCCAGCCCTGTGGCCGAGTGGTTAAGTTCACATGCTCCGCTTCGGCAGCCCAGGGTTTCACCGGTTCGGATCCTGGGTGTGCGGACAAGGCACTGCTCGTCAGACCACGCTGAGGTAGCATCCCACATGCCACAACTAGAAGGACCAACAACTAAAATATATAACTACGTCCTGGGGGGCTTTGGGGAGAAGAAGATGGGGAAAAAAAAAAAAGAAGACTGACAACAGACGGTAGCTCAGGTGCCAATCTTAAAAACAAAATATCCAAAAAAACCCCTGGAGAAAGTGTCAACCTTCAGCTAAACAGAAATCTACTCACCCAGCAGTCTGATGTGGAATTATTAGGATGCAAGTCTAAAACAGCAGCTGAGCATATACAAGTGCCTTAGGTGTATAATTCATTTAAATCCTGGTACTACCCTATGAGATAGATACTCAGTTAGTAAATGCCTAGGACAGGGCTGGCACACGGTAGGTGATAATTCGCATCTATGCTGCAGACAAGGGCAGAGGCCCAAGAGTCCTGGCACCAGCTCAGAGTCACAGAACTGACATGCAGCAGAGTCAGAATTCAAACCCAGGACGTGCCCTCCGGAGCCCACTTTTTTTTTTTTTTTTTAAAGATTTTATTTTTTCCTTTTTCTCCCCAAAGCCCCCCGGTACATAGTTGTGCATTCTTCGTTGTGGGTTCCCCTAGTTGTGGCATGTGGGACGCTGCCTCAGCGTGGTCCGACGAGCAGTGCCATGTCCGCGCCCAGGACTCGAACCGACGAAACACTGGGCCGCCTGCAGTGGAGCGCGCGAACGTAACCACTCGGCCACAGGGCCAGCCCCAGGAGCCCACATTTTTAACCCTTCACTATTCTGCAACTTCTACATAAACACCACCTTTTCTCTAAAGATATAATTTATTATTGCTTCAGGTATGCAGTAGAAAGATGTAAAACACAAAACAAAACACTGAAAAGGTAACTCTTGCCTACTTTAACTTACCCAGTTTCCAAAGCATACGTAGAGTGTGTCATAAATTCTTGCCACTAACCAGTGTGTCACTTAATCTCTGAGCCTCAGTTTCCTCATCTATAAGTGAGGGCTGATAACGATACTTCACCTCACAGAGTTAAATGCGTAAATACACACATAGTGATTAGGAGGGTGCTGGAACACAGTGCTATACATTAGCTAAAATTATTACTTAAATGTTGACTTAAAATGTCTTCTTCTCACCACTTATATTTTATCATGGAAAAGAACAGTTTATAATATAGCCTCCGTGAGATGCCTAAATAATTCACTGTTAAATATCTTGCATCCTAGATGACAACTAGATGACAGCTAAACAGTTAACCACATTAACAAAACTTATAACGTTCACTTCAAGACAAGCTATACCCTTCTGATTTTTACTTACGACACTGCCAGATTTTTTCACAAAATTTCTCTTATTGCCTAAGTACTTTTCCTGTAATCGAGATCACTTTGCTTTGTAATGTAATCAAAAGACCTGTTTAAAGAATTGTTCTTAGCTCCCTTCTTTTCTAATGCTGTAATTTTCCTCCAACTATAGCACAGGTACCTTTCTACTTCCTTTTTCAAGACGCTGAAATGTATTACATAACTAGCTTAATGCTAATCTACATATAACCACTTATAGTCAAAAGGGACCCTCTGAATGCCCACATGAGTATTAAGTGGCATTTTATACCCTTCCAACATTAAGAATAAGAGCATCCTGCACACTCTTGCCTCAAATTACATGGATTTTCTTTAAGATTATGGAACATATTGTAACAGCAGCATATAATTTTCCAACACAATAATTCTTTTCCAGTTGAAAGGTATCCTGTAATATTATCAGCATCAATGGGAAAAGACCCCCAATTTTCAATCTGACAAAGCTTTTGGGGGTAAGCTTCATCCTCAGTAAACAGCAATTTTCACATGTATAACTGCAAAAAATATAGGAATAACATAATTAATCATTTTAGACCCTAGACCATTTCAAAGCATGGATTATTATTCAACTTAAATTAATAGAAAACTAAGATATTTTTAAAATAGATTCATAAGGAGAAAAAAAGACCAATGCACTTTTATTAATAAATAAACTCCTTAATAAAACATTGCTCGAAATGCTGATTCAATTACCTTTATTTTTATATAATAAATTATTAGGCAACAGACTTAATGGTATGTGAAATAAATGTGTTTCATGCTAATACTGCCCCTTATATTTATATGTATCTTTAAACAATTCTAAAGTATCTCAGTCAATAAGAATTTTTTTCAGAATCAAGACCTTGAACAAGCAGTGAACTTACAAAAATTGAAAGAAGGAAACAGCATTTACTAAATCAACATGTATTGTAAACTTAGTGGCCAACGATTTAGCAATATTTTATCCCAACAACTAATTATGTAGGAGGCGTTAAATTCCAAGTCTTCCGAACTTGGAAAAGCACATGTAATAAATGTGCCTTTTTACAAAATTAGATACAGAATGGTATTTTTGTCAAATGTAATTTTATCCTCCAACTGTTCTGCGACGTTGAAAAATGCAGACTGAGAAAATATGGTAATTCAAATTGGAAAGCAAGAATATGAACTTTAAAAGTCTGCTTTTGTTAAAAAAAAAAAACTGATAAACACGATAAACAGTATGGTTTTCCCTTATAATTTTCTCCTTCTCAACTATTAGAAACTCTAAACTTATACAAAAAGAAAAGGAAAATAAGTTTCACTTCATAAGCCACATATAATGTAAATCTCTTCAAAATTAAAGCAGAGTAGTAATTATGTCTGAGCTTCCATAATACTTCACTAACTGTACATGAATGAGGTGTTCCACAGAAATCCAGAAAACTGACGACTATGCCTTTAAGCAACTGTAAACCCTTTGGAATGGCAATCATGAGAGGTCTGATGTAACAGGAGACAGTGTGGAGTCAGAGGATACGTGAGCAAGCCTGGATCCACCCCTTACTGACTGTGTTTCTGACAAACCGCTCAACTGTACCTGAGCCTGGATTTCTGCACTGCGAACACGGGGAAAGCATATCCCACCCTACAGGACTCTGAGAGGGCAAAACCAGAGAGGATGTGGAAGCATCTGTAAACTGTAAAGTACAAACTATAAAATACCACACACGTGCTGCTAATTATACACTTACACTACATACTTGCATGCCTTCTGAACGAGAATACAGTGAACATAATTTAACACACGGCCACATCATGCCTATAAGCGATTGTGCTAAGCTGTGGTCCAGGGACTAAAGACACTGCACTCCAAGCTGAAGGAGGCCAAGACGCTGGGCTGACGGCTCCGGTGCCTCCTTATAGCTCACTGCCTTTGTACTGTCCAGCCTGGGCCGAGACTCCCAGCCTCTAGAGGTATATTACACAGCCAGCTGGAGGGAGCCTTCTCAGAATAACACCAGTTGAAATTCTCTCTCCTATAGTTTGCTGCCCCACGTCCTCTCCCACCTTCTCTCAACAAATAACTTTTCTTCATCAGAGGAAGAAAACGCAGCACTAAATGGGAGCTCATCAACGTCCTTCACCACACTGATGAGTGAGCCCACTCCTGCACCACCCCGTCTCCCTTCCTACCTGTAACAACGGAGCCAGGTCCTCCCTGCTCCTACCGAAAGCTAACTCTTCTACCTGTGCTTTAGATCCCATCCCCTCTGCCTTCTGTCAATTATCCTCTCTCTCCTATAGCCTCAAGCTTTCTCTTGGCTATTTCCCACAAAATTCAAACATGTTCAAGTTTCTCTCATCTTCTACAAGGAAAAGCAGGAAAAAACCTTTCAACACACTCTAGCCGCCCTCATTCTCCTTACCTGACAGCTATGCCTCTCCTGTCCTGGAGAAATAACACTAAATGCACTCTTACTGGGGGAGGGTACTCCTAAGGACAGGGGACAGGGCAGGGCGGTGGGAGGCAGGGGTTGTAACTAAGATAATTTTGAGACAATGAGTTAACAGTTACGCAGGTGGGGGGAGGGGGGCACAGGAAACCAGGGAGAGGCAGCAGCAAACGCAGAGGCACGTGGCTGAGGAAGTCTATCCGGGCCGACGGGAGAACAAGAACAGTCAGGGCTTCTACTAACGGCAAATGCAGCCACACATTTATCCCTGTTCCCTCCCAAAACTCCACCAAAACAGCAGCAAAGCAATAAAAATTAATTTTTAAGGGCAAAGGCATAAATGCATAAGAACAAATCTAACAGGAGAGAAGAGAAAAAGCAGGTGAGACACCAAAATTTGAGGAGATAGAAAACTGGTCAATAAACAGTAACCAGCTCAGTCCATCTGAGCAAATAAAACCCAAGCCTGAAGCAGGAGACTAGAAGAAGCGAACGCACTCACGTAGAGATAGATGAGCTGGGCGCAGAAGGCAGTGAGAACCACTGAGAGCGGGGCTGGGGGCCGGACTACAGGAAGCCTGGTGGACACCCTGGAAGGAAGAATGAGACCTCCAGCTCCTCCTCATCACAGAGCTGGCGTAACTCCCTTCTGCCACAGCAGACGACAGGTGTACTGTGTGAAGACAGACCAAAAAGGTTCTGGATCTGGGAACATCAGGATGAGGGCAGGGTGCAACGGCACACTGAAAACAGGGGAAGGGACAACTGACACGCGGAGCAGTACGAGCCCAGCTCCCACCACCCCAGGCAGATGTGAGAATCCCTCTCGGAAACGGGCTCAGACGCTGCACACTTGGGGTCACCCAACAGCACGAGTGACCAGACCTGACGAAGGCTCCCAGGAAGGAAGCTCGTACCATCTCATTCTTAGAGAGGAGCAGATGACCAAGGATCACCAAATTTATGAAAAGTGCCTCCACCACAGAAGGAGGGTAAAAACAAAAACAAACAAGAAGAAAACTTAAAGATATTCTACCCCCAAAACAATAACAGGGGGCCACACATGCAAAAAGGAAATTCAGGAAATAAGGCAGAGTCCTCAGAGATTAAAAATACAAAAATAAAACTGCCAACAGAGAAAGTGAAGCACAAAGGTGACAATACCCAGTTCACTCCCTGAATAAATACGCACTGAGCGCCTGCTACCTCCCAGAGGTGGCTGAAGCAGGAGGAAAATACTGCGTCCTAGGAGACAAGTGGGGAAAAACATCCAAGAAGAGCGGGTGACAACCTGTGTCAAACACAGCCCTAGAAGGGCTGACCCCTGAACGCTATCACTTGTGAAAGTGGCTTCTGCCTGGAGGAGGAGGCCCGTCCTCAGGATGCCCAGCGATCGTGCCTTCCCGTTCCCTACCCAAGGCCTCCCCCACAGCTCACCAACAGTACGGCGGCCCGTTCTCCACCCCGGAGCGAGTCACCCAGCCAGGACACCACCTCTGTGCAGAATCCCCTAGCTCCATGGGGCTCAGGAAAAACCAGGTTAGGAGAAGAAACTTTGTTTTTTTAAACTGGGTTTGGTCTAGAAAGTTCTCTCCTCCACACTCCATCTCTCCACGAGGAGCCACACAGCACAGCTTATCTGGAGACAGTGAGGCCAGTCGTTCCTCTTTTTAACGGTCGTTTTTCTTCTCGTCTCACTTTTGTCCTCACATTTGCAGACCCCATAACACAGTGCAGTGGCCCCACAGCCAGATGTGCATCAGAGCCATCTGCCCAGCTGGCTAAATCGTAGCCATCAGGGGATCAAAAGGCACAAGGAAACTTCTCAGGGTTATGGAAACGTTCTATGTCTTGACTGAGGTGATACTTACACAACTGTACACAACTACAAAAAAATAACAATACATTTATCATTCAAACTATGACGTTTCAGAAAGTGAAAAGGGGAGCTATTAATTGTGCCAGGTCAATAGGCATAAACCAGAACTATTCTGGGAAAACCAGGATAAATGGTCACTTCACTAATAAATCAAAATAAAGACTAAATATTGACCACTGGTTTTAGCAACACGGATATTGTGAAATAACAGAAAATACATATATTGGTTTCTGTCCCCAGTTTCTGGCACAAGTCTTCTAAATCCCTTAAAAATTTACTATGTGACAGGAGTGTCTTTTGTTCTAATGAGGCGACTCTTGGTGGACTCCTGGATGGGGGTGGTCACCAGAAAGACTAAGCCGTGATTGGAATCTCGGAACTTTCAGGCCCACTCCCCATTCTCCAGAGAAGGGAGAGGGGCTGGAAACGGGCTTAATAATCGATGGTGCCCACAAGATGAAGCCTCCACAAAATCCCAACAGCACGGGGTTCAGGGAGCATCTGAGGTGGTGAACACACACACCTACGTGCCAGGAGGGTAGCACACCCCAACTCCACAGGGACAGAAGCTCTCGTGCTTGGGACCCTTCCAGACCTTGCCCTACGTATCTCTTCATCTGCATCCTTTATCATATCCTTTATTATAAAATAAACTGGTAAACATAATTATTTCCCTGAGTTCTCTGGGCCACTCTAGCAAAGTATCAAACCCCAGGAAGGGGTCTGGGAACCCCAATTTATAGCTGGTCTCTCAGAAGTACAAGTGACAACCTGGGACTTGTGACTGATGTCTGAAGTGGGGGCAGTCTTGTGGGACTGAGCCCCTAACTTGTGGGATCTGAAGCTAACTCCAAGCGAATTACAGGACATCACGTAGGTGCCGCAGAAAATTACTTGACGTGTGGAAAACCCATAATCCGGTGTAGGAAGAACTGTGAGTGCGTGAGCAAAGGAGAAACACAGGAGGACTGCGTGTTTCCATTAAGAGATTTCATTAGCGATCCCGACAGGAGCAGGTCCAGCACAGTGGTGCGAGCGAGGCCTCATGGGAGTAGGTTTAAGAGAGATGGGAAGAGAAAACTGAAGAAACGAAGTAGAGACAACTTGTTGAAGTAGTTTTTGCTACAAAGAAGAACAAAGAGTTGGGGCAAGAGGTGACAGAAATGGGTAGAGAGAAAGGGTACTTTTTCAAAGATGGGAGAAATAATGACACATTTTAATGCTGGTAGGAATAACCCAGGAGAACAAGCCAGACATCCTACAAACTCACAGTTCTTTTAAATAGCAAGCTGAGGACTCATAGAAACCTAATGAACCCAAACCCAAACTAAAAAGACCTCCCCAGCAGAGAGGAAACCCATCACTGTCTTCATCTCTGGCACAAGAGCAGGAGCAGGAAGCCATCACAGACACAGATAAGAAAAAGCGAACTTTCGATAAATTTTAAAAGCCAAGCCGAAACTGGCATGACAACTTAGAATCCCCAGGCACCCCAAACATAGAAACAGTCTGTACCCACCCACCAGTTCTCTCCCAGGCTGTACCAGGTACTCACAAGAAAGAACAGAGACGGGGCAGGAGAGCCAAGACTCAGCCCATGAGGCACAGCAGGCACAAGAGGCCTACTGAGGTCGAAGGGCAGGCCTGGAGAACTGGAGAAACCCTCCAAGGAGTCCAGGCGGCAGTCATCCCAGCGAAGGGAGGGACAGGAGCTGGAAGAGGCTGAGAGACACCACTCCTAACACGTGGGGACCTGCTGCAGCCAGAGGACAGCGAGGAGAGCGCAGGCGCCTCCTGCCGCAGTCAGGGCGCGGGCTCTGCTGGAGGGCAGGCTGCGATCCTGTTCACATCTTCCGAGGAATCACCAGAGAAACCACCACCAAGAAAGCTCAGCTCAGTTTCGGACTGGGCCGACGCAGACGGCCCACAAGCTGCCTCTCAGAGGACGCCCACTGCTGGGAGTACACATGCCACTGACCCCAGGCTCTACTTTCCATTACAATTTTTCACATTCAATAAAAAACAGTAAGACACGCAAAGAAGCAAGAAAATGTGGTCCGTCATCAAGAAAGGATAGAGAACGAGACTCAGACATGGCCCAGATGTTAGAATGATCAGATAGGGCATTTAAAATAATTATGACAAGTACATTAGAGGATCTAGTGGAAACGGCACACAATCTGTGTGAAAAGATGGAAGAGAGATGAACACTACATAAAAGAGAGCCAGGAGAAATGTTAGCTATGAAACTTAGATAATAGAGACTAAGAATTTAATGAGTTTATCAGTAGA
This sequence comes from Equus caballus, assembly GCF_041296265.1. NCBI lineage: Eukaryota > Metazoa > Chordata > Mammalia > Perissodactyla > Equidae > Equus > Equus caballus. The sequence continues at coordinate 99,592,279 of NC_091690.1, read as the reverse complement.
TGGACACAGCAGAGCAAAAATAAAACCAGTGAAGTTGAAGATAGGTTCATAGAAATTACGCAAACTGAAATGCAGAGAGGAAAAAAAGACTGGGGAAAAAGGACAGAGCATCAGATAGCTGTGGTACAATCTCCCTGTATGTAATTAGAATCCCAAAGAAGAGAGGGATGGAGCAGAAAAAGATGTAAAGACATAATGGCTGAAAATATTCCAAAGCTGACGAAAGAAAGACATCAACCAACAGATCCAGGAAGCTCAGTTAACTCTAGGTGGGAAAAATACAAAGAAAAGCACACATTAGGCACAAGACAGAGAAACTACTAAAATCAAAAGATGAGATCTTGAAAGCAACCAAAGAAAAACGACACATTAAAAAGAGAACGAGGGGGCCGGGCCCGTGGCTGAGTGGTTCACCTCATGTGCTCCACTTTGGCGGCCCAGGGTTTCACAGGTTCCCATCTCGGCGCGGACATGGCACCTCTCATCAAGACGTGCTAAGGAGGGGTCCCACGTAGCACAACCAGGAGGACCTACAGCTGGGATATACAACTATGTACTGGGGGCTTTGGGGAGAAGAAAAAAGAGAACAAGGATCTGAATTATGGCTGCTTGTAAATGAAAAACTCCTGTCAATCTACAGTTCTCTGTCCAGTGGAGATAAAAACACCTTCCCGAAACGAAGGCAAGAAACGCAAGATGGAAGGGAAACAACACAGTGACATCAGAAAGGGGAAATGTGACACACACAGAGGTAACCTCGTGAAGTGATAGGTGTGTTAACTAACCTTATTGTGGTGACCAGTTCACAATGCATACATGTATCAAATCATCACGTTGTACATCTTAAACTTACAGAATGTTCCATGTCAGTTACAGCTCAATACAGCTGGGGAAAAATGTAAATGGACTAAACGTCCCCAATAAAAGGCAGACACTGACAGACTGAAATGTCTTTAAGGCCTCAATTACTCGCCATATACAAGAAAACACACTCAAAACATAAAAGAGAGACTGAAAGTGAACGGATGGGAAAAGACAAATCCTACAGACACTAAGTATAAGGAAGCTGGCATGGCTGTTAAATATCAAAATAGACCTCAAGAAGAGTACCATGAGAAATAGAGAGGGGAATTTTATAACGATCAGAGGTTCAAACTCACGAAGACATGACCATCTTAAATATATACGCACCTAATACAAAAGATCCCAAACAAATGAAACAAAAATTAAGAGAATTAAAGAGAAAAACACAAATCCACAATCACGGTTGAAAATGTTAATGTCCTTCTCTCAGAAACTGATTTAAAAAATAGATTAAAAAATCATTAAGGATATAGAATATTTGAGCCACCCAATCAACATGACCTAATAGACATATATAGAACACTATACTCCATAACCTCAGAACACAAATTTTTCAAGTGCATGGGAACATTCACCAAGGTAGACTATATGCTGGGCCATAAAAAAAATTTTAACAAATTTCAAAGGAATGAAATCATTCCAAGTACATTCTCCACTCACAACAGGATTAAATCAGAAATCAATAATAGAAAGATATCTGAACAGTCTCCAACATTTAGAAATTAATGTACTTTTTAGCAACCCACAGGTCAAAGAAAACTATTACAGAGAAATTTAAAAATATTTTGAACTGAAAGCACAGGATGCAGCTAATGCAGTGCTCCGAGCTGAGAGAGATGCATAGCTTTAAATGGCTACATGAGGAGAGAGGACAGGTGTGCAATCCACCAGGTATGTTCCACAACGATACGCTAGAAAAAGAAGAGCGGTAAGCAGAAGAATATAATAAAATTAAAAGCAGAAATCAAGTGAAGAGAAAGTGGACAAACAAAAAAATCCACAAACTAAAAAGCTGGTTCTTGGCAAAGATTAATAAAATGGATAAACCTTTAGCAAGACTGATCAGGAAAAAATAAACAGAAAACACAAACTGCCAACATAAAGAATGAAAAGAAAAACATAACTACATATCTTACAGCAATAAAAGGATAATAAGGAGATAGTATGAACATTATGAGAATAAATCGGACTTGTTAAATGAAATTTAAAAACTCTTGAAAAATACAATTCACCTACATTGACAAACAGGAAATAAAAAATTTGAATAGTCCTGTAATCTCCAAAAATGATTAAACTCATAATTATGAAATTTTACACAAAGAAAACTTCAGGCCCAGATGACCTCCCCAGTAAATTCTATTAAATATTTAAATAAGAAATAGCAATCTTACACAAACTCTTTAGAGAAGAAAGAAAATGGAATCATTCCCCCATTATTTTATGAGGCCAGCATAACTGTGATACTAAATTTAGACATGGACATATAAGAAAAAAAAATTACACCAATACATCATGAATCTAGACATTAAAATCCTTAACAAAAGAGAATCCTGCAACATAAGGAAAGCACAATACTTCATGAACAAGTGAGATTCATTATCCTAGTAACACAAAATAGATTTAACATAGGAAAAGTCAATGTAGGGGCCGCCCGGTGGCGCAGCAGTTAAGTTCGCACGTTCCGCTTAGGCAACCCGGGGTTCGCCGGTTTGGATCCCAGGTGCAGACAAGGCCGTGCTGTGGTAGGCATCCCACATACAAAGCAGAGGAAGATGGGCACGGATGTTTGCTCAGGGCCAGGCTTCCTCAGCAAAAAAGAGGACTAGCAGTAGTTAGCTCAGAGCTAATCTTCCTCAAAAAAAAAAAAAAAATCAATGTAATTCACAGATTAAAAGAGGAAAATTAACACATGCAAACTTCAATAAATGTTAAAAAAAACCTAAGAAAATTCAATACCCATTCATGATAACTATGCTCAGCAGACTAGGAAGAATTTTCCTACCCTGATAAAGTGTATCTTAAAAAACATACGGCTAATGTTATATTTAACGGTAAAATACTGAAGGTTTCCCCCCAATACCAGCAACAAGGCAAGGGTATTTACTCCTACCACTTCAACTGAGCCTTGTAACAGAAGCACATAACTAGTGCATTAAGGCAAGAAAAAGAAATAAAAGGCATACATATTAGAAAGAATTAAAACTCTATTTGCAAATGGCATAATTTTATTGGTAGAAAATTCTAAGGACTCTACAAAAACAGCTATGAGACAATTTAGAAGCAAATCTACCGAGATTGTGGGATACAAGATCAGTATATAAAAATAAACTATAGTTCTATATACCATCAATCAGCAACTGGAAAATGAACTTTTTTAGAAACATATGATTTACAATGGAATCAGAAATATTAAAAAACTAGAAATAAATTCAAAGAAAGATGTGTAATACTACACTGAAAATCTTAAAATACTTCTGAGAGAAATTATAGATGACAAGTAATGGACAGATATACTCAAGGATTAGAAGACTCAATATTGTTAAGATAGATGTATATTCAACACAGTCAATTCAAATTCAAGCAGGATTTTTTAAATAGAAATTTACAAGCTGATTCTAAATTTCTATGGATATGCAAAGAAACTAAAATAACCAAAATAAACCTGAAAAGAAAGAAAAAATTAGAGAACTTTATGTAACTTTGAAACTAACTATAACCCCACAGTAATCAAGAGAGGCATTAGTAGAAGGACAGACAAATATACCAAAGAGAATACAGTCCCAAACAGACCCACATTGCCAAGACAATCCAAAGGAGAGAGGAAAATCTTTTCAATAAATGAGAAAGAACTGGATATTCATATAGAAAGAAAGACAAAAACACGACTTCCCATCTCACACCATACATGAAAATCACAGGTCTAATGGTAAAAGCAAACTATAAAGCTTCTAGAAGAAAATGTACAATATTCTCATGACCTTTTTAGAGAAAACACAGAAAGCACTAACCAGAAAACAAAAATCTGATAAATTGTATTTTGTCAAAACAAAAAACTGCTCATCAAAAAACATCATTAAGAAAATGCGCTGCCAAGTCATAGACTAGGAGAAAATATACACCAGATCAAGAATATATTTAATTTTTTAAAAAGACACAACAACAAAAATTATATAAATGGCTAATAATCACATTAAAAAGTGCTTAACATCATTAGTCATCAGAGAAACACAAAACCACAATGAGATATCACCACAAATTGTGCAGTGGTCCTCAATGGGATGGGGAGGTTGGCAATTTTGACCCCCAGGAGACATTTTTAGTTAGTAAGTGGCATCTAGAATGCTGCTAAACAACCTCCAACACACAGGACAGCCCCTCATATCAAAGAATTATCCCGCTCAAAATGTCAATGGCGGCAAAATTGAGAAAGCCCACAGCTGAAATCTAACACCACCAAATGCTGGTGAGGATGTGGAGCAACTGGAATGCTCTGATACGTTGCTAGAGGATGTGCAAAAGGGTCCATTCACTTTGGGTTTGACGGATGCTTGTTATACTAAGTACAAATGGCTTCTCACTGCCAAATCAGAGACGGACATGGCCAACGAGGCCCTGCGTGATCTAGACCTAGCCTACTTCTGCAGCCTCCTGTCCCACTTAACTGAAGTACGAGAATGACCTGGTATTAAGAAATTTTTCAATAAAGTCTACTTGCTTTCACTCTCGGAAATCTTAAAAATTCTGAGATAAAAGAAACCTTAAAGCCATTTAGTCCGACGTAGTATCCAAAGAAGGGATATTAATACATTCTTGACAGCGCAATACCTACTGTCTCTCACAATAAACGCTAACAGTTACAGCAAAATCTCACAGATCTATTTGATAAAAACTAGAAAAACAACTGATGAATGTAAGTAACGGTCCTCCACTCTTTTTGCAAACTAAATTAACTGGAGACCACCAACACTGGCTTAAGAAACATACAATATAGGTTGAAAAAAAATAATACAACAATTCAGAAAGATACTGTATATTGATAAATACCACAACTCACTTCACAGAAGAATGGAGTCTGGTGAAAAACAGCATATCAACGGCCTAAATTGGCACTATTCAATTGAAACATAATGAGAAGTATACATGCAAGCCACCTACGCAATGTTAAAAATAGTAAAAAGCAGATGAAATCAATTTCTATAGTACATTTTATTATATATGCAAATACTTGTGCATATATCATGTAGAGAATATGAAAAGTAGCCCGTATATACAAAACTAGCCAGCACACACTATCAACATGTAATCCACATGAACAAGTTCTAGATTACCCTGTATCCTTGTTTTGCACGACGTTTCCGAGGTCCAATGTGCCTGTCACCTTTATAGCCTATCTCTCCTTGGATGGCCCCACTGCAGCGCTCAACAGCCAGCGGGCGCTGGGGGCTCCTGGGCGGCTCACTGGTGCCACGCGGCGCACCTGCGAGCCCCGCACCTGGATGACGCCGCCCCGCCCTCCTCTCAGCACACCCGCGAGGCCCTCACCTGGATGCCAACGCCCCGGCCCCTGCGGCACACCTGCGAGCCCCTCACCTGGACGCCGACCCCCGGCCCCCGCAGCGCACCTGCGAGCCCCTCAGCTGGACGACCCCCGTCCCCCGGCGGCGCACCTGCGAGCCCCACACCTGGACACCGCCGCCCCGCGCCCGGCGGCGCACCTGCGAGCCCCTCACCTGGACGCCCCCGCCCCCCGCGGCGCACCTGCGAGCCCCTCACCTGGACGCCGCCCCCGCGGCGCACCTGCGAGCCCCTCACCTGGACGCCGCCGTCCCGCCCCCAAGGCGGCCCAGTCGCTCATGCCGGCAGCGGCGGCCAGGTCTCCGCTCCACCGCCGAGACGCGGACCCCGCCCAGGGCGCCCCGCAGCCCCTCCACGCTCGAGGCCCCGGTTCGCCCGTCACGTGGCGCGCGGCCCAGCACCCGCGCGGCGCGGACTCACCGTGCGCACGAGCCGCCGGTAGCGCCGCCGCAGCTCGGCCGCGCCCGCCGAGGGCCCCGCGCCCAGCGCGCCGTACGGGTCGGGACGCGGGGCGCGCGCCGCCATCGCAGCGAAGGAGGCCCGGCGTCCGCGAGGCTCGAGTCTGTCGCAGCCCAAGGCCAGAGAGGTCAGCCGAGCGCCGGCCCACCCTGCGCCCCGGCCGCCCGCCGCCCACTCGGGCCGGCGTCTCCTTCCGCCGGAAGCCGGGGCGCGGACGTGGCCCCGTTTCTAGCCGAGCCGCAGTGGCCGAGGCACCGAGCGGAAGCACCGCCCCGCGCCGGACGCGGTCGCTATGGAAACCTGCGCCGCCCGCGAGGGCGCCGAGCAGTAAGTGGGGGCGCGGCGCGTTCGCGGGTCCCCGGTCCCCGGCCGCGCGTCCCCGCAGTGCCGCCTGTGCCGGCCGGGGGTCTCCTCCGTTCTCGCGTCTTTCCTAGAAAGGCTGTTCAGCCTAGCGACTTCTTTGGGACCGTAGCAGCCGGCTTGGACGTAAAGCCTTTTCCGGGCCTCCCTCGCTCGCTCCTGCTCCCCGAGCGGCGTGGGGGACGCTGCTCTCCGAGTGCTTAGGGTGGTTTTCCCGGGGTCGCTGCTCAGATTTGTTTTCCATGTTCTTGTTTATCTTCTATCAAATCTCACTTTGAGAAACAGCCGAGATAAGCCTGAGCACGTTAAATGAAGTATTCTAATCTGGTGGATTATTTAAGGATGGAATGAACTTTAGAATAACAATGACACGGGAAAGTGAAAAAATCTAAAGCAAAAAGCATAGATTAGATTCTCCAGAGGATTCTGTCGCGTTGAAAAGCGGACACCAAGAGCCCTAGACTAAGTCAGAGCCTCTGGTTGGAGTCCTGGTTCTGAAATACCCTCTGTGCGGCCCTAGGGAAATCCCTCAAGGGGCGGAGGTCAGGGTTGTCCTACATGGTGCGGTCAGAGTGACGCCCCGCCGCCCACTCCCCTCCTGCAGCCTAGGCCTTCCCTGTGTGGATAGTCTCACGTCCTTCAGTTTTTATGCCGACAGCACTTTATTTTGATTTATGATTGAATCAGGGCATTCATTGTGTTCTCTCTTTTAGTCGTTTTTTGACCAAATTCTGAAAAGTCTAATCACAGTAACTCAATTTTCCCAATTCACAGTTTTATATTTGTATTTATTTATTTGGGATTGGAAAGTAAGAGATACACTGATTTTTTTCCCCCAGCAAACCCTAAGTTTCTCTCATTGCATTTCGACATACTTTAGTTTGCGTCCCTAAAGCATACTTCAGTTTGCAACTTTTTCTTTTATCTCCCTAATGTCATTATTCCGCTGAAATGATCAATCATTCATTGATGTCATCCAATATCTAGTCCTTATTTACATTTCCGTAGTTGTCTCAGAAATGTCTTTGTATGGTTAGTTTGCTTGATCAGGGTCCAAAGTCTACACATTGCCTTTGGTTCTTCTGTCTCTTAAACATCTTTTTAGCTAGAGCAGTCCCACTTCTCCAATACTACCTTGTTTTTTTTCTCTTCCTGACATTGACTTGTTGAAAATCTAGATTAGTTGTCTTATAATCTGAATTTGTCTATGTATGCCAGAATAGACTTCTTAAAACATATTTTATATGAACTCCTCATTAATCTTCCTTTTTTTCAGTTTCTAGAGCAGTACTGTCCAATAGAAATAAAATGTAAGCCATAAATGCAAGCCACATATGTGATTTTAAATTTCCCAGTAGCCACATTAGGAAAGTAAATAGAAATAGGTGAAATGAATCTTAATAATGTATTTTATTTAACCGAATGTATCCAGAGTATGATCATTTCAAAATGTAATCAATATAAAAATTATTAAAGAGAAAGTTTACATTCTTTTTCATACTAAGTCTTCAAAATCTGGTGTGTATTTTACTTGTACAGCTCATCTCAATTTGGACTAGCCACATTTCAAGTGCTCACTAGTCACATCTCGCTAGTGACTATGGTATTGAACAGGGCAGTTCTAGAGGAAAGTCCTAACTCCTTAACCTGGCATCCAGTTACCTCCCCAATACGGACCTTAGTTTTCCAGCCTCATCACCTATTACCTCCATACATGAAACATTTGAACAGTTGGATCTTTTCTTGGTACTTCATCCCTAATTTTGTTCAGATGGTTCCCCTGGCTTATAACACCCTAGCCCTTTGCTTCCACCTATCAGCTTTATCCCTCCTTTAAGACCCATCTCGTCCATCAAGCCTTTTATGATGGCCGGTCCTTAGAAACTACTTCCTCCTCTCAACTTTCGTAATGAGTCCTGTCTGTACTCCTCATTTGCATGTATCCTGTCCCACAGGGTATTGCTGCACACTTTAAATGCATGTTCTGATTCCCTAACTGAATTATAGGAGCCGTGAGGGCAGGAACACCTGTCAGAGAAACTGAGCACGAGCTATCTTGCTAGATTCTCTGGAATTCCAATGATGTGTATCTACAATAGGATTGTTTCTCACTATCTTATTTCAAGGAGGTAATTTATCCATTTCATATAAAGCTAATATAGCAGAAATATAAACTATGGAGTCAGATTGCATAGGTTTGAATCCGGCTCTGCCTCTTGATGGGTATGTGAACAGTTTAAGTTAATCAATCTCTGTGCCATGGTTTCTTCCCCTGTAAAATAGAAATAATCATAGTATCGCTCTCATAGGTTTGTTGTGAGGATTAAATGAGATAATACTGCCTGAAAGTAGTAAGTACTCAAAGATTAGCTATTATTATTAATGTGAAATATTTGTTGCTCAGTTTTGACATATTTGAACATTAAGAATTTATAGCAGTACTTTAGGAATTTCCAAACGGAGCAAATGAAAGCCACAAACTATTGAGTTGAAAAAATGAAACCAAATTCAAACGTTTGTTGAACTATAGTTTAGTTTGCAGGATAAATTAAAAGCATGGGCAAAAATCTCTTAATTCCTTTGTCCTCAGCATCTAACATAAGCGAGGTAGGCATGCATTAAATAATTGACTTCAGCATGATTGATCGAGTGCTATATCTAGAGTTAGATATAGATATAGCAGGGGTCTAAAGACCCTTGGTGGTTGTGACAGCAAAAAATCACATTCTACTCAATGTCCACCACACATTAACAAATTCTTAATTTGAGTCGTATTGGTAAATTGTGCTTCCTATTGATGGATAATATTCACAATATACACAGTGTACTTCTGCTAATTATTTCTTAATACTAGGATTATATTTACTTGGTTCTTTCTCCTGGTTTCACTGCCAACTCTTGTTTAATTTCCTTGATCTTGTGTATTTTATTTTTAGGTTTTCATGTCAGTGAACTAAGCTGTATTTGTTTTTAAGGACCACAGAATGTTATGGTTATGCTCTGGAATTAGATGGTAGCCCTAGAGCAACTTAGAGTCTACTGGGAAGGTAGAAGATGTACCAGGAATTAGTAGTGATGAGCTTTAAAAAATGCACAATGATGTAGTACGTGTATAGCTTTCACTCACTTATTCATTCAATCATCACATATTTATTGGGTGTTTACTGTGTCCCACACTTTGTTGCAAGAGACACAAGACGGTTGGCTGGAGCCCTCTAGAAAGCTTAGAGTTTATCTGGGTGGACAGACAATTACACAAGTGCCTGAAATAACTGGGAAGTGCTGTGCCAGAGGGAATACAGGTGCTGTGACAGTTAATGCCTCATAGTCGCACAAGTAGAATAAGGCAGGTTGCTGGAATGACTGAGATCCTTGAGTCAAAGTGGGGCTACTCCAGGAAGATGTGGGGAAGAGTTAAGTTTTAAATAACACTTTGACAGAGGGGTGAGATGAATGCCTAGAATTGGAGAAACTTCTGTTTTTCTTTGTTTTCGGCAGATTATCATAAAACTTTAGACAATATCGAGAATCAGCTCTAATGAACAATCCTACCTCATCTTTTAGAAACGGTTTTTCATGTTTGCATTTTTTGCCTCACTGGTTGTCATCACTCTGTTCTCTTTTGTCTTTTCAGTGGTAACCATCAGTGACCCCTCACAGAGTGTGAGCAGGGCCGTGCACTGAGCAGGAGAGACCGAGGTAAATACTTGGTGCTGTCAGCACACCTGTTGCTGTGTTTTTCTGGTTTGTTTGTTTAACTCCAGTTGTGTCCTGTTCTTTCACGCTTGCTTCAGACCACTTTGTGGTCTTTATCTTATCTGTTCCTTTATCTTATCGTTCCTGTCTTCCTAGCTTCTTCATATCTGATGTTTTAATCTTTCCGTGAACCTATTAAAGATACTGTATAGAATCCATCTTCTGTTTCTCCTTGGTAGCCATAATAAATTCCAACTTCTTATTCCCCCATTCACTTCTTTACCCCTTTCTCTTTGTTCTTGTGCCCACCTCTGGCTTTTCTGTGAGCTTTCCAGTTACCTCGAAATTTGAAACCTTTCAACGATCTCTTCCAACCCTGTGGTGATATGCATTTATATGCTATTTTTTTAAAAAAGCATTCTCCTTTACATTTTAGTTTTTAAACCTGAATTTTTTTTAAGTTTATTTTTTCTTTTGTCGTGTAATTGACTCAGAAGAAAGGTTAATCTGAATGATCAAGGAGTGTTAATTTGTGGGTTAAAATGTGTTAAACAGTTGCTATGAAGTCTGTTTAAGTCAATTAGAGAGTATAATGAAGATGTTTCCAGAGTGTTAGGAAACCTTTTGAAGTTACCTAGAATTCACTCGTGTGTATCGACCGTGGCACCTGGCTAAACACGCTATTGCGTTAGGTTTGTAAACTGGTGTGTATTCCAATAGGGGTAAATCGGTCTGCATTTTGTAGGAAGTTTGATTTTATTACTAAGATTCTTAGGTTTTAAGAAATAAATTCGTGATTTAATTCATCCTTAGCAGAATGGAAAACATAATCAATAACACTATCTTTGTTACTCTCATATTTTTTTTCTAAAATAAAATGCAGCTGGACTGTATGATCAACAAAACATTTCTGAGTGTTTGTTTATAAACACTCTTTGTTTTTAAAGCAAAATTAGTGTCATTATCGTAGGTTCGTTTAATACTAAGCACCTGATATAGAAAGGTAGCATTGATAAGGACATGTAAAATTTGATCTAGTCATTTAAAGAAATGATTTTTTTCCCTCCAAAATTATTTGAAATAATATTATGAAACATTTTAGTGTTAGTTAAATCTTCAAAAATTTCAAAATAGTTAATGTTATTATGCAGAGTTTAATGTTGTTATGCTCAATTTCAGTAGTTGAATATAATTTTTGTATAATGATAGCATTATGTAAGATGAATGAAGCGTTGCAAAGTCAACAATTCAAATCCATGGAAATATGAGGGTAAAAATCAAATTTTAAAATATATTCTTCACTTAGCATCAGGGTTAATATAATACTATTTTTTATGATTTTTGTCAGTTTACTAGTCATAAACACATTTAGCATTTCAGCTTCTTTTTGCAACCTTTCAGTTTAATTATTTAGAGACTGATGAAAAACAAGTCTTATATGCTAAGGGGATTTCTGCAATGATGGATTAGATGCCAAAATAATGAAACCACGCAGCTTAAAAAATAAACTGAAGAGTAGATGTTTCCTGATGAATTTCTACAAAAATATCATATTTTAAAAATATTTTAATCAATTCATGGTATTACTTTTTAACCTACCATAGAAGCACCATGAGTATAGTCTTCCGTAGCTCATTAGCAATTTATTTAATGAGTTTTTTGTGTGATAGATAGTTAATGTAACAGACAAATGACAGATTGTTTGCCTTTAATGATTTCCCTGTTTCAGGCCCATTACAAAGCAATTAGAAACCTGACAGCATTTTCACTCTGCATTACTGATCATCTAAAGTGATGAGGAATGAAAGGTGATGAATATTAATTGTATATTTTCATATGATTATCATAAATTATTACCTTGTCTGAGGTGCTGCAGGTGAACAGGAGCATTAGAGAAAGACAGTCAGATATATTAATTTGAAAGACTATGATTTTTTTAATCTTTGTAGTGTAAATCCTGATCTGTAATGTTAGTCTCTATGAATATTAAATGAATTATTTTTAGTTTCTATCTATATTGGGTTGACTTAAGTAAGTTTTTTTATTTCAGCACAAGAAAAGGAAAAATTATTCCATAGTATGTTGTACATATACATATTTAAGTTCAGAATTTTAAAAATCTAATTTGGAAAATAAGAGTGAATTTTGTTGATGTACATATAAATAATATTCAGATATATCAATACAGAGAAAAATATGCTTAGAAAAAAATCTTAGTCTTGGGTTAAAGACAGGTAATCCTGCAAAAGAAGAAGTAAGATAAGAAAATGTAAGCAGATGTAAAGGGAGATTTTTTTCTGGGTCCTCTGTAACAGTTCTTTTGGTCTTAGTCCCCACTGTATCCTGCTTCTGCACTTTCTTGCCTCAGATAGGTGAGGCTAAGCCTTTGATCAGGACTCAAGTCCTGTTGTTACTCGCTTCCCAGCCTTGGACTTGGAGCAAAGGTGGTCCAGAAACTAGATAACAGTCTTCAGTATAGGGAGAACTGACAAACTTAAAACATTTGAAATGGTAAGAAATGGATTTGGATCAATTTCACTGAAGTAAATTAATTTATATTTTGATATCTCTCTAATTGTAGATATTAGTTGGTGATCAATACATACTTAATGAATTGAGTTGAATTTCATAGCACTAATAAGACCATGTCTTGCTTCAGTCCAGCTTTTGGGCCTTTTTCTGTGCTTGGCTCTGTGGCACACCATCTCCTGGAGAGGCAAGGCATCCTAGATCCATCTTTATTTATGAATGTCATACGCTATATGATAATGTGATTATAAATCAATAAAAGCATATTTTTTTCATGCTTCTTAGAAATCACTCTCCTTATTTTATATATATTAAAAGTAAAAGTGCCAGGTCCCCACAAATGAATTCTGATGTTCTGGAAAGTTGAGGAGAGCCATCTGAAATTCATTACATATTTACTCAGGGAAAAGTCAGATGCCATAGTGATAAAGGCAGATTATCAGTGAAAAGGATCAAGACCCTAGCCTTTAGTAGTCCAACTTAATATTTTTACTGGCTAAGCTTTCCCAATGTATTCTTCTTTATGTCTGATGACCTGTCAGGATTTGTTTCACTGGGACCTCCTCCATCTGTAGAGCAGGTCCAGCAGGCACACTCTACAGAATCAGGATGGTGACTCCCAGTGCCCTCCACTCCTTTCTACTGGTGTCCTTTATTTTAGTCTTGGTCTAGACTTTAAGTTGATCCTTTCTATGGCCCCACCAATTCTCCTTTTCTTCTCTTTCCACTTCTAACATAACCAGCCAACATAGCTACTTGACTTTTGGGCAGATTACCCCATTCTTTTGTTACAGGAATGGTTTGGAAATCTTACATATTTTTCCCATGACAGAGAACAGCTACTCATACCTTAGTTCGTAGCAACCTGGGCTGTCCAACCATGACACTGTTAGCAAATCAACAGCTGAGGAAACCAACATTCCTAAGTCGTAAATTGTGAATAACTGCATCTTCTCTGATGACAAGGAGACTCTGGAACACATTCCATCACATCTAAAATTTTTTTCTTAGATAGTGCAGGCTGCTGACCTAAATAGAAAAATGAAGATTCACGTTTATCAGGGCCAGCCCTGTGGCCTGGTGGTTAAGTTTGGTGCCTTCTGTGGTGGTCCAGGTTTTGTTCCTGGGCGTGGATCTATACCACTCTTTGGTGGCCATGCTGTGGCAGTGACCCACATACAAAATAGAGGAAGATTGGCATGGATGTTAGCTCGGGGCAAATCTTCCTCAGCAAAAAAAGAAGAAAAATAGAAGACTAATGTTTATACTTAACAAGCACTTTCACACATTGTGTGTTTTCTCATTTGATCTATATAACAATCCTATAAAGTAGGTAAGGCAGATGCTGTTGTTACACATAAGGAAATAAGACTGGGAAGGGACAGAGGCAAAATTCAGACTCAAGTCAGCTGGCTCCACATCTTTTGTATTTTCTGTTACACCACCTTAGCTCCCATGTGTGAAAACTCTTCTACTAAATGGCTAAAATTTTAGAGATAGAGGAACTTCAGAGTTACGTCATTCTACCATTCCTCCACATCTTTTATTAGATAGAGAAAACAAACCCCAGGAAGTTTAGGATTTACTCCAGGTCTGGCCCAAAACCTAAGATCAGAACTTCAGAACTTCTTGGCCCAGTTCCATTATCTTTCCATTACAATGCCCTGCCTTCATGTCTCCTGAGCTACAAAACTATTTTCTTTGGTTTTATTTTCTTCAGTTATTAAAATAAGTAAATTATTGATTGTAGTCTTGTCTTGGTAAATTTAAGTATTTTTCCTTTGTTCTTACTGTTTTTTAGTTATAAAATGAAGGGAGTTGTATCTGGCGAAACTCTTTCATAATGTAGATATCTCCACAAAACCTTCTGGAATGTCCTAGGTAAGAGTGGAAGAAAAGGATGCAACTGCCTTGTGTTGGGAGCAGGAGGGAGAGGTTGGTGGCAGTTCCGTGCCCTGACTTGCTCCTCGGTGCCCTAATATGAATAACGCCCGATGGGCACTCTTCCCTCTCCAGTTTGGAAGCATCCATGATTGATGGTTTCCACAGTAAACCAACAATTCAGTGACCAAATTTTTTTCTAAGACACGTAATTTATTATTTTAAATAGTAACAGAGTTTGGGAAAATTCTCCACGTCCACTAGGCAGCTCAGTTCAACACAATGTTGGCTCTTGTCTGGATTGCCTGATCAGACCAAACATTGGACTTCCCTTCCTGGTGGGGCCTCTTTCCTCCCCAGCTGAGCTTCTGACACCCTGTGCTCAGCCCACAGTCTCATGACAGAGGCTTCTTACATCATCTCCCTTCTCTAAGCAGATAAAGTTATTCTTCACACACTTCAATTTCGAGTGTTTCTGTGAGCGCTTATATTTAAACACCACTTTGTTACTTCTCGCTTTCTCTAGTCATAGACGATCCTTTTCATTCATTCACCAAACATTCCCTCTTTCGCTCTCAAAATTTCTACCTGAAGTGGGTTTATATCCTGTCCCAGTGCAGCACGACTTAGTTAAAGCAACAAGTCATTTGAGATCCTTAGGGAAAAGAAAGGTCACCGAGTTGGAAAGAAAACTAAGGAAATAAATTTTTTAGGTTTTGGAGATCTCAGGGGTCTCATGTGACGGAGCTACAGCGTGAAGTAGGCCGCGATTCCCTACTAGTCATTAGCAGGGGCGTTGACTCAGTTCTGAAGCCGGTCCTCAAGAGAGAGGAGTTGGGTTAACAGCCCTGGGTTTACCACCAAAGCCAGTTTTCAAATTCTTTTCTTCCTAAACCAATTTTTCCTATTTTGGCTTGAGGAACGGAATAAAAAGGCGTGCAATACTGAAGTAGGTTACACTGTTCACGTCTTACTTGATAGTATGACCTGTCATTCTATCAGAAAAAGATACTAACTTCATCTGGCATATTTGGCTTTTCAAAATACTATGTTGGTTGTTTTCCAGTATTTTATATGCTTCCAGGTGTTACTGATTGATTGTTTTAATTTGTTATTGTATGTTCCCAGGTTAAACTAAGCTGCCTAATTACAAAAATTATTTTCCCCTTGTTTTAAATCTGGGTATGTTTTCCGTTTTCCAGTCTCCAGGGACATTTTTCCATCACTTTAAGATGGTGAAAGCGGAGGGAAATACTTAAAAGGATTGGGAGAGAAGAGGAATAAAAAGATCATATGCTTTTCTCTTTTTGCAGTAATCACATCATCCATGTGACCTGTTCTATTTTGATAGTCATAAATATTTGACTACTATTTTAAGTAATTTTTTGACTCCTTAAAGTTTAAATTGACTGACTTCCCCAGGAAAAATTACTGATTTCTCTTCTGTAAAGTAAATAGGATCGTGCAAGGGGGTGAGGAGGATGTACCTATGGCAGGCTAGTTCTGTCCGTCCTTAGCAAATACAGCGCAAGGTTTCTTTATCAAGGGGGGAGCGCAAGGGGAGCCCTACAGCGCTGTTTTGTCCGCTCACATTTGGCACACTGTCTAGATGGTGATCTTTTAAAACTTTTAAATTCTCACTCCAGGAGAATGTTACATAGTAGTTGTTATTGAAACAAATTGGAAGTCCAAATTTATGTAATCAGATTTGAAGGGTTTGTTTCCCAGTCATCACTGAGCCGCTTTCCTGTTGGGCTTTGATTGGCTTGCCAGTGTAGTTTTCAGACTCCCAGCATGGCTATGGAACTGCTTCCCTCTCCAGACTGTCAAATGCATGTTAAATTCTATCAAGCTGCAAGTGTAAAACTCAGAACACTTTGTCAGTGCACAGTCTGTGTCTTCTAGGGTACCTGTGAACAGGAAGGTTCTCTTTTTCAGGAGAGGAGAAAGAAAAGAATTCCTTGAACTCCAATTTAACACATTGGTATAAAGATTTTTGGATCATTTATTCCGTGGCAGCTCCTGGGGTAGCATTGAACTTCTTGTGTTTCTTTGTGATCAGCAGAGCTTTTGGGTTTCCACTGTCATGGGTTGCATTTAATGCTGGCGCACTACAAACTGGTGCAGAATTAAAGAGAGTTTCAAGCTTGGGAGCCAAAGAAGTTTATGTGCTTTTTACCCTTACCCCAAGAACTGACCTTCAAAGTAATATAGAATCAAAGGAGTTTCTTTCCTTTCTTCATTTCAGAAGATTGACATAAAAATCTTAAGATTTCCCCTATAACATTTCAAACTTTCTTGAGCCTGCTCCATTGCTATGTGATAACCTTTTATTTCTAAGGAATTAAGTGTTTTTCTTTCTAAAAGGGGAGCTAAAGCAAGGGTTGAATAATCTTACGTATAAAATATGCATGTTCGTGAAAAAAGTGTATACATTTGAAAAATTGCACATATTTTATGCTCCTATTTACTTGTTACTATGGCAACCACCACACTGCCTGGTATTTATGTTGTCTAGGATTCAGAGCACCTTTTCAAAAGAAGAAATATGCCAGAACGATGTATTTACTTTGGTGTTTAGAAAAATATTTATTCTAATGCATATTTTTGAAGAAAAATAACAATAAATAAGGCAAACTTCAGCCTAACTTAAATGATACCTTTTCATGTAGTGTGTTTTTAAAATCAAAATAATTACATTTTTCTTTTCCTTGTTATAAAAATCAGAATAAAGAAGAGAAATAGTTTTTAAAACTCCTGAGTCAATCTTGAAAGGTAGTCTCTTCATTTTTCTTATTCTTATCACTTGATATTTTGAGTCATAACAAATTTCTGAAAATATAAAGCATGAACACTTAGACAAAATACTTAATGCTAGCTACATAAATAAGAAAATGTAAATAGTTTGCCCTTCTGATTGCAGATGCTTCTTAAATATCTATGAGCAAAAGATTTATATTTTGTATTTAAAATGAAAGGCATGGTTGCTATTATTTTTCTTAGTTTAATTATTTAAACTGTTTTCTGACATGTGTGATCCATAAATATAATTTCTTAATGTTAAACATCAGAATGGAAATTATGAAGCATAAAATCAGCCATGTTTCATGTCACGTATTACCTGTTAAGAGAAACTGCAATACAACGTTTAAGTACAACAGAATAGTGAGCATATTGTCTCTGATTCTTGTAAACAGGATGGATCTGCAGTTTCACAGTTTATGTTGACAGTATCTTTGTGGGAAATGTAATTATCAAATGAATTATAACATGTCCTAGTATTAAGATTATTAATAGTAATTTTAATTGCCTTTTTCAAGATAATTGGATATGTTCTCCTAAGTGTATGGGAAAGGGGGCATGGGGCTAATTGGATATTTTGAACTCAGTTATCTTAAAATATCTG
The DNA here is from genome assembly GCF_041296265.1 of Equus caballus. Classification (NCBI taxonomy): domain Eukaryota; kingdom Metazoa; phylum Chordata; class Mammalia; order Perissodactyla; family Equidae; genus Equus; species Equus caballus. The sequence continues at coordinate 99,574,509 of NC_091690.1, read as the reverse complement.
GAAATTTAACATATATTCTACATTTTGGGAATTTCTTCTTTTAATTAGATGGTTTTGTAAGTAGACTTTAAATAATTTATAATCCATAAAATTTCACTGATTATCATTTGATATCCTCCTTGAGTATTATGATGAAAAATTTAAATAATGACAATTTTAAAAATTAAATGTTCTCTACCACTTAGAAAATTTTTCTAAAATTGGCAAGGTTGAGAAATAATATTTTATTCTAGTAGTGAGTGCTGTTGAAATGAGCTTCCAGATAACGTTTCTGGAGTTTTAGAAGTTGGCACATTTCTAAAAAGCAGTTCAATTTGGAAACACACATAAACAGCTGTAAAGTTGCTCATAGACTTTGATCCGGGAATGGAACTTCTACAGCTTCTTAAGGAACTATTCAGTGGTTTCGTCAGAGGTGTGTGTGCAGGAACCACAGCTTTATTTACAATGGGAGGCATTTAGAAGTGTTTAGAACAAGTAGCTAAGATATTAACAGGTAGTAAAAAAATTGTGTTCTCAACAAATGTTTAGTAATGCAGGGATATTCTCATTAAGTGAACACAGCTGTATTTAAACTGTGTATTTAATGTGGCCACACTTTTGTTTAAAGCAAAGACTGTATCCCTATAAAGTCATAAATGAAAATCTGAAAACAAATATTCAAAAATTTTAATGGTAGCTTACTCCAAGGGTAGGAGATTGTAAGGGATTTATTTTTTTTATACTTTTCTTTCTAATCTTAATATGAGCATTTCTGTAATAACCCCAGTTATCACCATTCAAATTGTTTTTAATAAGACAAGTTAATTAAAATTGTGTTTACATTCATTATAGTGAAAATTCAGCTAGTGGAGGAACGATATTGTCTTGTTCAGCATTGAGTTTACTGCCTTTTTTTAAGGTCTGGAAATAGTCAATACTGATGATTGAATGGATAGACGATAGGATCAGGAATTGGCAAAGTGGTTTTAGGGAGAAGGCATCTGGAGGACCACAAAGATGCCTTGTTTATGTTTAAGTAAACTTGATTTGTCAAATACTAGGATAGTGAAGTGGCGAGAATACACAGGACCTGCTCTGCTAACCACGGTTCTGTAGCGGGAGGAAGGCAGGGCCAGATGCGGGGTCTATCCTGGGACATTTAGTTTGTATGCTGGGAGAATTACAGCTCTTAGAACAAGACAAACAGCAAAAACCTTTCTCAGTGGAATTCCAACAGGAAAAATAAGTGATTCGTGAGCCTGGAATGCCAGTGCTTAACCTCCTCGCTTTTTTTTAATGCAGTTGGGCTATTATTTTTATAAAATGAGTTTTGATGACACAAATTTCCTCAGGAATACAACTACTATATTATGGAAGAATAGACTTCTACAGTAAGCTATATTTTTATTGTCACAAAATTAACTTTAGAAAGAATAATTAGCAATCTAGGTCATTAATATATAATTTACATGTTTATACAACACCAAAAAGGTAGATTTAATGAGGAAATCAAAAGTCTTCCTTCACTGACTTGAACGGTCAGCCTTCTGCACCAGCTCGGTGGGCGATGGGCCCTTACACAATGAGCCGTCTGAGAGGACAAATTCCCGGGTGTCTCCTGATAAGCTTGAGTGTAGCAGCACCTTACATGATCTCCTGAACTAAGGGCCATTGTCTACCTCGACAGTGTCTTAATGCACCTGCAGCTGCAACCACAGGGCCTAAGGGCTTCTACTCTCGTGTGGAGACGATGTTGTTTCAGCACCTGGGGAGGTTAATGGCAGTTAAATCTTGAGGCCAGGTCAGATGGCAGGAAACAGTATTCCACTGCAGGAATGCTGCAGTCGGCCTCAAGGGACTGATAAACACTCTGACTTGGCAGAATTGCCGAGAACTCTACCTGAAGATTTTCAAATACTTACTAGTTATCTGTGCTGGAAACTGGAGAACAATGACCTGAAGCCTTTTTAAAAAATTATTATGAAGACTTTATTTTTTTAGAGCAGTTTCAGGTTCACAGAAAAATTGAGAGGAAGGTAGAGAGATATCCCATATAACTCTTGCCCCCACACTGGCATATCCTCCCCCGTTGTAACATACCCCACCAGAGTGGTACAGTTGTTAGAACTGATTAACCCACATTGGCACGTAATTATCACTGAGAGTCCATAGTTTACATTAGCGTTCACTCGTGCTGATGTACAGTCTGTAAGTTTGGGCAAATGTATAACAACGTGTGTCTGTCATTACGGTATCATACAGGGTATTTCCACTGCCCTAAAATTTCTCTGTGCTCTGCTTATGCATCCCTCTCTCCCACACCCCCAACCCCTGGAAACCACTGACCTTCTTACTGTCTCTGTAGTTTTGCCTTTTCCAGAACGTCATGTGGTTGGAATCACACGGTGTGCAGCCTTTTCAGATTAGCTTCTTTTACTTAGTAATGTGCATTTAAGGACCCTACATGTCTTTTTAGGGCTTGATAGCTCCTTTCATTTTAGCGCTGAATGATGTTCTGTGTGGACCACAGTTTATTTATCCACTCACCTACTGAAGGACATCTTGGTTGCTTCCAACTTTTGGCAGCTTTATTATGAATAAAGCTACTGTAAACATCCACTTGCAGGTTTTTGTGTGGACATAAGTTTTCACCTCCTTCGTGTTAATACCAAGAGGTACGGTTGCTGGATCACATAGTAAAAGTATGTTTAGTTTTGTAAGAAACCACCAAACTGTCTTCCAAAGTGGCTGCACCATTTTGCATTTCCACCAGCAGTGAATTCCTGTTGCTCCATATCTTCATCAGCATTTGGTGTTAGTGTTCCAGATTTTGGCCATTCTAATAGACGTATAATGGTATCTTGTTGTTGTTTTAATTTGCATTTCCCCATTGACATATGTTGTGGAAAATCTTTTCATATGCTTATTTGCCATCTTCTTTTGTGAGGTGTCTGTTAAAGTCTTTGGCCTATTTTTTCATTGGGTCTTTTTTTATCATTATTATTGAGTCCTAAGAGTTCTTTGTATATTTTGGATAACAGACCTTTAATAGATGTGTCTTTTGCAAATCTGTTCTCCCACTCTGCAGCTTGTCTTCTCATTCTCTTGACATTGTCTTTCACAGAGCAGAAGGTTTTAATTTTAATAAAGTCCTACTTATCAGTTACTTCTTTCATGGAACATGCCTTTGGTGTTGTATCTAAAAAGTCATTGCTATACCCAAGGTCTTCTAGGTTTTCTCCTCTGTTATCTTCTAGGGATTTTATAGTTTTATGTTTAACATTTTGAGTTAATTTTTGTGAAGGGTGTGAGGTCTGTGTCTAGATTCATTTTTTGCATGTGGAGGTCCAGTTGTTCCAGCACCATTTGTTGCAGAGACTGTCTTTGCACCATTGTTTTGCCTTTGCTCCTTTGTCAAAGACCAGTTGACTATTTATGTGGATCTATTTCTGGACTCTCTGTTCTGTTCCATTGATTTATTTGTCTATTCTTTTGCCAATACCACATTGTCATATTTTTTTCTTTTTACTGAGGAAGATTCGCCCTGAGCTAACATCCATTGCCAATCCTCCTCATTTTGCTTGAGGAAGAGTTACCCTGAGCTAACATCTGTGCCAATCTTCCTCTATTTTGTATGTGGATCACTGCCACAGCATGGCCGCCAATAAGTGGCATAGGTACACGCCTGGAACCAAACCCAGGCTGCTGAAGCAGCGTGTGCTGAACTTAACCACTAGGCCATGGGGCCAGCCCAAAGACAATGTATGTTTTTTTCTTTGCTGAAGATCTTCCCTGAGCTAACATTTGCTGCCAATCTTGCTCTTTCTGTATGTGGGCCACTGCCACAGCATGGCCACTGACAGATGAGTGGTATAGGTCCGCACCCAGGAACCGAACCCAGGCTGCCGAAGCAGAGCAGGCTGAACTTAACCGCTAGGCCACCATGGCTGGCCCCACGCTGTCTTGATTACCTTAGCTTTATAGTAAGTCTTAAAGTCTGGTAGTGTCAGTCTCCTAACTTTGTTTTCTTCTTTCAGTATTGTGTTGGCTATTCTGGGTCTCTTGCTCCTCCGTATAACTTTAGAATACATTTGTCAATATCTACAAAATAACTTGCTGGGATTTTGATTGGGACTGCATTCCAGATCAAGTTGGGAAGAACTGACATCTTGACAATACTGAGTCTTCCTATCATGAACATGGAACATCTCTCCATTTATTTAGTTCGTCCTTGATTTTGTTCATCAGAATTTTGTTTTCCTCATATAGATCTTCTACATATTTTGTTAGATTTATATCTCAGTGTTTCTTTTTTTGGAGGGGGCTAATGTAAGTGGTATTGTGTTTTTAATGTCAAATTCCACTTGTTCATAATTGACTTTTGTGTATTAACTTTGTATCCTGCAACCTTGGTATAATTGCACATGCAGCCTTTTAAGATGGCGACAATCCCATGTTTCTTGTCTTCATTTGTTCCTATCTCCCACATGTATGCTTTCCTTTGCTCCCTATATCTCCAACTCACTGGAAGTCATCATGTAATGTGAGTTTGAATATTCAGTTCTGCCATACAAGATAAGAAAACAAATGGAATGATGAAACTCATAAGAAATGTTGAGCATAGGAGTAAGTAAGCTAGTAGCTTATGAGATACAGGTGAAATTCATAAGATGTATTAAGTATAGATACGAGTAAGCAAGTGGTTCGAGAAAGGCAGAATTCAGAAGATATACTAAATATACATAGAAAGTGAGTTAGTAACCTATAAAACATACCAAGACAAATGGAATAAATGGGATATATGATGGAATGGACAAATGCTTACTTATTCAATAGAAAGATAAAAAGACTAAGTCATGCTCTTGGACTTCTGGGCTGACAGCTGTGTCACCCCTAAATTGGCCAACTACTGATGACATCCAGTATGGTCCCATTTTGGCCCACAGTGCTGTGCCTAAGAAATGAAATAAAACCCATAGCTCTTCACCAAGTTAACTGACAACCTACATCTTTGGCCAGGTACACCTGCCTCTTTGTCTCTGCCATTAGCAAGTATGTGCTATTGATCCCTGATACCTTCTGTCTGTGCCGCTGGCTCAAAGGTCAACTCTGGTCCTCATAACACACCCTCACAGGAAAGGCTGATGTGAGCAGAGCATGTGACTATCATGACCCAGGACTCAGATAGCATGGTCCTACCACTCGCACCCTATCCTAAGTTGGTTAACTTTATTGTTTACTGTTGTATGTTTTCAACTTGTGAGTAAACTGTGGGAATGGAGCACTTCCATTTGGTCTGTGAGCCCCCTGCATCAGCTTGCCTGGTGTGTACTCAGCGGCTACGGTCACATCGAGGTCATTTTCCACTTGACAGTACTGTTTGCTTTAAACTGCAGTAACGTGCCCTCACCCTCTGGGGTTTTGAACTAATGCATCTGATCATCACTATCTGGTTTAGGAACCAGAACAAGCTGTGAAAGGAGTGTTAAATTACAGTGATTCTATGGCAATCTTAAGCACTTGGTCTACAATGAAGGAATTGTGAGAACCTGAATCACCCGTGGAATGGGGCCTTCCTCGGCAAACCCAGGAAAACTGAGCAAATCCCACTTTACCTGGGAGAGGAGTAGGAGGGTGTCCGTGTCAGCGTGTCCCACCTGAGTTTCCTCCTTACTCAAAGCTGAGATCGGAGCTGCTGCTTGTCTAGAACACGGACCTTCAAATGTTTTTGCTCATGTACTCCCTAATAAAATTTTGAAAAATATATTTTCTTGCACTCTTTTAAGTTGACATTTAAAATTTCTCATTTTTAGCTTACGTAGTTGGGAAAGATGTAATTTTGCTGGGAAAGTTCACCTGGAGATAACGTCTGTTGCCAATCTTCCCCCTCTTTTTCTTCCTCCCCAAAGCCCCAGTGCCTAGTTGTATATTCTAGTTGTAAGTCCTTCTAGCTCTTCTGTGTGAGCTGCCACCACAGCACGGCTGCTGACACACGAGTGGTGTGGTTCTGTTCCTGGGAACCGATCCTGGGCCGCGGAAATGGAGCACATCGAACTTTAACCACTGGGCCATCAGGGCTGGCTCAAAAAAGATGTAATTTCTGGTATACTATGAACGTTGACATTTTAAAATAAAATTGTTATATCAGTCTTTTAAATGAATCTGATAAAATAGAAATTCCATATGATTTTTAAAAAACATTTTATGAACATTTTCAAACACACGGAAAAGGAAAAATAGTGAAACGAACTCCCAGGTGCTCTTCACCCAAGTTCAATAACCTTCAGCTTCCTGGTATTCTTGTCTATACTCCTTTCCACTTTTCTTTTGGGAATATTTTAAAGCAAATTCTCATCATGTTTTACTTACAAATACTTTGATTTGTATATCTAACAGATAATATTTATCATTACAATACCACTTATTCATTCCCAATAAAATAATTTCCTTAATATCAATAATACCTAGTTTGTGTTCAGATGTCACCAGTTGCCTCAAAAATGGATGTCTTATTAAAGTTGGTTTGTTCAAATCAGGGTCTAAATAAGGTTCATGCATTGCATTTGGTTGACTTGCCACCAATGATTCTTAAGTCTCCTTTCATTTGTAACCTTTCTCCCTCCTCCCTATTTTCATGCCATGTCATTTAACGTTTCTCTACCTCCCATACTTCTCATAAACTAGAAGTTAGATGTAGAGACTTGATTACATTGAATGTTTGTGGCAGCAATGCTTCACAGCATTCTATGTCCTGGGATTATAATCTGTGTGGAATCACATACGGAAAACAATTTCTGGTTGTCCTATTTTAGTGACATCAACATGGATCAGTGGTGTAAGTGGTATCAGCCAGATACGTCTCTTATAGCTTTCCCATCACTCTTTCATCTAAGAATGACAGACGTTACCTGGACAAACATTCTTTTTGGATCCCTTATTTCATTAGGGTTTACACAACGGTGATTTTCTAGTTCTTTTATTCCATCTACATGTATTAGCTATGATTATTCTCTGAGGAAGAATTTTCTCTAATCATCTATTTGATTATCCTGAATTATAGCCCATTCAGGGAAGCAGGAAAGTACATTTGTCATTTTTCAGAACAATAAGTTGGTGCCTGGCAATCTCCAAAGGTGAATGATGATATAAAGAAATTTTAAATTTTTATTTTAGTATTATAGGTACTTGTGGGTATTTATATGTTCAATGTTTCAATCTTTTACATTATTTTTATGGTCAGAGTGGTCTGTCTGTGGCCAGTGGAATTCTCTTCAAGTTGACATGCCCCACTTACGTCTGATAGCTTCCTTGGTTACCTGCATGACAAGATGTCACAGGTTTGTGGTGTATTTCTCGCCCCAGACCTGAATGCTGTAGGAATTTATAAACATTAAGACCATTAACAAGCTCTTCTCCAGCAGCTGGAAATTTTCCATCCTTTCTTTTGCTCCTTAAACTTGTATTTCCACTCCATTTCTTCCATAGAATTTTATCTTTTAATGCTGAAAACCTTTTATAGGCCACTCTATCATATAACAACAACACATTTTTTAAATGTCCTGTGACCATAAGGTTGTAAGTGTTGAAAACTTTCCTCAGGATTGAGTGTTCATTATTATAATTATGTTTAGTACACAATTATTCAAAACAGCATGTCTATATTACCATTTTTTATACTTATTAAATATAAAAAGTAAGATTTATTGGAAATGTATATATTAATGATACAGCTTGGTGGGGGGCACTTATAGTTTTTTCATTAAAGGAATTGTGGAGTTGTCCCTTGGTTTGAGGCCCTGGAATGGGCATAGGAGAAATGCCCTGCTTTTGTAAAATGAGAGAATGGAGACTTTACAAGGACACACTGTAGTTGAGACAGGCAGCTTCTTGGGCAAACACGTTTTAGGAAAGCATGTAGATGGACGGCAAGGATCTGAAAATTGATTTGCTTAAAACTATCTGCATGGTACCTACTATGTGCCAAGTGCGTCGACTCTATGACGTAGCTACTATTTTTAAGCCCATTTTACAGATGAAGAAACTGAAGCACAAAGAGGTTATGTAACTTGTCCGAAGTGGGCAGCAGGGATGTACAGCTGGACACTCTGGCTCCAGAGTGTAGGCTCATCTCCACTTGAACTCCAGTGCCTTTTTAAAGAGGAAGGAGAGCAGGTCAAGGGGTGGGTATGAGGGGAATCCTTATGTTCATGTAAAATTACTAAGAGATGGGAAGTAAAGAAAAAGTGTGATTTTTTCAGTGTGTCAGTTAAACTATGTGTGTTAATAAAGCATAAGGCAGGGCCTTTATCTGTACTCTGCTAAAATACCATAGTATTTAGTGTCAAACTAAAATTAACACATTTTTATTTCTTTGATTTCTAATTAACAATTAGTTCTCATTTAATTAGTAATGTGCAGGAATGTTGTCTGCAAACCTATTGTATTCTGAATATTCTACTTAACCTGTTAATATGTTCTACTTTTAGTGACGATGACACTGTTTTTATAGTAACATTACAGAAGAAATATTGCATTTAATAATGCTAATGATTTCACACTTACCTAACGCATTCCACCTAAAAGCATCCTGAAAGTATTTTACATGGAGGAAAAAAAATAGACCCATCACTAAAATGATTACCTCTTTTGATGAAGATTAGGATTGTAATCATGCCTAAGTAAAAAGTAATACTATTGATATATTTCAAGAGAGATATTTGAATAATTCAGTGTCAATTTTATTTTTTTAATAATTGAATTTTATAATAAACACACCAGGACAGTCAAGGGATTTTGTTCTGCAAGGTGATTTACTCTCTAATCATATAATTTTGCCGTGCAATACGCAGCTTGATTTCACTTGTAAGCATTCCTCGATTAGATGATACTCAGCCTGTGAAAGAACTGAACAGACCGTGGTTGTTATGAAGCCTTGGAAGAGAACCTCAGCATCCCACTGTGAGGAGCTTAGAGGAGGAGTGTGAAGGCCAGCATCCTTTTGGCCTCTAGTTGGAATATCAGAGGAAACCTGGGCAGAGGAAAGTGCCATCTCGTGTTAAATTATGTAGAGAGAAATACCTCTTCTCTTTTAAAGTAGATTCAGATGCTCCTAACATTTACTGAATGTCTACCACATGCCGAACAGTGTGCCAAACACTTTCACATTCACCATTTTATTTGCTCCTCCTAACCTTGTGGATAACCTGGTTTTGCAGAGGAGAGGACTGAAAACTTATAATACTCAAGGTCATATGGCTATAAAGTGGCAGAGAAAAACATTATCTTTCTCTTATGTAAAACAGGTATGTACTCTTCCATAATACTTGCGAGTGTAAGTTAGGTCATCATTCTTTTATTCTTCCATATGCTTAATTACCAGCAAGGCTAGTATCATACTCTTTGAGCTTCCTGTCTCTGTAGATTATCTAAGAACCTTAGCAGTTAACTGTAGTTCAAAATAGAAGTCCTCCAGATGCCCTTTCCCAAATGAAGAAGAGCCCTGGATGTGGTCACTTGTCTGTTGGTGCTGCTGGTGGGGTGGGTATTGCTGCGGTTGCCATAGCGTCTTGCTGATCCAGATCACCACTACTGATCCCACTGCATCCATCGGTGGACTGACTCTACTCGTCCATGCTTCAGAAAAGTCTTTCTGGCTGATTCCAGCTCATCCTTGCAGGCTGGCGTGGTCTTTGAAAGAGGGGTTTTAGGGTCCTCCAGAGAAATAGAACCAACAGGATGTGTGTGTATATATATGTGTATATAGAGAGAAAGAAATGTATGTATATAGATAGATATGTATGTATGTATATTGTATATATAGATGTCAACATATATATAGAGAGAGAGAGAGAGAGATTTACTTTAAGGAAATGGCTCATGCAATTGTGAAGGCTTGTTGAATCCAAAAGGCCCCAAACCCCAAATTATGGGACTCTCAATTAAATTTAGATTTCCAAGCCATCGTACTGTTCTTCCCATTTCCCTGCTCTAAGCCAATACTGTATGTTATAGGTTCTTGAAAGTAACTTAGTTCAAGGAGTATCAGGAGTTTCAGGATTAGGTTCAACTGCAAGTAACAAAGACCCAAATGAACATTGTTTTGAACAAGCCAGAAGTTTATTTCTTGGGTAAAATTCTGGAAGTAGGTAATCCAGGGTTGGTATGGTACTCCGTGTTGTCAGAGATTTAAACTTCTTTGTCCTCCTTGGGGCATGGCTTTCATACCTACCATCATATCAAAGTTAAAGAGGACCAAGCCACTGTCAGCCATCACGTCTTCGTTCTAGATAGCAGAAAGGAGGAAAACGAAGAGTGAACTCTCTTGCTTTGGTCATTTCCGTTAATATTTCATTGGACAGACTTATTCATATGGCCCTTCCTAGCTGCAAGGAAGACTGGAAAACAATCTTTGTGTTGGGCAGCCCTATGCCTCAGTTAAAAATCAGAGATTCTAGTATTGTAGAAAAGGGAAGGGATGGGTATTGGCAGACAGCTGGCAGTCTCTGCTACAAAGAGTTTCTGTAAGTATTAGAAGATATTAATATATGGACAGATTAGAATATTGAAATGCAGTGATTTTGATGAATTTGATGCATTTTTAACAAACCAGCCAAAATTATCTTTTAAAAAAAATCATATTACTCCCCTGCTCTGAACACTCCCTGGGCTCTCTAATTCCCTCAAAGTCCTAACAGGGTCCTGCAAGGCCCTGTTATCTCCACCCCCCCTCCCCCCCCGTTGCCTTTCTAACCCCATCCCAGCTACATCCCCTCTTGTCCATCTGTTCATCTACTCTTGCTGTTCCTCACTCCTGCCAGGTGCACCCCACCTTAGGGCCTTCTCGCTCCTCCCTGGATACTGCATGGCTCACTCCCTTGCCTCTTTCCGATCTTTGCCCAGATGTTACCACCTCAGTGAGGCCTATGCTGACAAACCTATTGAAAATTGCAGTTCCCTCCATCTCCATACTTCTAACCTAACTTCCCTTATCAATTTTTCTCCATAGCTTTTTTCACCTTCTAACATCTTACAATTTACTTATTTATTATGTTTATTGTTTATCATCTCCCCCCACTAGTTTGTAAGCTCCACCAGAGCACACTTTTTTCCTGCTTTATTCACTGAAGAATTCTAAGTGCCTAGAACATTGCCAAGTAGGTGCTCAGTAGATAATCTGTGGGTGAATGAATGCTTCTATTTCAGAATAGTGTAAAAAGGTGAAAGTAGTATTTTTTATTACCCTATAAGTAATATCTTTCCCTTAGTAGTGATATATCATGTTACCTTGGGACTCCCCCTTGGTGTAGGACTCCTCCGTAGTGGGACACATCAGAGACGAGCCTTCATAGCCATTTTTATCAGCATCCTGAGTGGGTGATTACACCCTGGAAAGGACCCTATAACGCTCATTGACATTATTTCTTGTGGACATGTTATTTTGGTGTTAAGAAAATTTAGGTTTTCTGTGTGCATTACTCAAGATTTCCAGGTTGCAGATGGGAGAATCCCAACTCAAACAAGTTTAAGCAAAAAAGGGAATCCGTTGGCTCACATACCCAGGAAACTCAGGAGATGTGGTTGTTTTAATAGCTGGTTTCAGGGATTCAAATGCTGTCATCAGGAATCTCTCACTTTTTCTCTCTCCATCTCCTGCCCTTGCTTTCCTCTGTTTTGGCTTTATTCTCAGTGGTGGAGATTTACCCTGTTCTTAAGGCTGGCAATCCCAGAGAATGGAGTACTACTGTCTCTTCTTCACTGGACTCTGATTTACCAGTCGCTCTGCGTGGGGAAGGGGGCACTTGGATTGGCTAGCCTTGGACACACTCACTTTTCTGCCTGGAAAGCAAGGCCACGTAATCAACAGTACCGTCAGAATTGGGGAAGGTAGCTTCCCAAAAAGGAAAGAATGAAAGGCAGACAAAACAAAAACAAAAACAAAAAACACTGCTGCACTTTTTAAGAACATAGTCCTCACGTTAAGTTTGCTTGTATATAAGCCATTTTCTAGTAAACAGCAAAAATTAAAATACTTTGCAACAAATTATCATTTTTTTCTTTCTTAAATAGGATTATACCAATCAAAGACTTAGATTCATGGTTCTGTCTTCCTTTAGGCTCTTATCTCTGTCCATTTCTAGTGAGATTTCACGTCTACTGACTGCTGCGTGGTCTGAAACATGACGAGAAGTAAATCGTGAGCAATGCCCAGCCTCAATTTATAACTCAGGAGGATTCTGCATTTTAAATAGAATAACATTGTTCCTTATTCTTAGCTGACAATGGCAAACACAGAAACAGAAGATCACAGAGCAGCAGTTTCTCCGTCTTCTTTATCACCCTTGACTGAAGCCGTGGAGGGATGACAGCCCAGCAGTCCTGAAGGTGCCTTCCGTGGGGACACCGTGATCCCAATTGACAAGTGTATTTCGAGTGACTTACCAAGGTAAGAATATTATTTCAGCAGCTTAAACTGAATTCTGAAGGAGATAAAAGTGCTTCTAGAAAGTTATGTGTGTCAGTGCTCAGTATTTGGTGGAGATGATGTCAGTGATAATGTGGAGATGTGATGGGCTATGAAAGTTGTTGCCAGGATTAGAGCACTTCAGTTTTTTCTATCTATGGGAAGAAAAGTGATGCATGATGCAGTAAACATAAATTATCCCTGGAGTGTGACTTGGACAAGTAGCATAAGGATAATGGCAGTAACGGCAGGGCAGATAGTATTTTCTCTGTGCCAGTCCCCATGCTAAGCACTTAAGCTACATTATATCTACTTAGTTCTCAAAACAACACTGGGAGGAATGCAAGGCAGATAGTATTTTATTTTATTTTATTTTATTTTTTTTATTTTTTTATTTTTAAAGATTTTATTTTTTCCTTTTTCTCCCCAAAGCCCCCCGGTACATAGTTGTGTATTCTTCGTTGTGGGTTCTTCTAGTTGTGGCATATGGGACGCTGCCTCAGCGTGGTCTGATGAGCGGTGCCATGTCCGCACCCAGGATTCGAACCAACGAAACACTGGGCCGCCTGCAGCGGAGCGCGCGAACTTAACCACTTGGCCACGGGGCCAGCCCCAAGGCAGATAGTATTTTAAACATCTCTACTTTACCTATAAGGAAATAAAGACTTGTAGAGGTTAATTAACTTGACCAAGATCACACAGCTGGTAAGTAGAGAAGGTATGGTTTGAACCCAAATGGGTCTAACTATACAACCAGAACTCTTAACTGCTATATCCACTGTACTTCTCTGAAAAACAAAGCAGAGGGGACAGAGGTATTTTTCCTGTGTTTTTTCTCTATTAGAAAATGAAAGAACAAAACAGTGTCTATCAGGTATCGATAAACTATTGGCTGGCTAAATGTGATGCCATAGTCTTTATGTTAAATAGAAAATGTGTACTATAAGAACAGTGAAGAAAATATTCATAATTTAGGGGTCATTTTAATCTCCTTATAGAAATGCGAGATCATATTTATATCTTAGAGCAGTTTGATTGTTTTGTGTGTGTGTCACTAAGTTTAGATGAAAGTAAAAGCTAGACTTTCAGCTGGTCTTTGTTTTGCCTTATTTCTCTGAGCTACAAGTGCATCTTAGCAATGTCTGAGATCATTTACCTCATGAACTACCTAAATGGCTAGATAATTTTTTAGGAAATCATTACTTGATAGGTATATTGTAGAGACATAAGCTACTCATGATTGTGTTCTTCCCAGTATGACAGTGGACAAAAATTTCTGAACAGGGTTTTTAACTTTTCCTTTATACAAATGCCAATGCTAATATAACGTGTATTTGCACATTTTTTGTTTCTTTTAGAATTTATTTTTGCCGATTTTCCTTTTCAAACTGGTAACTACATTCACTTTTTATTCCAACTGTCTTCCGTGCATTTTTGGATTCTTTATTTTTTTCTGTTAGAGCTAACTGTAATTTCTTTTATTCCATTTCTTTCTACTCTTTTCTCATTTTATTTCTTTGATTCGGAGTCTTTTTATCTGGCTTTACTTGTCCTTTTTTTATATGTCAGTCTTTCTTTTCATGTGACACCTTCCTACCGCCTGTTTTTTTATAGTTTGTTTCAATGAGCTTCTTCTATTTCTTTGTCTGAATCCTGACTTCCTTTCTGTCACTGTTGCCTGTTACCATCAACTTTGATTATGATGTACCTAGAAAATGAAGTAACCCTCTTCTTGGCAATTGAATGGAAAGTCAAAGACAATGCCCAGAGGTCTTTTACTTTCATGAAAAAGAAAATGATGAGTTTCAACCTGAAAGGGGTCAAGTTCATAAAGGCTAATGGTTAACTAAGATCCGTTGGTATTAATGCGATTATCAGAGAGAGGCAATTTTCTCTATGAGGAAAGACATTTTCCTGCTGATTGAGGTTAAAACTTCTCTTGTCTCATTCTTGTTTTCTTTGCCCCCTTTCTTCTACTGTCATTGTGATCTTTTTATGAGAAATAATTGTTAAAATATTGTGAATTTGTTGTTCCTTTACTTATATGACTTATACTTTTCTTTACTAATTAACACATTGTACATTTTACAAAATATGCCCACATACATTAAATCCATTCATTGCAACCAAACAGTGATCAGTCACTTTATTCTCGTGTTATTATCTGATGCTATTAATTTCCCCCTTACTATATTTACATTATCCATCCGCCTTTTCTTGTGTTCTTCCCATGTTTTTCCCTCTGTCACTCTACGCAACATTTGTTTGTAGCAGAGTGAAAACTGCTGTGCCAGGATCCTTCCCATAGTAAGAAAACTATCACCAACAGTGAAAATGAGATCAACAGATTGTGCCAAAGAAGGTTTGACTCTCCCATTGTGTGACTTACCATTTGGAGGTCAGATGACTGGAAAAGTCTAGCCTCATTTCTGTGGCTACTTCCAGGAAAGCAGCACCATGAGAAACTTTTCCTACCCAGCTGTAGTCTGATGTATTCCCAGGTGACCTGGAACAGGGCATCCGCCTTTCAGACATGGATGGCAGAGTCAATTATTTACTGTTAACAGGTATCTAAGGGCAGTTCTGCCATATTTATAGAAGGCATCTCCAAATGTCAAGTGGAAGATTTCCAAAGTAAAATTGCATTTTTAACATTAAGAGAATGTTGTAAACAATTAGTATCTCTTTCTGTCACACATATAAAATGTTTTGTTTTGATGATTTTTAACTGATCATCTAAGGATGTAATATCATGATTTTTTTAATAGAAAGTTACAGTATTTTTTATCCTGCTTGCAGCTGAGTATATTACCAACTCTTTAAGTTCCTCTAGGGGGAAGATTATTTTTAGCACATTAAATGAGGACTTAAGTCAGTTTCAGAAGAGAATTACCAGCAGTTTTTTGTTATTGATTGTATGGGTTGCTTTTTCGCAGACAAGTCTTGCTTTCAAGGAGACTAACAGCACCTAATCTGTTCACTTACTTTTTTACGTCATTCTAGTTATCTTGGATATTTGTAATTGGAATGAGTCTTGTACTCTTTTTGAAATGTAAACATTTGGTTGTATTGCCTTTTCTAGGGACAGTTTAAGTTTGGTAACTGTCGTTCCCAGGATGGGCTGTCTGTCCCGCCGTGGAACGGGGTAGAAGGGAGTGAGGGAAAGGTGGCCGTGCTGAGGAAGCAGCGCACCACCGCCTCTGGTTTCTGCCTCCAATGCCCAAAACAAATCACGCTTTCCCTAGTTCATTACTTTTTTCAGACTTTTCCTTCAAGCTTTTAAAAAAATCTCTACAGATCTAAACATTGACATATTATTTCCTTTAAAATGGTAAAAGACAATATTGTTTATTTTTGAAAATGTAAATTTCCTCTGGAAAAGTTGTATGTCATGTGTATAACCTCTCCCAGTTTTAAATTTAAGATGTATCTTATTTTTATTCCTTTGTACTTTTGCACAAGCAGAAGTATTCTTTTCTTTCCTTTGGGTGGAGTGACTTATGCCCCTGATCCCATACCCTGAAGATGGGTCCTTCACAAATTTTAGAAATTGCTCTTCTTGTTTAGAATTTCCTTCTACAAAAGCAAATAAGTTCAGTTTAACAAACAGTGTCTATCTCCTGTAGGGTATGTATGCAGTTTGAACATAATAAATTGGTTAGTATTCAGTCATTGAGTTGCAAATAAATTTGACTTATTATATGTTATAAAATAACCTGAAATTGCTCTACAGTTGGGATGCTCTTACCAATATTTCTACGCCAAACTAGAATTATATTTTCTTTTGGTATGGGAAATAAAATTTGGGAGAGATTGTTCACTTTTATTATTATCACTTTTATTCTTCACTTTTTATGATGTTTAAATCACATTTTACCTAGCAATTGTAGAAAGTTATTTATATCTTTAGAAGTTATTCGTTTCATCAAGTTGAGGAAAAGGGTAGGATGAAGTTTAATGAAATCTTTGTGCTTTGTGCACTCCAGAGGTTTTATGCAAATTTACATTCACCAAACATATGTGGGGTTATTTCTTTCGTTGGTTGCATTCCAGTATTTTAAGCTGGTGATTTATTATTGAATGTACTTAGGGTCATTTTCCTTTACATTTACATTTTCTTATTTGTATTTATTCCAATTAGAGAGTTTAATTACCATTAAAATGGTAATGGGATAAAGATAAGTTTTACAAATGACAATATTTAAAAAAAAGCCATAACTCTTCAGGAAGGTTTAAATGCCATAAGAATATAAAGCGAGGAATATATGCTTGTCAAATATACAGTATAAATAAATAATTTAGATGAAAATGGTTGACTACATTTAACAAAGAGACTACCAAATAATGAGGGGCTAAAGAGTGGTTGTTAGATTTGATGTACTTCATTGTATATTGTAAGTAATTGCTAGCCTTAAAAATTCTATGGCTTCTGTGTAAGAAAAAGAGACATTTTGACAGGCAACACTGGTATGAAGCGACAGCAGGTACAAATTCTTGGCAACTGTCATTATCCTGCTGTTGGATTCACATCCACACTGTGTGATAACTTAGACTTGCTTGTTTGTTGTCAAGCCATGATCTGTCAAAGTAGCCACACTTCCTACTTAGAAATAGAATTGTTAGCCACATGCAGATTCCTGCCATAGAAATCGGAACCAAGGGCCCGGCCCCATGGCCGAGTGGTTAAGTTCGCGTGCTCCACTTCGGTGGCCCCGGGTTTCACCAGTTCGGATCCTGGGCGTGAACATGGCACTGCTCATCAGGTCATGCTGGGGCATTGTCCCACATAGCACTACCAGAGGCACTCAGCTAGAATATACAACTATGTACTGGGGGCGTTTTGGGGAGAAGAAGAGGAAGAAAAAAAAAAAGAAGAAATCTAAACTCCCCAAGAGTGCTTTGTGTTTCTAAAAGGGGCGAAATAAAAATCCCCACATCATTTTATGCTTATGCTGAAATTTCTGGTGAAAGTTTCCCAATTAAGTAAAAGTAGAATTTTTAGAAAATACCATATTAATTTATATTTTAGCCCATTATAAAGTTAATTCAAAATTAGTAAAGATTTTTGAATAAAACTGAAAGTAAAGCAAATGTGATCAGAAAGCTGATTGTATAAGTTAGGCTACTATTCGCAGAAAGTAACAGAAAATTCAACTGTAAGTGACTTTAAAAATGAGGAACAGTCATTGTTTCACATAATGAGCACTTCAGAGGCAGAGCAGTTCTAGGGTTAAATTCAGCGGCTCAGCAGTGTTGTCAGAGAGAGTGGTTCTTTGTATCTTTCCCTGTGCCATCCTCAGGATATTGGCTAGATCCTTGAGTTTGACTCCTCCCAGTGGGAAGTTTGACTCCTCCCACTGTGTACTCATCACCGTCAGTAATTGTAAATTTATAGTACGCGTGACTACTTGTTTAATGTTTCTCTCTTCCACTAGGTAATTATTGTTATTATAGAAGAAGTTTCTAGAAAACGTAAGCACTGAGTTCAGATTAACATTTATTAAATACTTATCGAAAGATGTACAGAAATGGGTAGAGATCTGTTAAGTGAACACCACTGGCAAAAATGCCTGCAGGTAAGAACTGCCGAAGGCAATTTGGTGGGATTATAGCTGAGGGACGTTCCAGGGGGCAATGAGCAGCGCCAGCTGGTACAAGTCCTTACATTGGAGATCGACAAGTATGACTTTATTATGAGTTTTCCTCAAATTACTATAAAGAACCACTAAGATTCACTGATGCTATTAAAGCAAAGGAAATGAGAAGAAAAATTGCTCTTGTCAAAACGAGTCATACCCTTAAATCGTATCATGGTCTGTTTATCTGCTTTTTCTATACTCCTCTTTAAGCATTTTTTTTTATACTTTCAGGCCTCATGTCTTTATTAGTTGTTGCTTTGTGAAGCAAAATTTGTAACTTAGATTTAATGAAAACCACAGAGAGTAAAGCATAATTAAATACTAGCCTGGGATATCAAGGGGGTTATAAATTCCACAATGTGTAAGATCTCTCCCTGATAATCTTTTTGATTATAATAGAAAGCTGATTCATAGATAAGGTGTGGTACCATTTGAGAAAAGGATAAAAGCTTAGTTAATCTCTTACTGTGCCTTCCAGCCTTATCATATCCATTGTATCATATGGAGAAATTGTTTAGAGATTCATTTACTTTAAGTTTTATAGTTTTTAATAAACAGGTAGTTTTTATCCATACTACTTTAAGGTTAATTTTTGACATGTTATACTTCATCTTCCTCTAAGCACACATAAAATCCTTAAATCTTTTGCATAGTTTATTTATATATAGACACAGATACCACATTTGTTCTTTGACATTTTTTAATGAATGAATGAATGAATGAATGATTCAAATTGCTAAAAGAAATAATCTTTTTTTTCAATAGCTGACAATAAACTAACTCAGCAGTAATGTAGTTGATATTTTTTGAAAGAAATGTACCAGAACATTTACATCCAAGTGAACGCCTTCTCCCTCCCCACCCTTAAAATATCTACTTTAGGAAGTAATTTAGTCTAATAATAATGCCACTTCTGAGGGCATTTTTTTTAGTTCCTCTTTGGTTTTGCCATCAGAATCTGTGGCACTTTCTTTTAAATATCCTAAGTGTTGATTGATGGCAAAATTTAATCTTAAGTAGTTAATTTGAATTTTCCATAAAATAAAATATCTGGATTTAAATTTGTTGTAAAAAATGGATAATCAAAACTAGGTCATTCTATAGCTAGTGTTGTAGGCAGGAATTTAATGTGGCCCCAAGATTCCCACTGCCTGGTCTATATGCCTGGTGCAATTCCCTCCTCTGGAGTGTGGGGGGATTGTGAATAGAACAGTGTGAATAATGCAGATGATGAGGTTGTGTTATATGGCAAAGGAAATTTTTGCAGGTGTAGTTAAGGCACATAATCAGCTGTTTTTGAGTTAATCAAATGAGAGATTACCCTGGGTGGATATGACCTAATCAGATCAATTCTTAAGTGAGAGTTTAGAGGTCAGAGACAGAAAGTCAGAGAGGTGATTTCCTGCTGGCCTCAAAGAAGATGATAGTCATTGTGAGTTCTGCCTCGATAAGGAACTAAATTCTGGCAAAACCTGTATGAGCTTGGAAGAAGATCCAGAGCATCAGATGAGACTGCAGCCCCAGCTGAGCTTTGCCCAGACTTCTAACCCATGGAAACTGCAGTAATGAGTAGGTGTTGTTTTAAGCCACTAAATTTGTGGTAATTTGTCTACAGTAATAGAAAACTAATATGGGTAAATAAAAACGTGATAGACAGATATTTTTTAAGAAGGTGTATTTCTAATGTAATGTGATTGATGGTCTTGTATCAACCTAATACAACCTAATACAGTGGATTTTAGTTTTCAGGCTGAAAAAATGCTTTTATACCAGTGGCAAAAGAGTAAATAATACAATGATGAATTAGAATATTTAACAGAAATTGAGGTCTAGCATTTTAGATGGTGGGAAATAATCACTGAGATAGAGTGATTTCAGCTATGAAATCTACCATGGCAGATGTCTGTGCACAGAAAGAAGTACATTCCTATATATGAGGGTAGCATAGAAATCTTACTGAAGAAGGACTATTTGAAGTCTGTATATATATGACTTATTTACAGATAGAATGAAAGATTTACAGTAGAGACATATCATAGACTTCCAGGAGAAAATAATAAGACCGACATAGAAATGTTAAAAAGAAAATCTGTTGTAAAATTAGCCCAGGGCCAGGCCGGTGGCTCAGTGGTTAAGTTGGCATGCTCCACATTGGTGACCCGGGGTTCGCAGGTTTGGATCCCAGGTATGGACCTATGCACCTCTGGTCAAGCCACGCTGTGGCAGGCGTCCCACATGTAAAGTAGGGGAAGATGGGCACAGATGTTAGCTCAGAGCCAGTCTTCCTCAGCAAAAACAAGAGGATTGGTGGCAAATGTTGGCTCAAGGCTAATCTTCCTAAAAAAAAAACAACCCAGAATGTGGTAGAAAGCCTCACTCCTAAAACAGTTGGTTCAGGAATCCACGTGGAATTCCTACACCCTTCATGGAGACTACAGATGAGCAAGTAAATAGAAGTGACCATAGCACTAAACTAAACTCAGTATCAGTCGGGAAGGACAAGTCCAACAAAACTACCATACAACACATTGAATTTTGTAAAAGACAACTATAACAAAATCTAGATTTAAAAGAAAATATGGTGTAAGATTTATATAATTAGTAATTCATAAGAAGCACAGGATGCAAAGCTGCACGCTCATTCAAGGCAGAGTTTTAGAGCTACGTTCCCTGCATAAAACCAGGAGCCCTGAAAGATAAGTGCCCTCATCCTTGAAAAATGGAATAAAAAAGTACTGGTTACCAGCCGAAGGAAGCAGAATGAGTGGATTTGATGTATTCTAAGTTTCTTGCATTGTCTGGAAAATAAGAAATTAGTATTTATATTAAAGTCTAATAAGAAAAAGATTCATATTATAATATCTAGTGTTTCCCTAAAAATAAGGTTAAACAATATATGGCATACAACCTAATAGAAGGGAAAATGAAATAATAAAAATTGTTGTATAATTCAAGAGAAAACAAGAAAAGAATGAAAGGGAACCTAGAAAAGATAGGAAGGACAGAAAACAGGTTGTAAGATTAAAGGCTAAATTCTCCATTAAAAGACAAAGACTGTCTTGGTGAAGGAGATAACTCTGGGAATATGTGTTAAATATAAACAAGCTAAATTCTCAGAAGGCAAAAAATGTCTTTAGGAGGAAGAGAGCTATGCAAAGATACATATAAATCTGGAGAGGAGGGAAGTTCATTTAATAAATCTGAATGTCGTGGGATTTCTAAGAGATTTTGCAGAAGTGGAATAAAGTATCTTTCAAAGAAAAAAAGTTGAGAGAAACAAGAGAAAGAAAGAAAAATAAGGAGACTACATTTATGGTGACAAATACAGTCTGGAATTAGAGCTACGTTAGCTAAAGAGGACTACTGGTTGACTGCCGCTAATACAACTACTTCTTTGCCTGCCCCCCATTGCCCTCCTGTTCTAGATTTCAGTTTCCCTTGTTGTAGCTGTTTTCCTGAACTCTTGAATAGGAACTTCAATTTTCTAACTAAAGGAAAGTAAGGAAGTTTGAGGGTTAATAGGAATAATATTATAGGATGATGGTTAAGTACAGAAATTGTGGAGCCAGACTACCTGGATTTGAATCCTGTCTCTGACACCAGCCTGCTCTGTGACCTTTGGAAAGTTACTTAAGCCCTAAGTTTACTCATCGGTAAAAGTGGGAAAATAATAGAGGGCTATTGGGAAGATTAAATGCAAATATAAGTAAAGGGCTTAGAACAGTGACTGTCACAATAAGTGCTATGTAGGCATTAGCTATTAATATCGTTACTATTATCAATATGGAGGTTATGATATATCATTTATTCCTTGTCTGGCCTGTGGACTGGGTTAGAATTCCTGTAATTGAGCAGGTAAGGGCTAAAAGCGGTGGAGCTGGTCAAGGAAGACTCCTTGGAACTCTGCCTACAACCTGAGCTGCTTCAGGGTCCAGATGACTTAGTACAGAATAGGGCTCTCCCCACCTCTGCACTGTTCTGGCGGCCTAAGTGCTGGAATCTGGGAACACTACGAGGCAGCACCTTCATATGGACCTCTTTGTTCTTGTGATTGGCAGTGGAAGCAGTGAGGTGGTGACACAAAATAGCTGTGACTCTCACCAACAGATTTTTATAGGGACTTCAGAGGCACTTTTAGGAATTCATAATTCACCACTTTGGGGACTTTCTGAAAATAAATGGGGAAGATTTTGAGGGGGGAATAAAGTCCTGTATTATTATGATGGGATTATCGCACTGGCAGTTATTTGCTCACCCTGATGGTTGGCATCAAGGAGGACAACCCTACCATGCAAACCGCATCCCTTTGGGCCAACGTTGAAACACACCATTGGGCCAGATGGTCCAGAGATTGGGCTTACAGTCTCAATATGACATTCTTGTGTTTCTCCGTGATTAGAAGTGAATGACTAATATTAAAATAATCAGAAGAATCAGAACAGCCTTTGAGTAGTTGTTAAATTTAAATGCATTTGGTAGTATTTCAATTATGCACTGTATTTTAGTGAGTACTTTTCAATGAGTCAATATAAGTGTCTCTGCTTGTCACAGTCTGCTAGCTAGGTCATACAAGCCACCTGCCAGTTGTGTTTTCCTCTTCAGGGAGGCATTTGAGAGCCTGTCTTACTCTAACTGCTCTATACCTTATTATCCTGCTGTCCTACCCATAGTTTTTTGGACAACTGGTGAGTACTTCCCTATTCATTGGCTTGCCAGAGGCTTATGAGCTTGCCTAGCTTTCGAGTTCTACCCAACAGGGGTGCCCTATACTGGGTAGTGATGGAATTAAACTTTGGGGGGAATTGAGTGTATGTTGTACAGACAGAGTCTACAGAAGGTAGTGTGGTATAGAAATGGGTAGACACACAGGGAAGTTAGCAGAAACCATGAGGGAGAGAAAGGGAGGACAGAGGTGGGTTGGGCAATAATGATGTAGGAAGAAGAAGCAGGTAGACACAGGAGAGATGAGGTTGCCGAGTCAAAAAACGTGGCAGTCTACTAGAGTCGTTGTTAAGTCAGTAGTATATCCTGGAGGGCAGTGAATGGACTTCTAAATCTCTTTCTGCCCTGCTGGAGTGGTTTTATTTCCTTTCACAACTTTCCGGGTAATAAGCTTCATCACCTGAAACCCAAATGCCTGTCTGTTCCTCGAAAGCTGAATGATCGTAACACCCACATTCCCAGCATTAATTTAACAAGCCAAGTGTGTAGGTTTAATTCCCATGTGGGACAAGGTAGTTTTGCAAGCTCTGTGATCATCCTCTCATACACCCAACAACTAGAAAACACATCAATTGTTATAAGAGAGAAGAATGCAATAGTGTGTAAGAACTAGTGTAAACCTGTCATCAGTGTTGATAAAATAAATCAAAGCTGAAGACTACTAATGGTGGGCCAATAGTGACTTTTTAACATGAAAACTACCCATTCTCCCCTTATAGACATAAGTGACTACAGAAAAGCAGGTAATAAATAAATATATGGTAGAACCATATAGTTTAATTTAATTCTTTTTACCATTTACCAGGTAAATTTTGTATAATTTGTTGTCCTAACTCTACCATAATCATATGGAGTTGGGAGAGGTGGGGATGGAGAGTTCCCCAAAAGAATGTTAGTGCTGTTACCAGAAGACAAGAGGAAGGTATGCCAGCAGACAAAAACAATAGATAACCCCTATATGACTAGGTGGAGGAAGGCAAAATATACTTGATAAAATATTACATTCCAGTAAAATCTGTAAAGACTACAACAACCTGAAAAATGGTTGTAAAACAGTGTTAAGTAAAAAAGGCAAAGTATTGAATTAAAGGTATGATATGGCCAAAACTTTGGAATATAGAAAAATAATAACCTTCTGCTTCGTGGTGGTGGGATAATGAATTATTACATAAAATCATTAGTATATTTGTAGAAATATTTGACAGTAAACAAAGTGCATTCATTAAAAAGACACTCCATTCTGCACTTAAGTAGAGAATTCCTTTTCTTTTTTTACATGAGAATTCGCTTTCCATGAAACTGTGTGTGGGCCCTGGAGAGTGTCTATGTGACCTGCAGGTCTTCCCTCCTGGCCATGTGCTGCTCTTCCCCAGCTTGAAGAGCCTGGTGACCATTTGGGCTCCTTTGCTGTTGCTATGAAAACGCTGCTGCTGTGACGTGACCCCTGCCACATGCCACCACTCACCACTGCTGTCAAAATCTGAGCAGCTTGTTGAAGACCATTTATTGAAGAGACTTTCCTTTCTCCATTGTGTGTTCTTGGCTCCTCTGTAAAATATGAGCTGTCCGTAGATGTGTGGTTTTATTTCTGGGCTCTCAATTCTGTTCCATCGATCTGCATGTCTGTTTTTCTGCCAGTGCCATGCTGTTTTGATTACTGGAGTTTTGTAGTATAATAAATGGTGGGCAAACTGGACAGCCACATGCAAAAGAATGAAAGTACACTATTATTTTACACCATACACAAAAATTAACTCAAAATAAAGACTTGAATGTAAGGCCTGAAACCATAAAACTCTTAGAAGAATATATAGGCAGTACACTCTTTGACATTGGTCTTAGCAGAATCTTTTCAAATACCATGTCTACTCAGGCAACGGAAACAAAAGAAAAATAAGTGGAACTACATCAGACTAAAAAGATTCTACACGGCAAAGGAAATCATCAACAAATTAAAAAGACAACCCACGAACTGGGAGAAAATATTTGCAAATCATATATCTGACTAGGGGCTAATTTCCAAAATATATAAAGAACTCATACAACTCAACAACAACAACAACAAAAAAACAACCTGATCAAAAAAAACAGGCAGAGGATATGAACAGACATTTTTCCAAAAAAGATATACAGATGCCCAACAGGCACATGAGAAGATGTTCAACATCACTAATTATTAGGGAAATTCAAATCAAAACTACAATGAAATATCACCTCACACCCATGAGGATGGCTATAATTAACAAGAGAAGAGATAATAAGTGTTGGAGAGGATATGGAGAAAAGGAACCCTCATACACTGCTGGTGGGAATGCAAACTGGTACAGCCAGTGTGGAAAACAGTATGGAGAGTTCTCAAAAAATTAAAAATAGAAATACCATATAATCCAGCTATCCCACTACTAGGTACTTATTCAAAGAACATGAAATCAACAATTCAAAGAGATTTGTGCACCCCTATGTTCATTGCAGCATTATTCACAGTAGCCAAGATGTCGAAGCAACCTAAGTGCCCATCGATGGATGAATGGATAAAGAAGATGTGGTGTGGAATATGACTCAGCCATAAAAAAGATAAAATTGTAACTTTTGTGATAACATGGATGTACCTTGAGGGTATAATGCTAAGTGAAATAAGTCAGAGAGACAAATACCATATGATTTCACTCATATGTGGAAGATAAACAAACATATAGATAAGGAGAAGAGATCAGTGGTTACCGAGGGGAAGCGGGTGGAGGGTAGGTGAAAGGGATAAAGGGGCACGTGTGTGTGGTGATGGATACAAACTAGATTATTGGTAGTAACCACGATGCAGTCTATACAGAAACTGAAATATAATAATGTACACCTGAAATTTATACACTGTTATAAGCCAATATGACCTCAATTAAAAAAATAATCTGAGAAGTTCAGGTGGTCTGAAGGGAGTTCCTACCTCTGCCGGAGCTAAAGCCCAATGATAGATGCTGTTTGCCACAGTTTTGAAGCTGGGTGGATCCTCAGAGGGTAGGGGAGGCCACTCCTCTCCTGGGTGCTGTGCGCAGGCCAGGGCAGACTTGGGTAGAAACATGTGATGACAACAACAACAAAAACAAAATATGCCTGCTTGGATCTCAGTGTTTTAGCACCAGTGACCGTGTCAACTCTCGGTTACACATCCATTCTCCCTGTGACTACCTTTCATTCTTTCAGAGGAAGTAATCAACCATTTTGCACATTTGTGAACATGTAGAGGGCAGGCCAGAAGAAATAATTGCGGCTACAATGACATTTGTGGATGAGAAAAATTTGGAGGAGGGCCTGTCTGTGCTGAGCTTTCCTCACTAAGCCTACTTTATTTTTCAGTTGGGTGGGTGAGGAGGTTATATCATGGATGGATAAGAGCTATTGAGGACTGGGAAACTGGAAAGAGGCCGATTTGGAAGCTGACTGTCCTCTAAGCCTGATCGTCACACAGCTCGATATTCTCAAATATGATGAGCCTTTCGTTTTATTATACCAGCAAACTCTGTACGCAGTCTGTCTTCCTAACATGGTCTTTACAGATCGTCCGTCCCCTGTTCAAACATCATAGTTCATCTTATGGAATTAAAACAAAAGACAGACGACCCCTAAAAGAGAACGCCAAAATGGACACTTTGTGGCTAACTGGGACCTGGAGTCCAGCAGCTGTGCCAGGTCCGAGGTGCAGTCAGTACTCTGTTCTCAGAAAACATGCAGCTTGTACCTGAAACTGAGTGTTCCTTCCTGAGGGACGGCCAGAAGGCTGATAGAGCTGATTTTAGACCACCGGTGTCTACAAGGGAACCAAAGAATCTGAGGGCTCTCCAAACAACGCCTGTGGTCTACAGGGTTTTGCCTCTGTGAGGTCTGCCCTCCCCGGAGCATACTTTTGATTTGTTCCAAAGGCTGCGCTGCATCTCCCTGGTTTGTGATATAAAGCATTCCTAACTAAATCCTTGTGTTCCAGATATTTTTGTTGACAATCGCAATACTACTCCTGTAGCTTGAGTTCCAGGTAGGGTGACCAACTGTCCCAGTTTGCCTGAGACTGAGGGGGTTCTCGGAATGTGTAGCTCAGCGCCAAAGCCAGGACAGTCCTGAGCAAACTGCGTGGTTACTCACCCTCGCCCTCGGTCTGCTGTGAAGCCTTCACCAGCTTTATTCCAGCCCACACTGAGCTCCGCTCCAAGGAATTCTTTTTGCATTTAAAGTTAATACTTTAATCTCTTTAACTTTTCTGTTTCCTAATACTTAGCAGAATGCTAGTGTTTGATAAATGAATCTAAAAACTTAAAAATTTTACTTACATTGTTTCAAGCATTACACAAGCTTTCTTCTTTCAGTAAGTAAAGCAATTAAGCTTCATGGTTGTTAGCGTGGGTTTTATTTTAGGACAGGCTTGGGTTACATTTCCCACCCTGTCAATTTACCGATTATGTGAGCTTGGGCAAGCTAATTAGCCTCTCTGAGCCACAATTTCTTAAATCTGTAAAATGGGGATAAACCTAGTACCCACTTCCCAGGGATGTTGTAAGGATTAAATAAAATAATGGCTGAGTGTGTAGTATTTTGTCTAGCACATAGCACACAACTCATTATTATGTGGCAGTTATTGATAAGTGATTGCAAAACAGTTCACTGTATTCTTTCATGCATCGCTTCTTTCAGGGGGTGTATGTCATCCCAGGCAAAAGCAGTTATGAAAAGTACTGAAGATTTTTTGCAGCCTCAGTTTGGCCCCAACAGATGTGTGCATCCAGCGGCAGTATCAGAAGGGTCAGGCTGCCAAGATTGCTCCACACATCAAACAGCGTCAGGGCACAGCCATGATGAAGTGACGGACCCACATAGCTGCAAATCAAACAGTAGAGACAATTCTTGTTTCATGTCAGCATCCAAGAGAAACAGACCTGCCAGTGCTCCGGCGGGTCAACTGAGGTAATCAGAGCTCCTCTCTGTTCTTTCCAACCAGCGGTTGAAGCCCATTCCTTTGAGCAGAATTTACAAAGATTCAATTCAACTGTAACACATCTCTGGGGTTTTATTTCTGTTTTTGGTTTGTTTATTTGTTTTCTTTGAAAGCACCTGAGTAGAATGTTGTTAATTACATGGAAAACATGAGCTACACTTCAACTGGGATAATCTGAAACTCTGAGAAACAGGTTTGAAGCAGAGACGGCTAGACCCTGAAATACCTTTGCGTACTGGATATGTGTTTAAAAACAGAAATATGTACTTTTGATATTTAACCAATATTTCTAAACAAAATCAAATTGAAATGAACTTATTATAAAACCATTTTATGTATATGTTTTCATATCAAGATTGTTATCTAAACCGTTGACCTGAGAGTTTGTGCATAGAAGAAAATGTTGGTAAAAACAAAAGAAACTGATATCCCATTATTTTCATATGTTTGACTAGGTGGATATATTGTGATTTTAGTTCACCTAAAATTTTTACTTTAACGTGTTTGCTTTGCTCCTGTGGCCTTGAGGTGAGGAGGGTTGGTCAGAGCTCCCAGGTAAGAAATTGTCACATTAGTCATTTACCATGTACCTTTGCAGAGAAAATCATAAGGCACGAAACTGGTTTTGACTGAAGACAAATCTGAGAAGTCTTCTCGTGCTGCCCCCAAACAATTTTAAATGAAAGGAATTATCATTAACTTTAGAATAAAAAATTGAGTTATAATCTAGTTGAATTTCAAATCTTTTTTAAAAATCAAAGAACTTTGATAAACATGAAAATTTCAGGGAAAATCTTAGCCATTTACTCTTTCATGGTGTTAAGACCATATTGCTATTTTTTGCTTTCTATCAGAACATAGCATTTATATATATATGTATATATAATTTAAAAAATTGTGTTGTGATGTTTTATAAGTGAAATGATGAAAATGATTTATTCTGAGATATGTGTTTTACATGAACAGTTTTGGCAAACTTATCCCGTATTAATTTTTTAAAAATATTTAAGTAGATATGGACAATCTTATCCTATAAAAAGCGGTTTTTGAGGAATACTTAGGAACAATCGTTAGGGCTTATATCTGTAAAATATATCCAGGACAATATTTATTTAAATGTTTTTGCTAACTAACATGAACCAATTTTTCTGTGTGTTTTTCTTCAGAGTTGCAGAGTTCTCTTCTTTAAAATTTCAGCCAGCCCAGAATTGCCATAGATTATGTCAAAGACACAAACCTCCACCCAGAGTGATTAGAGTAACAGCTTACAGAAATGGATCTAGAGCAGTCTGTGCCAAAGTTACTGCACCAACCATCACCTTGGTAACTGGTGTTCAAGTTTTCAGTGCTTATTCTCTTTATAATATAAAAAATGAGAAAGATGACATTTATTGTGTTAACATGTTCTTTTTAGTAGTCTGAATCTGTAAATTGCTTATATATACATAAATCTCACAGGCATTTCATTCCTTTCCTATCAATATATAAGTCGTATATTTGATCAAACAGATACAATGGCTTTTATCTTGTAGAGTTATTAAATTGACAGAACATTTAAGGACTAAAATCAGACAATCATTAGATTTTCTCAGTGTGGTGATTTACCTTTTATTTACCTGTTTTCAGCTGCTAGAAAATAACTCTATTGGTGGAGTTACTTGAGTTGCTTAGGTTGGCAAGTGACAGTGGTTTTCTATTTTGATCGTTAGCACCTTTTGTTTCGTGGAAATGTGTTACTTTCTTTGTTGTAAATCCCTTCTCTTCCCTCTTGGTTTTTCCAGTTGCTGGAGATGTGCACGGAGAAGCTGCATCTGAACATGGCCGCAAGACGAGTGTTCTTGGCAGACGGCTCTGAAGCCCTCAGACCTGAAGACATTCCCCATGAAGCCGACGTGTATGTTTCAACGGGAGAGCCGTTTTTAGATCCATTCAAAAAAATTAAAGGTAAAAAAGAAAAAAAATACCCTCCCCCCACACACAGTAAATTGCTTAAGGGGTGCAACTGAAAAATAATTTTCATCCTGTCTTTTTTGCATGGTTTAACAAAACTAATGTTTACACATTTACAGCTCAGTAAGAGGATAATGTGCTTAATGAAAGAAAAATCCACTGACAGCTACGTTTATTGCCCTTCATTAGCATTGGTGCTTAATTTAATATAGATCTGAATAGACATTAGGGAGCCTGCAGGAGGTTAAATGGTGAAAATATAATAAATTAAATCAGAGATTATTGAATTTACTGTTTAGTTTCTGTGACACTCAACAGACATAACTTATTAGGCTTGTTCTCTCAGAAAATAGTTCAAAGTTTCAAGTATCATTTATTCATTTACACTTTAGGGTTTTTTCAGATGGCATTGACATAATTATGAAAATGTGGCCAGTAATGAACATATTTTTTTAACTTGAAATGTATGTATATATTTTCATATATACAGAATACTAATTATGTATACAAAATATAAATATATATATGTTAGATATTTTTGCAGGTAGTCTTTTTTTAAAAGTCTATTGCTTCCAACATTTCAGAAATGTGGAGATTTTTTAAAATAAAAAAACAAACATTTTCTTTCTTTAGTGGGAAAGAATACATTTTAAGAGAAAATGAACGTACCATTATCTAAGAATATTATGCCAAGCATGTGACACCCGAAGTCTGTTAGCAAGTGCTGTATGTGGTGACCACATCTAAGTGACAGAAGAACTCTGCCATCCAGGCTCAGTGTGCCTAGCTGCTGGGCTCCCCGGGGCTTTTGTACCTTATTGGGAGTATTTTCTTCTGCAGCTGCTATGAAGCTGGTGAACCAAAGGCGAGTCTAGGTAGTAGTTCATACGTACAGGAAAAGTAATTCTGGAGTTCGTTACAGATGAGGTGATGAAAACTCTTCCTCTGTCAACGTTATTATATAAAATGGTACTAGGATTTCTCTCTCTTTGATAATACTTGATCATCAGGAAAGAAATGTTTTCTTGAATTCCATACAAAGTTTAGGTAATTTTGTCCTTGTTAAGAAACTTGTTGCTACCATACTCAGTAAAAAATTACCTATACAATGGTGTAGACCCAAAGAGGTTTCAAATCTTGCTTTAAAATATTTTATATTCCTTGCATGATCTGTTGTGTATTCATTGAATTATCAGTTTGTATAAAAGCATGAGCCTTTGTGGGTAAATATTTCTGTGACTTTTTATATTCGGATATATATGTAATAAGTTGTTCCTTAAGATCCTTGATTATTTTTATTAATAAGAAATACTTGCCTTTCATATGATAATGGTATTGTAGAGGAGCTATATAAAAATTATTTATAGCTAAAAGCTCCCTAGAAAATCTCCTGGACATGTATGCCCAAAATAACAGTGTTACACACATGACTAAGCTTGGTGGATGGTTTTTAAATGTACAAACTAATTTCCTCCTACTTTTTGTTTTCTCTTTTATCCTTTTTGAAGCCAAGCCCGGAACAAAAACTTCTCTGCTTTGTCTGCATATCTTTGGCTGTATTTCACTGTGACATGCACTGCTGTTCTTTTAGCGCCAAAATGTTGGCACACACTCCTGAAAATTTCACACCATCTCTTGCTGGATCAGCAAGCTTAACCCACCAAAATCTGGTGTTGTGCAATGGTTTTTGACTGATAATCAATCTTTATGCTGCTCGACAGTTGTTGCTGGGACACGGAATAGAGCAGGTGGCAGATGTGCCTTGTCTTTTGAGAAAAGAAATTGTAGGTGAGCTTGGACACAGACTAGCATATCACATGTCCATTAAAAAGGCTTAGGATAAGTGAAATGGAGAAAAAGCCTCTTGTCTAAGTTAAGCTCACAGATGAGCCTGTAAGCCTGAAGACTGTTTGGCTTCTTTCAGAACGTTAGAATATAAATGTAAATAAATAGTCTCTGTATGTGTATACATATGGTAATCTTTAACTTGATTTAGATAAGTTGAGAGGAGTAGCGGGAGATTTCATATATATCTATGTATCACCCACATATTCACATATAATTTTTGAAATCAGGTTAAAATTACCTTTTTTGCATGTGTTTTATAGTTAACCAATACTTTGCCAACTTCTTGTCGTGAGTGTACCATAAAAATAAAACATGTATGAGAACCTCTGCAGATGGTAGATAAATTTAGAGTAAGGAGGCATTCTCAGAAGGTGGAAAATTGAACATTCTAAAGGTAAGAAGGTAAATTGGGTGTTACTGTTGTATCTTTCTAAATGAGCATGAATATTTTATATATAACCAACCACCAGGCGTTAGAGTCAGGAACTGGTCATTATTTCCATACACTGATTTTCATTCATTCAGCAAACATTCGTTGAGAGCCTACTCTGTGCCAGGTACTGGGCCAGACCAGAGACACATGAGAAAAGGGGCTCAGTCTGATTTCTTTTTTATTGTTATTCTTTCATCTCTGATTTCAAACCCAGTTCAGTTCAGTTCAATCCAAATTTAAACCAACAAATATTTATTAAGTATCTCTTATGTGTGTAGTCTTGACAGAGGGACAGAAGTGCTGGTCTTTGAGGAGCTTAAACTGGGTCAATAAATTATACATCAGTCCTTCAAACTGAGAACAGTTTTCAACAGTGTAAACCCAGTGGGTCCCCAAAGGAACGTTTGCTTTATTTCTGGCACAGGAAGGCCAAATAAGTCTATGTGTATTTTGGCAAATATATTTCCATACTTCATTGTTTTCTTATTCTTTGGAAAAGCAGTGTAGATAGTGAAAATTGCCTTAGAGCTATTTCCAGATTTAGTAAGGTGGTAGAAGACCTGCAGGACATCGCTGATTCTTAATGACTTTACTACCCCTTTTGAGCGTCACTGTTGACAACCAGTGGCACTGGATTTAATAGAAAGCCAGAGAGCTATTCATCACATACCTCAAAACACAAAGCTTTCATATAGAGGTCAGGCCAAGGTCAAGAGTGACATGAAGCATTCCCTGTTGAAATGCAATGTTAGAATAATTCTTACATTGTGAAGTTGAATGCTTAAGCAGAAAGATCAATTGTATATGGGGAAAACAGAAATTTTTTTATAAAGACTGTTGATGAAGGTCAGATGTGATTCCATAAATAGAAATTTTTGGATTTCAAAAAAGTGAATATGGTGCATATACCCTCATGGTGCGTGTATCATCACTGTGTAACAAGCCCAGCAAGGTCTGGGGTAGCAGCCCATAATCAAATACATTAATTATTTTTCAACAAAACAATGGATTAGTTATACTAAATAATGTCCTGCTACCAAATGAGTTATGAAAAAATTAACCTTACTACGTCTTATAATTCTGGCATTTGAAGATTCTGAAATTTATTAATGATTCTGCTAGAATTGTGAAGATGTAGTTAATGAATTATTTGAAAAGGCATTTTTAAAAAGTTTTCAGATTCATGGGCACACAATTTAGGTTTTATTCACAGTTTCCTGAATCTTCTGCTTAATAGTGGCAGAGTAAAAATTCTTACATCACATTCATGAGGTTTGTAAGAGTTCAGCTCCTTTATAACTGCTGGAAGCTGTAGGCAATGCAAACCTAGCACAAGAAATGGTTCATGCCCTGCAGTTGCTTAAATGTCTTAACGATGAGGGAAGAAACTGTTTGGACCTGATTCATTAGGTTCAAGATCCATTCCATATGGAGTTCTGATTGCCTTAAAATTTTTAAAAATTTTTTATTTCCCTTCTTTCCCATATATCCTATTCTATTGTTTGGCTTTCAGAGTTGTCATTTACAATGATGTATTTCAGTCCAGAGCTTTGTTAACCAGAAGTGAAACCAAGTATTATGAATAAGATTTTACATCTTTTATATGCTGT
This sequence comes from Equus caballus, assembly GCF_041296265.1. NCBI lineage: Eukaryota > Metazoa > Chordata > Mammalia > Perissodactyla > Equidae > Equus > Equus caballus. The sequence continues at coordinate 99,540,890 of NC_091690.1, read as the reverse complement.
ATTGTGAAGATGTAGTCACAGAAAAAAATCCATGAAGAGTTCTTGATACTACACCTAAGATCTAAATTTAAACCTGGAGATTTTCTGCTAACTGCCATGTGATCTACAAAATGAAGTAATTTGCTGTGACAGCTTGTGATTGACAAGAATATGTGTGAGCATGTTTAAAATAGGCCATCTTTTCATGTAGAAGTAAATGTCAGTGAAATGGTGGATTCTCATCATTTTAATTATTGATGATTTGGAAATATTTCAATTCCACGACACACAAGGCACATTCTAAATAGCAGCATAACACTTTTCTTCATATCTGCATCAATAATGAAATGTTCTGTCATATTTTGTTTTTCAAAAAATGCATTAGTTTAATGAACTTGGATTCATGCATTATATTCTTTTCCATTCTTTGTCTCCTGAATTAGTTGATTTTTAAATGGTTGTGTTAAAAGCACCAGTTGGAAGAAGTGACCCCCTACCCCCATCATATAACACTTTACTATGCTTGCTGCGGGATCTCAAGACAACGCTACAGAGCTGCCTACACCAGTGGGTGCTTTGGTTCTGCTGAATCTAATCCTGGGCCTCAGGATGCTCACCTCTAGGGTGACCATTGCTTAATTCTGGCAGCTATAGCAGGAGTTAGGATGGGCTCTTCCAAACTCCCTGTTGTCATGCTGTTTGAATGGTATGCGTATTAGGCAAGATTATTTGTAAGTCCGTCTTCTCTCTCACTTAGGTGCTTATACTCAAAAGTAAGAGAATGACATATGTAGAGAAAAAAACTCACTTTCTTCTGAGCACATGATTCTTTTATCTATTTCTACAAGTGAGGGTAAAACTATAGGCGTATATTTTATGTATTTCCTTATTCCAAAAGTTTTAAGACTGTAAATAAGCTTGCAGAGTATCCTTGCTGTGTAAATAGTTATGGATCTGAAGACAATTACACGAGATGGACCACCCAGAAAATGTCCTTAGCCAACAGGAAAATCTAAAGCATGCATATGGCATCATCTCCTTGTATTGTCAATACCAGATCATTGAGAAACATCTAAATGCTTGACATATTCATGAATTGTTCAATTATGTATGTACACAGAGGCTACACTTGTTTGCTAAAGATGCCTGCAAGCCTGTAACTGTCCTGATAATTTGAATGCTTTCTACATGTCGTTCTCTCAGCTCCGTGTTTTCAGTGTATTATATCACTCCTTACAACCCCTGAGTCAGTGCCACAGGTCCGTGATCTCTTATATGTAGTTCCAAAATCCAACATTGCAGACAGTTACAATTTTTTCATAACTCATTTGGTAGCAGAACCTTATGTAGTATAACTCATCCATTGTTTTGTTGAAAAATAATTAATGTGTTTGATTATGGGCTGCTACCCTAGACCTTGCTGGTCATGTTACATGATGTATGATACACGCACCATGAGGGTATATGCACCATATTCACTATTTCGAAATCCAAAAATTTCTATTTACGGCGTCACATCTGACTGTAAGTGTTTGGATAAGGTGTTTCTGTCACAGCTGCAAATAAATCTGATAAATTTTAATCTCACTGGGATATGAACTCAGAAGGGCTGTAAATATTGTCTTTCTCACCTCGAGTTGTTTACTACATGGGTAAAGGTGGACAGAGAGAATCTCCCGGACCAGAGGTGAGAGAGTGTGTGAGAGGTAATGAAAAATTATGGCTCCCTGTCTGAGGAGGCAGAGGAATAGTGGAAGAGAGACCATCCATTCATTCACTCATTTCCTCAACTAAGATTTTTTGGGTCCCCATGATGTTCCATGTTGGCTCCAGGCCATAAGGAGATGGTGTGGACAGGACAGTGGTCTCCTGAAGCTTAGGTTCTAGCGAGATGGGAGGAGCGACAGACAATAAATGTCTAAAGAGCTAAATAAGGCGTTACTGACAGAGGAAGTGTTACAGAGGAAATACAAAGGGTGGTATCATAAAAGCAGATGAAGTCTGGGAACAAGAGGAAGGAGTTTTGAAAGTGAAGCAGGCATTCTCAGAGACCTTTACGTCAAATCTTTTAGGCGGTTGTCTGCCTACCCTGCTTGTTCCCTGTACATTCTGCAGGTACTGGGTCAGAGGGGTTTGCCTTTCCAACCGTTTGTTTTCGCAGCTTTCAGACATATGTTGTAGAAAGTAGAAAGAAAATGTAGACACATTAGTCTCTACTGTCATCACCGCAAGGGAAGCAAACTGTAGTGTGAACCTGGGCAAGTCACTCAACCTTTCTGAACCTCAGTTTCCTCATCCACAAATGGAGCCTAATAGTCTACCTCCTAGCGTTGCTCTGAGGAGTAAATAAGATGACGCATGTGGAAGCCTGGCATATATAAGAGGTGTCTGCAGCCTTGGATTTCCACCAGCTTTTCATACAGGCTGTCACAATACCAAAGTATTTGCTGGGTCGGAGAGCTTAAAATACATACACCCAAATTAAAATGCCTGCCAAGCACTTGTGTGTAATGCAAGATATGGGAAACTGAATGAGAGCCTTTGAACTCTCGCTATATCGTGCTTTTCGCCTTGAAATTTTTTTCTGAGGTGTAAGTCACAATCAAGTCCTTTTATAAAAGGAACCCCAAGTGGCCTTGCTCTGCTCTATTCCAAGAGTCATATTTAAAAATATGTTTATGACCCAAGGCTAGCCTTAACTTTAAGCTGCCGTAACTCATCTCAGGAAAGTTCATAGAAAAGTTGAGGGAAAGGGTGACATTTTGATTGGCACAATAGATGGAATGTTTGTGATTTTAATCAGATTTAAATTGAAGACATACTTCAAATGATATGTCAGACTAGTGTTACTGAGTTAAAATCTAATGACAACCACTGTCATTATTAGTTAAATATAGCCATCACGCCTATAGCAATAAATGATGACACTTAAGAACATGCAGAAACAAAGAACGCAAGTATTTAGAGAAAAGGGAGTGACCAGAAACTCAGGTGAACACAGGAATGTGGCCTGGATTTAATCTATTTACCAAACATAGAAGCAATTGTATTTTGAGCAGATGATATAATTGAATATAGCAGTATGTTTTCTTACTGTCAGAGCATTTATATTTTATAAACTTATCTTGCACCCATGAAATGATGTGCTCGTTCATATTTAATGTCATTATCTAACCTACTTGACAGTGCATCTGCGTGTTTTCAAGTTTATTGCTCAACTACGAGAGAATGAATTTTTACAAATAAGATTTTTAATAAGCTCGTGGGTTTGAAGTTCAAGTTTGCCACTTTTATTCTGGTGACAGAAGAAGGCAGTGTTGCCTTGGCACATGCAAAATGGAAAATCACAATGAGGGGAGCACCAGATTTACTTAATTTTATGGCAGGCACTGGCTTTTTTGAAATAGACTAAAGAAATGTAATGATGTTGTAGATGGAACTTCTAGCGCAGAAGCAGGCTGGAGAGTACTTGATCTTTTTCATGTTTGGTTATAAACAAAACTATGAAAATAAAACAGGATGTGGATTCTTCAACATCAAATGTAACCTGTGGTTGGGGCATTTCTCTGAGTGCTGCAGGAGGCTAAGTATATGAGTAGTCAAGAGCACTTGGCAGTCCCAGAGCATCTGGGGTATGGCCTTTGGGGGAAGTGTTTTCCAAGATTAGTTAAGCTTTAGAACTTCACTACAATGCAACCCCCGACTCTATCCTCCCCCAGTGGGCTCTAAACTTTCTAGAGAGAAGTGCCTGAGGAGAGGAGGACTGGGCCAGGGCTGGTCCTGACTGCTTTGGAACCCACTAGGTGTGGGTAGCAAATTTAAAGGAAGGATAAAGTGACAAGGAGAGATTAGGACTCCTCTTTGGAAGTTGGGTGTGTAGGGACAGAGACTTTGCTGAGAGTACTATCAACAAGGTAAAGATTCAAGAACTCTCCAAAGGGGACTCCAAGGTTTCTACTGTTGAGATTCACGCACAGGTGGACATAGTATTTGGTCCTACTCTCTGGGAAAGCTCCCACTGCATTCTTAATGTCCATTTTTGTAATTTTCAGATTTGTAATTACTGGTGAAATAAATGTCTATTGTCCCCTCTAGACCAAGTTCACTTGGGGCAGAAACCATGGCTGCCTTGTTCACCATCATTTTCCGGCACAGGGCCTGGCACTTATTAGATGCTCAGTACGTGTTGCTCAATGGTGGAGTGAAGGACTGAATGAAATAGATGCCTTGGTAAACCATCCATGTCCCAAGGAGGTGGCAGTGAGAGTGGAGGGAAAGACCTCAGCAGAGCAGCCTGCTTGGCTGCAAACACTGAGTGGACATTTAGGAGGAGTCTGTGAAAAATCCCCTACCCCAAATTCATATGCAGATCTGTGAGTGTTCCCGTTTGGCAGGGGGCCAGAGTAAGCCAGCCCAAGAATAATTACAGTGCAGAGAGGCTGATGGTTATGCTAATATTTGTCTGAGACCAGACAATGGTCCGAAGTGGAGTGCTGGGATAAATGATTCTCCCAGGAACCTATCCGTGCTCTCAGGAATGCCCTTTCTTACCCATTCTCTCCCCTCAATATATATATATATATATATATATTTGGTGGGGGGGCTCTCTTCTTCATTTAACACTTCACTTTATATATCTCACAGTACCCTACATGCAGTAGGTGCTTACTAACTATTGTTGAAACTAAGGACATAAGAAAGAGGAGATGGTGTGACCTTTGGGAAGGTTTGGGGCCCCCGCTCACTATTGTGCACAGCTCAGGGGCTGTGGGGCTAGAATCACCCTTTTCCATTTCCCCCAAGGAGGGGGCTGTTTTCTAATTCTGACAAAGCAGCCAGATAGCCTCAGCCCTGGGATGTGGGGTTTTGAGATGAGAAAGTCAAGGGAAGACAGAAGTGTAGACAGCAGCTGTGAGCTATGGCTAGTGTGTTTTCATAGAAGATCAAAGTGGATTTAGACAGCCCTAAGTTTCTTGTATTAATACTCAGCCTGGCTCCCTGCCCCACATACCCTACATTCCCCTTCCCTTTTGATTCCCCCTTATTCCGCCCACTCCCATCTCTGAGGTTAGTCTTCTTCCTCCTCAGGAAGAATGCTAAGCATCCTCAGGTTCTCTGTGCTGGCTTGGAAGAATCAGATTTTGCTTTTCTTCTCACCTCTCGGTGTAATAATGCTCACCCTGGCTGTCGGCCCTCAACCACATTCTTCATAGGAAGACTTATGTCTCTAGAGCTATGACATACAGAAGAGTCACCTGGTGTTGCTGACTGTGAGGGATCCCTGGTTCTCCCATGGGTCTTGTGTGGGAGGCTCGAGCCCACTCTTTTGTCCCTTTCCTCACTTGCCTCAGTGGCTCTGTTTCATGGGGAAATGGATTTTTACTTAATCTCAGGAAGATTTTTCCAGTAGTCCCTCCTGTTGAAAAGACGAGATGGCCTGCTTTGGGAGGTGTGGGTCTTCGTGCTGTCCACAAGGCCCTGCTCTGGCTCTTTCCCACCCTCCTTGCTCTGTCTCCGGCTGCTCTATGTTCTGTCCCCTTCCAGTGGTCTGCCATGTTGTTGCATGACTCTGGGCCTTCACCTGCATCGTTTCCTCCACCTGGAGTATGCTCCCCCTCTTCTGTGCACTCCATGTATCCTGCAAGTCCTACTGCAGGTCCTTCCTCTGGGGAGGCTTTCTCGGCCACCACAAGCTTGGCGGGTGTCCCTCCTCCACACTTCCCCAATGCCCTGTGCACACCTCTGACCTAGCACCCACCACGTTATGTATTGTTTTCCTTCCTCGTCTTCCCAAACAGACTGAGAACTCTTTGAGGTCCCTTCTGTGCAGCGTCGCTAGTCGGGAACATGTGGTAGGCACTCAAGCCATGCTTGTTGAATGAATACTTGAGTAAATGAAATGGATGGTTAGAGTCAATCATTTTTAAAGTTTCTTTCAACCTATGGTTTTACAGTTCTGAAGCCAATGCACAGTAGTGCTCTAAGCTTATGACTTTTTTGCTTCTTCCTACTCTGAGCTGTCCTCCATGATACATATTCTGGTTTCTGAGTAAATTCAAAGAGGTACATGGTTATGAAAAAGCTAAATAATCATGAATGTAAAAAAGGAATCTTTTCTAAAATACAGAGAAAATATAAGTTAATATGTACCTAATGAAATAATAGTCATGCTCTGCTCTGACACGTTTGTCAAATATTCTACCAATATTTATTGAGCATCTACTATGTGACATATGCTATTTCAGGTGCTGCCTATGCAGCAGGGAACAAATGCTTACGTTGAAAATGTGTGCTCAACTTTTATTGTTTTGTTAAATGTCCAAGAAGCACACTTGTTTATAATGTACCAGATACTGGAGACACATAGATGAAAACACATTCCATGCCTTTGAAATGCTCAGAGTCTAACAGAGACATACATACAAAAAAGAGAAGTTCAATAAAATGAGAGGCACAAAGGTGAAGCTGTGGAGCCTGAAGAGGGATAGATCAAAGAAAGCTTCCTGGAAGAGGTGGTACTGAATTGAGAAAGAAGGGAGACAATCTAGTAAAGAGGGAGGGAATGGCATGATCAGGGATTGGAGTCAGAAAAGAGCATGGTGTGTGCCAACAGCTTATTTACCCTCCCCTGCGCCTCTGTGGAGGGACGTCCTCTCAAACTCCCCTACTGCAGTGGTTCTCACCTGGGGGTAACTCTGACTCCTGGGGAACATCTGGCAATGTCTGGAGACATTTTTGGTTTTCCCACCTGGGAAGGTGCTACTGGTATCTAGCGGGTAGGGGCAGGGATGCTGCTAAACACTCCCCAACGCACAGGCTGGCCGCACAACTGAGACATGTCAGTACTTGCCCAGGTTGAGAAACCTTGCTCGACTGCGTCAGACTGTTCTGACTGACAGTAGACACAAAGGTTTGTAAACAGTCGCGGTAGTTTTCATAAGGACATTCCGACCAAAATATAGGCACTAAGGGCAACTGCTCTTTAGATGGTGCTGAAGTGGGACTGTGGGAAAGTATTAAGGAGCATGGGAAATCCAGTCATTTTAAATTAGGGGGCTTCTTTTGTTGCTTTCTCGGCACTTGTCATGGGTAAGATAGCAGCTCGGGGGGCATCCAGCTGGGTCTGACCTCTGACCCACTTAATGGATGTATGAGACAGATGTCGCTGCTTAATTTCTCCAGCTCTCGCTTTTCTCATCTGTAAAGTGGAGATGAGAATAGCACCCACTTCCTCAGGTTGTGAGGATAAACGAGTTAGTGTACATAAAGCCCTCAACACACTGCTGTCTGTGCGCTAAGTTCTTGAGGAAAATGGCGAGGCGGTAATAACACCACCAGCATGTACTGTAGCATGTTTGCAGTAAGTGTCCTGTCTCTGGAAATCCCTGTCATCCACACAGCAGGTGAGGGAATTGCTCTGACTATTCCCATTTTTCAGATAAGAAAATGAAGGCTAATGAGATTGGCTGGTTTTCCAAGGTTGCAGAGTCAGTAAGAGGCAAAGTGAAGATGCAGATCTGGGGAGTGTGGCTCTGGCGCCCGTGCTCTTGACCTTCGGCTCTGGTGCCTCTCTAGTAATTAGGAATACCTTAGTCCCAGTAGTGTCATTCGTTAGGCTCCCTGACAGGCTGGTTTAAAAATCTTGAGTGTAAATATTTCCAGTAGTCTTTCCATGTTTATCAATAGTAACAAAATTCTGGAAAGTGAGGGTACCTTTAAAAAACTAATTTAAGTTACAAATGATATTTTCAAATTTACCTTACATGGTTTTTCTAGATCCATTCAGAATTCTTTCAGAAAACCTATTTGGAACTTCAGAAATGTGATCTTTTTTTATTTTAGACTGCCTATTTTTTCAAGTAGGTAAAGTCTTTAGATGTTCTCAGGTCATGGAATTATGAATATGTCCTTAATTCATTCATCACTTATTGACCACATACTCCACGCACAGAGTGAGTGCTGTGTGTTCAGCCAAGTGAGCACACAATGATGGCGCAAGGGGGTAAGGTCAGCGGCAGACATCTTCACAAAGAGCACAAAGCAGGGTGTCCAAGCTGGAAAAGACCTCGGAGAGATGACCCCGACTGAGTCTTGAGGCGTCTGTAAGACGCTACCTTCAGTGTGCTCCGAGCTCGTTCCAGTCGGCTCCACTCCTTCTAGACCTTCGTTTGCTAAGAAGTTCTTGGCAGGTTTTTTTCCTTTCCTGAAGAAATTCTTTGTCGCTATGGTCATCCATGACCATCCAGGTGGTATGTCCATCATACTTAAGTTCACACTGGGGAGAGTTAAGGAATAAAGATGGTAGGTACATACACTCAGGCAATAAAGTTTATTTTGCATCATTGGTATGTTATGGAAAGTTACATAAAATTGAATTTCTATCAATTGAACATTTAAATGCATGGGTTAGCATTTACTAGTTAACATCTAGTAACTATTCCATGTGTAGTGAACTTGACTATACCCTGGAGCAAAGAAGAAATACCTACCTTCCAAGGGCTTAAGTATGAGAGCAGAAATAGGATATACACTAATAAAACATTTACATAATAATTCCAGAAAGTGTACGCTCTTTCCTTAGCACCTGCCACAGTGCCTGTCACGTGGTAGATCCTCAAATATTATTGAGTGAATGAATGTATTGGTGGGTGGTACAGGCTGCCAGTGGTCTAAGGATTTAGAGAGATGGCAGGTCATCTTGGGGTAGACCAATGAGGGAAGATCTTAAATTGGATCTTGAGAAGGACTTGAGTGAATGGGTGAAGGATGGGGTTAAAAATGAACTTGTGTGCTCGAGGGATGAAGAAGATTGACTTATGTAGAGTAATGCTTTAATCTACGGTGAGATAAAATCAGGAAGTTTGGGTAGGGTCAAGATTGTCGGCAGACCCTTCTGGTAGACATACATTTAAGGGAAGGGACTGTGTCTTTTTCATGTTCCTTGCACAGGGTCTGGCACATAGAATGGGCTCAATAAGTATTTGTTGGCTGACTAATTGACTGACTGACTAGTGGAAACCTTCGAATGGCAGCTCCCATGACGTTCCCTTCAGCTGTGATGTCTTAGGAACCATGGCTATGACTGGGGGCTGGGATGTCAGCTGCGGGGAGGAGGGTCCAGTGGTCTGGGAGCTCTCGCAGCCGGAGGAGAGGATGGAGGGTCCCGCTGGGAATGGAGAGGAATGGTGCTTTCAAGGGAGAGTGGCTGAAGCCTAGGTTCCCCTTCTCTGTCCAGAAGCAGAGCCTGAGATGGGCTGCAAGGGACTGAGTGAGGGAACACTCTCAGGTGAGGCCCTGAAGGAGTGAGGGAAGCAGCACCGCGCACAGGAGGACGCTGGCCAGGTGCTGTGTTCAGGGGAAGTCTAGCCCGTCTGGAGTGGGAGGCACACCAGAGCTGCCCCTCCAGGGCGAGGAGATTGGCCTCATGTCCCGCCGTCAGTCAGTGGCCACGGGCCGGCCACCAGGAAGGAGGGAAGAGATCTTCACCTCACAGACACTTCCTGACTAGGTGACTGGTTCCTTTTAGCCAACGGCAGCTCTTGGCAGAAGGGTCTGCTGTGAGGTGTCAGCCACCAGGAGCCTTGATGAGTGGACACCCAATAAATTTCATTGAATGAATAAGCAATTGGTGGGAGAGAGGTGAATAGGAGGTACGGGTTTGAACTTTCCCTGAGATAGTGGGTGGCTGTGAAAGAAGGGGGACACTGACAGAAAGGAGGAATGGGGAGGATGCGTCAGCCTGCGCAGAAAGTTGGGAAATTTTGCTTCAGACACATTGAACTTGAGGTCATGGCAGAAAGTGTACGGCAGAGACACAACACTATAGTGATGAGGAGCACAGTTTCTAGAACCAAATTCATATCCCAGAACCACCACCTACAAGCTGCAGGATCTTGGGCAGGTTATTTAATCTCTCTGTGCCTCAGTTTCCTCACCTGTAAATGAGGATCATGATATTGTCTACCTCTTAAAGTGTTGAGAGGACTAAATGAGTTAATACCTATAAATCATGTAAAACAGTGTCTGGCTAATCGTAAGCATTATGTGTAGTGGGCTTTAAGGCATTCTGCATAGAGAAGAGAAAGCTAAGGCCAAACTGGGGCTCGCGACCCCACGGAACTTGGAGGCACTCACTCGGGCTGTAGCCTTTCTTGGTGAGAGTCTCTAAACCTGGGCCCTGCAACACTTCCTGCCAGCCGTGGCGGGCTGGCTTCTCGCTGTGGCTGATCTCTGGCTCGTCTCACTGTTCTTCAGCTGCTTTTCAGTCTTTCCTGTCACTTAATAACCAACACCCTGCAGTCAAGCCTCTGCTCAGACACCCACACGGATTCCGTTTCTCTGGTTGGACTCTGAGCTCAGCTCTAGGGCTCCCTAATGAGCACAGGACTTCAGGGATGGGGGGAGAAGCCAGCATTCGGGGAGTGACTTCACTGTGTTAGGTACGTTTCCACGTGAGACGTGGAGGCCTCATCAGGTGGTGGAGTGGCGCCCACTACACACTCTGTAGATGAGAAGCCAGACGGGCGGGGAGGCATAACTCGTCTAGGGTCACCAAGTAATGGAGCTCAGATTCAAACCTAGTTTGAAGGTTTATACCCTTTCCACTAAGCAGAGCGTCTGAGCCAGAGGGCGTCCAGATGGCGGGTAGACTGCTTTCAAACTATAAGAATTTACTAACTTATTTTCCCAGCAAAAGATTTTTTTTTATTTTCAGAGAGATACTTACCATGTGTCTTCTTGCTTCTCCTCCTCCTCTTCTTGCTCCGTTTTATATTTATAGTGGTGAAATTCACATAACATAAAATTAATCATTCTAAAGTAAACAATTCAGTACCATTTAGCACATTCTCAATGTTGTGCAACCACCATTTGCTTCTATCTGGTTCCAAAACATTTCCATCATTTTGGAATATACCCCTCCCCATTCAGTTTTTCCCCATCAGCCCTCCACCCAGCCCCTGGCGGCCACCAGTCTTCATTCTGTTTCTGTGGATTTGCGTATTCTGGATATTTCATATAAATGGAATTAAACAACATGTCGCCTTTTATGTCTGGCTTCTTTCACTCAGCATAATGTTTTGAGGTTCGTCCACACAGTAGCATGTGTCAGTCCTTCATTCCTTTTAGTGCTGAGTAAGATTCCACTGCCTGGATATTCCACGATTGCTTTATCCATTTATACGTTGCTGGGCATTTGATTTCTACCTTTTGGCTTTTGTGAATTGTGCTGCTATGAACATGCGTGTACATCTATTTATTTGAGTACTTATTTTCAATTCTTGGAGGTTTACATGAACTTGTTAACTTGTAGCTGATTTTCTGATTCTAATTCCTATCAATTTCAGATTTATAAAGTGACAAAATACAGTAACTAATTTCTGTAAAAATAGTTTTCTTTTCTTGGAGACTTAATCATATCTATAATCTTCTAGTTTTAATTTATTCTGCAAGTTTCGCTCATATTTTTGCCCACTGCATATGTGTGTGTGTGCATGTATGTGTGTGTGAGTGGGTACATGAGAGAGAAAGAGAAAGGGAAGGTTTTTGCTTTTCTGAGCGTTTAATCTAGCCATTCTGGGACTTGAAGGTCATTTACAACCACTGGCTCAGGTTTCTTATCGATACTAGCAGATTTTATGTAAAGTACCATTTCTAGGTCAAACAGCCCATGCTTCTTTCAAGGTAAGTGCTGGTAGAGAAGGGTTATTTGGAAATTTGGGCAGACAAATAAATGCCACTATTTTCAGTTATGTGCAAATAAAATTTTTTTTCTCTCATTAGGACGAATAAAGAGAAGATGAGGGAGGGATCCTTGTATTTTTGTAATTTATATGAAAAGAAAATATAATTTAAAATAAATTCAATGCAGAAATAAAATAAATAACTGAGGTGCAAATTATTTATTTATGAAATGGAACCCCTTGGAAAGAGAAGAATGCTGACAGCCACTTAGTATGCGGTGTGTTAACCCCTGTTCCTACCCTTACATGTTCAAAGTCAGACGGAGTAATTTAGTTGCATTCCCATTAATATTAGTGGGAATTTTGAAACACAACTTCCTGCACACATCTTTGAAAATGTATAGGTTAAAGTAAACTGTTAATGAAAAGCTGGTTTTCATTTTTAGTGAAGTAGTTTGAACGTCTCACCAAAGATGTCCTAGAAGGCACCTTCGTTCCAGTCTCAGGAGAAGAATTATGTATAAGGTTACTTTTTGGAGGTTGTCATCTTTAAAGCAACATGGATAATAAATCATGCTTTTTTAAATAGGGTTTTCCGACCCTAAAGAACACGAGAGTTAGGACCCATGTTGTTTATAGTGAGCAAAGGACCTTGGGCTCTTTCGATGGACCCTTTAAGCCCAGTGCTCTGATCAGGGATAGAGGCACACTAAGGTGAGTTTTAATTAGGACTAAATTGTGGTATTACTCTTTCATACCCTGAACATCTGTTCCCTTCAGAAATGATGATTTATGCGGGCTATCAGAGCAGACAGCTTGCTACAGCTTATGTCACGGTTAGTGGGAAGCTGGTGGTAGCATTTCAGAAAACCAGCATCTAAGTGGAGACTGGCCAGTATGTATGATATAGGTAATCAGGGGAGGGGAAGCAGGATGTGTCCATTTTTAATTTTGAAGCCAAATATTGACTTGACTTAAAAAAAATTCTCTTCTAGACCATCTGTTGTTAATGAAGAAAGTAACTTGGACAATGAATGGGGTGATGCTTCCTACTGATGTCAAAAGACAGAAAACCAAGCCTGTTCTTTCCATTAGAATGAAGAAACTTACTGAGAAGACCTCAGTCCGAATTCTGTTCTTTAAGAATGGGATGGGGCAAGATGGGCATGAGATTACAGTGGAAAAGGAAACAATGAGGAAGGTAATTTTGTATTAAATATTGAAGTATAAATGAAATTTCAAAGTTTTTATGGCTTTTGAAGTGTGTTGTTTTTTCCTTCTAGCTCTCAATGTCAACTAATAAACTGAAATATGAGGAAGGCATCATATAGAAGGCGAAAATTCAGCTATTTAGAAGTATGCTCATTGTACTAACAACAAAAATGACCTTAGTAAAGCAGCAATATTTCAGGAAATTATTTGGCTAACATAGTTGCCCATTTACCTAGGTAAAAGTCATTTACACTTAGGGAAACATTCTGGTTGTTACAATATTTTATAAGATATTTAGATTGAAGCCAGTCTAACCTAGTTTCAAACCTCAAATCTGCCCCTTTTCATTTTGAATAGCAGTAAGACCTAGAAGCACCCTTGCTCCTCAAAAGAATAAGTAAAGTCTGAAATAACTGAGATTCACTTTAAAAGGATCCATGTACATTTTTAAAAGCAAATCTGGATGAGCCTAAGAAAAATCATGTAACAATCAAGCAAACTTTAAAAAACAAATTTTAAAGTATTACTTGTCATATAAATGCATTTTTTAGAAGGTGCTTGTACTTCCCAGATCATCTTTGATATTAAAAAAATATGGAGAAACTAATGGAAATTAAAAAAAGAAGTTTTTAAAGATGAGGATTTTTCAGCCAATCTTAAAGCAATCTAATAATAATAATAATAACTAAAATTTATTCAATATGTACTAGAGAGACAGTAAAACATAGTCAAACTGTCCAGGTTTTAATCCTGGCTTTGTCATCACTGTCCGTAAGACATCGGACAACTTAGCTTCTCTGAGCCTCAATTTCTTCCCCTAAAAAATGGGAATGACAAACATGAGGTTCCATGTGATGTTATGTTGGGAATACAATGCTTGGCACTTGAAGGTTCCTAGTAAATATTTGCCATTTTTATCTTTAGGACTCATAAATACACATCTAATAGTTAGAAATTATTTTTCTTATTAATGGGAAACATTTATTATGAAATAAAGATAAATGTAAGTCATTTTGTTATGCCAGACTATTTTCAAAAAAATATTGCTTGAAACAGGTGAATAGTTGACTAGATATTGGAAATTTTTATCAAAATATCTATTTCCTCATTTACTTCTTTTTGTGTAACAAAGAGCATTACTGAGGAGCTGGGAACATAACGAGCATTACTGAGGAGCTGGGAAGTCAGATTTTATTTCCTTCTTATCTGCAGATTTGGATTATGAGTAAAACAAAGGATATTACACACACCGAGCAAATTGCTAAGGCAAGTTGTAGCATCTTCCCTGGAGATTTTGAAAAATAGAGAAAATGGAAATATCTCTTGGATTGTTAAAATGCAGTCATTCCTGGAGATGGAAGCTAGATTAGATAACCTCTTGAGTTCACTTCAGTTCAATCTCTGTAATTCTGTGCCTTGGTGGTAAAATTCGGGTTATAGTCACCCTTTCAGATTACATGTTCTTAGATGAAAGGTTGAGTGTAAATAAAGAGATCACTGCTGCTTTGCTTTTTGACTCTAGAGAGCAGTTTACTTAAAACTGGATGATCAAGGAATTCTTCAGCTTATTATTTTTTCTTCTTACAACTTGTAGAATTTAAAGAACCTTCACAATTTATAAAACTCGGATAGGACATGATTCAGTAATAAATGTTTTTATAAATATGTGTCTAAATATCACTTTTAAGAATGAGGTAGGGGGCCAGCCCTGTGGCCAAGTGGTTAAGTTCACGTGCTCCGCTGTGGCGGCCCAGGGTTTCCCTGGTTCAGATCCTGGGCGCGGACATGGCGCCGCTCATCAGGCCACTTTGAGGCGGTGTCCCACATGCCACAACTAGAAGAACTTGCAACTAAAATATACAACTATGTGCTGGCAGGGATTTGGGAGATAAAGCCGGAAAAAAAAAAAAAAAGATTGGCCACAGTTGTTAGCTCAGGTGCCAATTTAAAAAAAAAAAAAAGAATGAGGTAAAGGAGAGGAGGTAACAGAACTGGTCTTGGGTGTCAACAGCACTTTCTGTAGGGAAAAAAATAAGGCTAGCTAATTATTTTGTAGATAAAATTTAAATTTTGAAAACCCTTTTGATAATCACAGGATAATGCTCTATTTGTAGATTAAATACCAAGTCAGTTATAGGAATAAAAAGGTGACAGTCATAGAAGAAGCAAATAATGTTTTCTTTTATGATAAAGCCTTAGGAATGTCTGGGACTAATAGGTATTTTTAGATTATTCCTAAGAAGTATGAAACCTCAGTAGAGTGTAAAGGACTGTAATATGGGGGCGATGACGGCAGTGGAGGAAGAGTTATAGGTGGTAAAATGGGGCAGTTAAAGCATGGAAGTCCTTTCTGGGCTCAGAATGGAGCCGGGGGAAACAGCTGCATTTCAGTCGTAAGGACAAAATCAAAAGGATATCCACTCATTTATTTTAGGAAGTTAAGTGATTAAGAAGTTTGAGATGAGGGCCAAAGTGATATAATTCTTTGCTAAACTCTAGAATACCAGAACTGTGACCCGTGCCTTGGAAACTTGAATCAGATGGCTTTAACTTTTACTTGGTGTGGTTTCAGTAACCACACAGCACCTGCTGCTGTGGAATGGGCTCAACATATATGTCCATGGGTTGAAAAGGTATTAAGAAAAATTTGTGGACACAAGATGCAAAGTAATTGGAAAGTGAAAAATGTCTGCTCCGGACACAAATTTTTAGGGTCAGCATTGTGGTGGATAAGTTTGATTTTCCCAATTATCTCTTGATTCATTGTCAGAGAAGTGGTATTAAGCTGTGTTGATTCTTATATTATCCAGGATAGCATCTCCTTTATAAGAAATCTTTATTTTTTTCTTAGCTGTTAATAATGATATCTTATTTGTTTTTTGCTTGGCTGTCTATATACTATCACTAATGGCATGAGATTACAATGGTGAAGAAAATGATGGAAAAGAGAATAAAATGCATGAAACAATGAAAAAGATCTGTCTCCTCAGTCCGGTTTGAATTGATTGTTCTCTGTGACCTCTGTCTGCCCTCGGACCTCCCTTCACCATCCACCTGGGGATTATCTTTCCCTCTCTCCTGTTGGATCCCTCACTCCTAGTTCCCTACTCTTCCTCTGTCTTTGTTTACTCTATTGTGCACATATTCCAGTGGCTTTCTGAGAAGGAGACCATAGGGGTAAATGTGTTGAGATTGTGGGAAATCCTTCTTTCCTCTAAATATTAATGCTCCCTTGTGTCTTGTTTCCAGTGTTGCTCTTGAGAACTCAGATACCGTAATGATTCCTCATCCTTTGTAGGTGACTTGCTTTTAATTTTTCCTCTCTGAAATCATTTAGAATCATCTCTTTGTTCCCAGGGCTCAGAAGTTCTTTTCAAGATGTGCTGGATACACAGCATGACTTTTCAGTCTGAAAAGTCTCATCCTTCTCTTTTGAGAAATTTTGTTGAACTTTTTCTTTGATATCTTTTTTCTCTACTTTTTCAGTTCTGACTTTAGGGAACTCCTCCTCTTATGTGTTGGTTTTTCTAAATGAACTTCTGCTTTTCTTGTGGGGAGATTTCCTTATCTTTACCTTCAATCCAACGAGTCCATTGCCTCTGCTCCCCGCACTTGCTCTGTTTTCTCTGAGTATTTGTGTTGTTGTTGTTTCTGGTCTTTCATGTTTTGGGCTTTTCTCCAAGATGAGTTAGCCTTCCCTCGGTGTTTAAAAGTGAAGAGCTGAGACTTGACTGAAGAGCTCCTGGGCACAGGTGTGTCTTACTGACGGAGGGGTTTCATCGGCAAGTGTTTTGACTAGGCGTGTCCTTTTTGGGAGGTCCCTAATTGTCAGTGTGTGTCTTTTCTCTGGAGCTAATCAGTTTCTCCAGATAGAATCTGCCAATTTGAGCAGTTTAGTGGAGAAGGGGGCTAAGAGTGCACTTTCAGTCTGTTGGTTTTCATTCAGTTCCCCTCTTTTCAGTCAGGTACCCTCAGCCTCCACTCTGCCTGGTCCTCTGACTCCACAGTCCTCTGGATGAGCCCCTCCGAAGCTCCCATCTTCTGTTCGGACGGCAGAAGTACAGCTGCCTGAGTGCTTGGTGTTGGGAGGGGCTCTCTGGGTTTAACTGCTTTTTATAGAAATAGTCAACTTTGGGGCCGGCCTGGTGATGCAGTGGTTTACTTCGTGCACTCTGCTTAGGCTGCCCTGGGTTCGCCAGTTTGGATCCCGGGCATGGACCCATGCACCGCTTATCAAGCCATGTTGTGGTGGAGTCCCACATACAAAATAGAGGAAGATGGGCACAGATGTTAGCTCAGGGCATCTTCCTCAGCAAAAAGAGGAAGATTGGCAGCAGATGTTAGCTCAGGGCTTATCTTCCTCAAAAAAGAAAACAAAAGAAAAAGAATAGTCAACTTGTTTTAGCCCTACTTCTTAAACGTACCTGAAGGCTCAAATTTCTGAGCCTTTCTGCAGTTCTGCAATACAGAGCAAGTTTACTTCTATTAGCTTAAGTTTCAACATTTCTGGTCTGTTAAATTATTTACCACTTAATTATCTTTCTTTTGGCTTCCAGAATTTTTGTTATTGTTATCTCCTTTTTGATTCTCTCTTTTTAAATGGCAAGTGTCAATCTTTTATTTAACATTGATAAAGCTGGGGTTTTTTAGATGAAAAGATAATTCTAATATCCTTTTCCTACCCCAGTGGATTGTTTTACCCAGTTGCTTGGGGTTTGTACATCCCACTTTGGAAAACATAGTTTCAAGCTACGTGTATGAGAACAGGATGCTTCCTTCTGTCATCTGGAAGGACTATATGCTCATAGGCAAGGAGCCTGCAACATTTCTCAAAGCATGGGCCACACAGCGCCTGCGTCAGAATCGTCTGGACTATGTGTTAAAAATTCAGACTTCCAGGCCCCACCCCAGGCCTGTTGAATTAAGAATCTCTTGAGTGTGGGGCCTGGGGATCTGACTCTCAACAAATGTCTCCAGATAATTCATAGCCCCACTAAAGTTTGAGAATTTTTGTTCTGATGTTCTAAAACTTCAAACTTCCTAATTAATGGAAATCTTCACAGTCTCGTTTGTTCTCCTGTACTTCTCATGTGGTTCAAGAGAAAGGAAATGAGTTGTGTGACAGAGAAAACAGGTTATGGGAGAGAGATCACTGGTTGCTAGGTTAGAACTAGCAGAGCGAGCTCAGAAACCAGGAAGGGTCTGCATGTTAGCAGGAAGGGAGTCATCTGACTTAGAAAAAATAAATATTCCCTTAATATTTGTATGTAGACATATTTCATTGTAATGACCTTCTCTGTTATTACTGAAAAACCATGTAAATATTGAGGGAATTACTCATATATCACTGTCAAGGTGTAAATAAATAGTAGACTATGAGATGCCTTAAACCAGAGGAAAATCCAGACTTCTATGATAGTCATCATTTGTTAATTTGAAAAATAGCTCAATAAGCCTAAACAAAAAAAAAAGCTTATAGGAAAATTTTCAAGTTTAAGAAAGTCCCAATTCAATTGAAAAAAAATGCAACATGTATAGTATGATTATGATGTTCACATGCCAATCAGCAACTATAACAGCAATGATTTTCCCAACAGTGCAGGTGAAAGAATTGAGAACATGTTAAGAGATTCAGAAGAGAGCACCTGGAGTAACAAAGTTTGATTAAGGATGCTCAACATAGATTCCGACAGGGGAGGTCATGCATGATTATTTATGTTGCAAGTTCTTTAAAGAGCTTTTTATGATATATGAGAAAAAGCCCTTTGATACTGTTATCATTTTAAAAATTAGTCTAATGTTCACACCAGGGATTAATATCAGATTAAAAAATAAGAAACCAGATTTTTAAAAGTATGGAATTTGATAATATAGTTTACTCTCAAAAGGTCATGGATTAGCCAATTGTCTTCTATTCATTTAATGGGAATTTTAGGGTTATACAATTAGATTATTTCAGAATATTATAAGCAATTATTCAGTAGTCAGAATTTTTTTTTCTTGACTGAAGTCATAAGGAAGAAAACATGTAGATTTCCTTAGCTGAAAGAAGACGCATGAGAATTTTCAGTCTAAAGATTTATGTACTTTACGGATGGTAGTTAGGGCAGAGCTTTACGTCAGGCCTTACTGCCCCCAAACAGTTGAGACGTAAGCATGATATTAAATCTGAAAGGTAAAATTTACTTTTGTTCTTTTATTAAAATTATCTTATAGTTTTTATATTTACATTTTATATTTTTAATATTTTTTAATTTTTAAGAACCTATAACAATAATGGCTAAATTGAAGGTTTTATTAAATTAATTTCCATACATATCTTCCCATTAAAGTGTCTTTGATGAACTTTGTCTAATTTGGGGACGTTAGAACCACAAAATTTTATGAAATCATTTGATTAAGCAACTCAGAAAACTGAAACGTATGGAAGTTAACCACCATAGCCAAAGTGGATCAACTGGAATAGCTAGGACTAGAATCCATTTTCTGAGTTGAAGAACAATATTTTTTTCATTATGTGAAACTGCCACAAATACTCTTTTTCTTATGGTTTTTTTTTTTTTTTAAGAAGAAGATTAGCCCTGAGCTAACTGCTGCCAATCCTCCTCTTTTTGCTGAGGAAGACTGGCCCTGAGGTAACATCTTCCTCTAGTTATATGTCGGACGCCTACCACAGCATGGCTTGCCAAGCGGTGCCATGTCCGCACCCGGAATCCAAACTGGCGAGCCGTGAGCTGCCGAAGCAGAACATGCACGCTTAACCACTGTGCCACCAGGCCGGCCCCTATGTTTTAATTCCTATGTGTCCTCACTTAGAAATTAGTTAAAATAACCATTAAAGAAAATATGAGGCATCCGTTTACAGTCATAACACAATAACTAGTATCAGACTAGCATCCCATTTTAGACAACTGGAACCTGAACAAAGTGTCTGAGACAGCTATTTTTAGACATTAGGCAGTGAGAAGCACCGTACTATAATGCCTGAGAGAAGAGGACAAGTTCAAGTGAGTCCTACAATTTGCCCCATCTTTATACACCTGCGGGTGATTTTCAGACTGTGGTGTAGGGAGACAGAATCCAAGAAAAACACAGCAGTCTCCACAAGCTGAAGAGAAAGACATCAAAATTCTGGGAGGCTGAAATGGCCGGAATTTACCAGAAAATGCCATAAATGAGGGAGCTCTTTGAAGAATAATTTCTAAAATTTACCTAGAGGTCCCCTTGTGTCTTTGGCTGAGTATTAAGTTGCTCCTCCACGGGCCTGGCACAAACAGCTACCAGGGAAAGGACAGCTGACAGGGATGTAAAAAGGAAATAGCTCTGTGCATATGCACAGAGTAGGGGTGTTTGGGACAACACTGAGAGTAAGCTCAGGGTGGGGGACATTTAGTTGTGACCAGTCAGAGGGAAGGGGTTTTGTGGAACATGTGGGGAATTCATGACGATCCCAGAAAAGGTAATCATTATCATGGAGAAAAGTCAATCAATAGAAACAGATCCCCAGATAGAGTTAACAGTAAAGGGCATTTCAGAAGCTGCTCTAAATGTATTCAAGGAATTAAAGAAAAACATGAATATAATGTGAAGAGAAATGGACACTAAAAATGAACCATGGAAGTAGTAGACCTGAAAAATACAATGTGTAAAATGAAAAAAAAAAATACTGAATGGATTTAACAGCAGATTAGACATTAGAAAGAAAAGATCAGTGAACTTCAAGACAGGGCAATAAAAACTATCCAAACCGAAGTATAGAGAAGAAAAAGGGAAAGTCTGAACAAAGGCCTGAGTGTCAGTAGTTGGTGAGATTAATGTCAAGCAGTCTAATAGATGCATATTTGCAGCCCTAGAAAGCCTGGGGAGAGGGTGAATATATTTGAAGAAATAACGGCCAAAATTTTTTCTGAGTTCATGAAAAATATCAAACCACAGGTCCAAGAAGCTCACTGAAAGCTCAAGAAATGCAAAGGAATTAGAATAGCCAAATTTGAAGGACTTGCACTACCTGATTTCAGCATTTTTTAAAGCTGAAATAATCAAGAGAGAATGGTATTGGCATGAGGAGACACATAAAGAGCAATGGAAGAAAACCGTTCAGAAATAGACCCACACATATAGGGGCAAATTCTTCTTGATAATTCAATGGGGAAAAGATAGTGTTTTTGACAAATATTGCTGAAAATTGAATATCTGTGTGATAAGAAATTACCTCCATCCCTATCTCATACCATCACTAAACTTAATTTGAAAATTGACTCTAGATCTAATCATAACAAAGTAAAACTATAATAGTTCTGAGAGAAAACATAGGAGAAAATTTTTACAATCTTGTGGTAGGCAAAGATTTCTTAGATAGGACTAAAGAGTATGAACTAAAACAAAACAACAAAACAAAAAGGATTAAATGTACCTTATCCAAGTTTTAAAAACGTCTGTTCCTCAAAAGACAGCATTAATAAAATGAAAAATCCAGCCACAGGCTGGGAGAAAATATTCAGGAAACACACATCTGACAAAAAACTTGTATTTAGAATATATGAAGATCTCTGACAACTCAATAGTAAGAAGACAAAAAATTAAAAAAAGTCAAAGAATTTGAACACTTTACTAAAAAAAGATGTAGAAATTGACCATAATCACATGAAAAGATGCTCAACATTATTAGTTATCAAAGAAATGCGAATTAAATCCACAATGAGTTACCAGTGCACACACATTAGAATGGCTAAAATTAAAAAGACTGACAACACTAAGTGTTGGTGAAAATCTGGAGTAAGTGGAAGTCTCCCAGATAGCTGATGAGAATGCAAAATGATGTAGGCACATTGCAAACCAGTTTGGCAGTTAAAAATACACTTATCACACAATCTAGCAACCTCGTTTCTAGGTATTTACCCAAGAGAAATAACATATGTCAACACAACACATTCTAGGTGAATGTTCAGCTTTATTCATAATAGCCCCAACTAGAAACCACCCAAAAGTCTATCAACCCGTGAATGGATAAACAAGTTGTGGTGTGTCCATACCAAAGAATAATCTTCAGCAATAAAAAGGAACAAATATTGTGGTAAACTAAAGAGGCCAGATATGAAATATTGCTGTATGATTCTATTTATACAAAGTCGTGGAACATATAAAACCTATCTCTAGTGACAGAAGGCAGTCAGTGGTGGCCTGGGGCCAGGGGCACTGAATGGTGATTGGGAAAGAGCATGAGGAATTTTGGAGAGTAAAGGAAATACTTTATGTCTTGACGGTAGTGGTGTTACACAGAGATATTTATCTACCTCTATTGAGCTGTACACTTAAAATAGGTACAGTTTATTTCATGTAAATTATACGTCAAAATAGTAGATTTAAAAAGCAAACAAAAATAACAATATGATTAAAATTATGAAAATTTAAAAGTAATCTGGGATATTTAATTTTTCTTAAGAAGAGATCAATTCAGAATAAAAACATCCAAGGAGTATGTATTAATAAATTACTTAGGAAATCTCTGCTGGTTATCTACTTCTCCTTCACATTTTGATGATAAAAAGCCAGAACACCTACATTTCAAATTCACAAGACATAATTCCTTTTTCAAACCATTGTCATGTTCATTACTAGTAAGAGCAAATAACTAGATTTGGCATGCATCCTATAGTCTACTTTTATGAGAATAAGACAAGTAACAGGCCAGTAAATTTATCTCCAGGATTAAGTCAGAAGAGTATCTTTAAGCTACTTAATAAGATGGATATAAATTCAGCCCAATCTCCTGGCATCTTCAGGTTAAAATAATGATCATAATCTTTATTATGAGTCATTATAAAAGGTTGGTCTTAGCAGAGAGGCATGCTAAGTGCATTTTATTACATTTTAATTCTTTGAAAATTCATAAGGTATTTGACAATCTTTCAGTTATCTCCCCAAAAATGTCTGTAAGAACAGATTTCCTTTCTCAAAATATTTATGGTCTGTAGTTCTCTTCTACTGAACAAGTACAATTAATTGCCGAAGGTGAAATATTTTTAGTAATGCAATGCATTAACTTCATTAATTATCCATTCATTTTCACAGTTTTCAGCTTGCTAAACTTCTTCTGGAATTCTTCTCTGGTGTCTTAATTAAATGATTTGCTTTTTAGGTTTCTATAGTGAATACTGATGTAGTCTATTTGTTGTACAAACACTCATTGAGTTGGCTGAAACAACCTTCCTCATCTAAGGAATCTGGGCCCCAAATTCTTTTCTCTGTCAGTTAGGATGACTTTAGCTGCAAATAATAGAGAATCCTGACTCAAACAGATTTAATCAAAAAAGAAGCAGGAAATTCAGAGGTAGGGCAGCTCCAAGTGTATTAGGACAGTATTCCAGTTATGTTCTCTATAATTTTATGGGTTTTGTGCTCTTTCATATGTTAGTAACAGGATGGCTGCTACACAGCCTGGTACAACTTTGTCCATCTCTTCCCTATGCCTAAAGAAGCCTTTCCCAGAAGCCCTTCCCCTTGTCGCATTGGCCAGAACTAGATTGTGTCCACCCCCAAAGCATTCACTGATGAGGGGCACGGGCTCACCTTAATTGACTTAGACCCATCCAGATGACTGCAGTCTTCCTGAGTCAAAAGGAGGAAGGGTGAACTCTTAACCCAAATCAGGGCAGCAAGGATGAGGTAGAGATGGATGCTGGGTGGGCAACCAAGAGTATTGCTGCAAAGATGAAGAGGTTTTCATAGGACAACACAGGGTTGGTGCTCTGGTATTAAAGAGAATTCGTTTTATTAGAAAATTTTTTTCTGGAATTACACATACTTTAGTTCTAGCATAATTTTGTAAAATTGGTCAGAAATTTTATTTGCTAGGTTTATCAGACTCTTAATAACAATATAAAATTCATGATGAAATGAGTTTAAATTAGACATATATTAGCTTTTCACTCATTCATTAATTCATATTTTTATGCCTCTTAACATTTGCCAAGCACCTGGATATAAGAATACATAAAAGCAGCCATGGTCTTCTTCTCATGGAGCTTTTAGTCTAGTGGTGGGGAAAGACATTTATAAAATGGTCGCATTATTGATTGTGGAGTAAGTGGCACAAGGAAATCTTCTGAGAAGAGAGAAGCAGGATTCATCTGAGTTCATACGGAGGATATTGAGGATGGTAACCTTTCAAACAGAGAGCACAGAATATGAAAAGACTGCATGGCAGAGTGAGTGGGGTGAATTCCATGAACTGAAAGGTCAGTATGTGAGAGACAGAGTGGCCTTTTAGGAGAGGTGACTGATTTTTGCTTGGCCCCCAGCCCCCACCCTGCCCCCACCATGAGAGCAGTGAGAAGTCATGAAAGGGGTTTTAGTTAGGAGTGGAAGAGTGGGTAACCTGATTTATGTTTTTGAATAGGTCACTTTGGTGCTCAGTGGAGACTTGATCATGTTTAATTGCCAGTGGAAAAATCTAGTTGAGAAGGAGAACTTGAATATACAAGAAATGGTGGATAACGTGTCCTGCTTTAAAAGTTGACAGCAAACGTGGTTCAAAGCATAGGGGGAGTATTGGCCTGAGATAGGAGCAGGGACTCCTGTAATAACTAGAGAGTAAAGGAGAGGATGGGGTACAAGTGGGGAGGCTTGTGGCTTTGGTAGCAGGAAGATGAGGCTTCAGTTTTCTCTCTGATGTAGGAAGTCATGCCATCTGCCAAAAATAAAGAGGGAAGTAGGGGAGAGGAGGCTGGGTGGAGACAAGCAGAGCAGAGATGGTTTGAAATATTCATTGTGTCAAGTGGAAGAGAGATTTGACCAAAGAAAGGAAGTAGAAGTGACCAGGCAATACTGAGGGACCATGGAGATTGGTGACCATGGATAATAGTAATGCTGATGTGTTCATTTGTGTGACTTTCTCCAAGAGCACCAGGCTTCTTGGTGTGCGCACAGAAAGTGGATAGTAAGGGTCACCCAGAATTAGGATCTTTGTGGCAAAAGTTACCCATGATTGAGGAAGAATGGCTAGAATGAGGAAAGCTGGCACTTGGAGGTCAGGACCCTGAGGGGGTGGGGTTTGTTTCTTTGTTTAATAAGGGGATTGGGAGAAATTATCTTGAAGTGGCATTGTAAGTAACACCCCTTCCCAAACCCGAGGCTGTGTGACATGAGAAGGTAAGATCCCGGCACCTGAGAGGGCTCTGGGGAAGTCAGTGAGCTCAGGGGAAAGTCTAGTTTCCTTTAAAAGAGCTTGAGGGTCTAGTCAATTCTGGTGACTGGGGAAGGCTTTCAGAGTGCACAATGCAAAGGTTTCAGAAGTGGATGAAGGAGTTGAGGCTGCTGTATAAGGGACAAGAAAATACAGAGCTTTCTGTGAATGATGCAGTAGACCGGGGTAGGCAGACCTTTCTGTAAGGGCCAGACAGGTTGGCTTTATGGATCATAAGGTCTGTATTGCAACTACTCAACTCTGTTGCCGTGGTGTGACAGCAGCCATAAAAAAGGTGTAAATGAACAGTGTGGCTGTTTTCCAAGAAAACTTTATTTATGGGCACTGGAATTTGGATTTCATATACTGTGAACATATATATATATAATATTATGAATCTCCTTTTGAGTATTTTTCTTTTGACAATTAGAAATGTACAAACCATTCTTAGCCTGTCCACCAGCCAGAAACAGTCTGCGGCCAGAATTGGCCCATGGTGTATAGTTTGCTGACCTCTGCCGTGGAGGATCTTTTGAAGAGAGTATGTGGACAGGTGTAAATCAGGGCTTACACTTCCGGACATTGACTCATAAAAACATGTTAAAAGGTGTCAAGATTCTCTGTCTTTAAGGAGGATAGACCTTGTTGGGTCTGATGGCTTGTTGACTGACTGGCCCGCTTGGCCTGGGCTGATGTTGAGCTAAGCATACTCTCTTACCTGGACTAGGGTGGTGGCAAATCAGACCCAGAGGCTGTAGGCTATGTGACCCAACCGCTGCCATGGTGGCCATTCCCGGGGCTGCAAACTCTGCCCCAGGTGTGCCTGGGGGTGGAGGTGACTCCCAGAACTGGGAGCAAATGGCTTAAACTAAAAAGAGTTTGTGGAAAATCTCTTCCCATGTGCCTGTCAAGACGAGTCTGGTTTTACAGCATGATGGATTTAAATTTCAGTATCAGAAGCTACAACCTAAGCTGTAAGAAATTAACAAAATGTGAATTTGTGTAAGTAATATTTTAACAGACTTAACAGGTACAGATTAGTGGAAAATGGTATTTTAATTAACCTTAATATTGCAACAAGATGGCACCATTAAATATTTTTCAATTGTGAATTATAATAATGACCTTACAAACAGAGGCTTCATTTCAGGGCCTTTGACAGTAATTTATATTAATAAAGATTCATCTCACTGATAATTTACTCTGAGAAAATGATTACTGAAGGCTGGCATTGCTTAAACACTGCAAGGATCTTTTATCCTGGAAGTAGGGGAGAATGACAGTGTTGCTGATACATTATTAATTTCTAATATCTGATTTTCTAATGCCAGGTTTTAAACTGGTTTGACTCCTAAAACTTGGCTTGAACAAACATTTTTACTGATGTTTTAGGAGAATGAAAAGAGGAATCTTTGAGTTAGAAAGCTGTGTGATTTTACTTGATTGGTTTTTTTAAGTCTCAAAGGCAGCAATATTTGAAATAATTTTAAAAATCTATGAAATTTTAGTGAAGTAAATGGCACAATGTTTAAATAGCTCATATTTTACCTAGTTCAACTGATAAATTATAACTGGAAGATATTTAGATATTTGAACCTTCACCAGTAACTAGGGAATATAATTTGTACCAAAGGACTTCATTGAGCTTTTAAATAATAAATTTGTAATGTTGAGAAATTGAGAACTGAACATAAAGAATGGAAAGATAAGAATGTGAGGAAACTAACGAGGCTCTGTCTGTTTAGGGTCTGTGGGACCAACTCTAGATTCTTATTAGTGTTCAGAGATCATTGCATAGGGAGGAATGTGGACTGAGTTCTCTCTTGACTATTTCTGTCAGGGATGGTGGTAGTGGTTGTGGTGATAAGAGGATAATTTTGGGCACAAAGTCACATGGAAGAAAGTGACCAATAGGAGAATTTTGCTAGTCGGAAACCAACTGTGTTAATTACCCAAAGTATTTTTTTAAAAAAGCGAAAAACAAGGATGGATCCCATGCCAGTGTCAGCCAATATTTTCTACTCTCCTTTCTGTCTCAAGTCACAGAAACACTCCAGTTTCTTCTTCTGATATCTTCTCTCTTATATTTTGGATGTTGTTTTCCAAGCATCTGTAGTAAGGTTTCAGTCCATGGGATGGGGTCCTAGGTGAACTTGTGTGTGGTGGTCACTAAAGAAATTGACCAGAGAGTGTGAGGGAAGGCAGGAGGAGTAACGTTTGGAGAGTCTTCCAGTCATTACCTTATTTGATTGGGTAGGCAAGGACCAGTCCCTGCGATGGGCCAGGCGGCTAGGGAGGGGCAGGGACAATGATAGTAGAGGGGCCATTCCAGGTTAGTGAGCATCATGTCTGCCCTGTGAGGACACGTGGGATTGGTCAGCAACTGAACTCCTGCATGGACGCCTCCAAGATGGCAGCTTGGAGGGCAGTGGATTTGCTCCCCTTGACAGTGTTTACAGTCACTTGTGAAGTACATTGCAAGACGGTTATTTAACTAGGTAGAGCATTGATATTGTGACTATTTCACCAATAAATTAGGGAGTTCACGATTATTCCTATAACTTCTTTCTTAATCACAAACAGATATGCCTTCTTCATTCTGAGAAAAACAGCAGTAGTACCCAGTTTCTGAAGAATTGCCCAAATCTCTGGACTGCAGCTGGTGTACAGGAAACACACAGTCCTGTGCAGGCCCACGGGAGTATGTGGCACATGGGAACACCACGGGTCACGTGTAGGAGCAGAGTGAAGTCTGAGGACCTCTGCCAACGTCCAGTAAAGGCCAGATAGTCCAAGTAAATTTGTCAGCTAGATATTTGCCTTTTCAAAGCAACACATCACTCGATATAGCAACTAGATACATCAAACCAGTCACAATGTTTGAAAGTTGTTTTCCAGACTAAAAAGAAAGCACAGCTTTCCCTCTATATACTTTAAGCTGTGTAAACATGTCCATTATCACGAAGAAAATGAGTTGGCTGGGCTAGGACTAGGACCCCGGGCTCCAGTTTTAAAGTAGGGATAAAAATGAGCAGAAATGGAGATGGGGTGGCATCAACAACGGAGAGATTTCTTTTTACCATGTGATCACGTAATGAGCATTGTCCTTCAGTAGTTCTGGGTTATGCAAAAGCAGTAGTATATTATAGCTGTGAACAGTGAAAATGGAAGACAAAGTACCTTCAATTTGGATTTGCAATGTATTGTGTATTTTTAAATGAATATGGTGAGTTTGGGAGTCACCTCCGAAAACCTGGTAAAACCTGCTCAGGTTACCTGATATCCTGGCCTCCTGTGTTGCGTTGATCTTCTCACCTGGCGAGTAGAACTTTCGCTCGAACGAGGCAGGTTTGAGTCTCCCTGATGTCAGAAAGGTGACTGACACCTTTAAAAGGGCGCATCAAGAACAGGTCAAGACATTAGAATGTTAAAAGAGCTTTAGCATATTAGAAACCACCAAAAATGAATTTGCTGGGGCCGGCCCAGTGGCGCAGCAGTTAAGTGCGCATGTTCCGCTTCTCAGCAACCCAGGGTTCGCCAGTTCGGATCCCGGGTGTGGACATGGCACCACTTGGCAAAGCCATGCTGTGGTAGGTGTCCCACGTATAAAGTAGAGGAAGATGGGCACCATGTTAGCTCAGAGCCAGTCTTCCTCAGCAAAAAGAGGAGGATTGGCAGCAGTTAGCTCAGGACTAATCTTCCTCAAAAAAAAAAAAAAAGAATTTCATGGAAAACCTTGAAATGTGGTTTATTAATTCCATTTTTTAGTACCCAAACTGCACAAGTTATTGAGGTGAATTGTGATCAGACTATATTTATAATTTATTTCAGGATACTTGGAAAGAATTGAAAAACTAAAGAAAGTACTTAAAACCTAATTTAAAAAGTAATATCCTCCCACCGTAAAATAAAAGGAAAATATAGAAAATAGCAAGAATAATATAAAAATCTCCCAGAGTTCCACCATTTAAGTAGTGCGTAACCACTTTTTAATAATTGTTGAATCTCCTTTTTCTTTTTTATTAATATTTGTGAATGTTTTTAAACTACAATGGGAATATAATTTTAACTGCCTTTTTTCATTTCATGTATTAGAAACATTTTATAAATCATCAAATTTTATTTTATAATATAATTTTTAATAACCATGTAGTAGAGAAAGGACTTTAAATGTGTATTCAATTTAGACAGAGCTTACTGTAATAAATTATTTATAGTTTTTTTTTTCCTATGTAGGTTTTAGATACTTGCTCAATGAGAATGAATCTCAATTCACCAGCCAGATATCTTTATGATTTGTATGGCAGAAAAATTAAAGATGTTTCAAAAGGTAAGTGGCAAAGATTTTGTAAACTATATGATAATACTTTGAAAGGTATTTACATAATTCTGTTTTTACTTTATACATTTAAAAGGAAAACAGATATAATAAAACAGTTTAATTAAACACGGATAAATGTCGTTCTTATACAAAGGGAAATCATGAAAGGGCATTAAGGTTTTGGGAATCTTATTTCAGCGTGTCTTGGTCCATTTGGGCTACTATAACGAAAATACCGTAGACTGGGCAGCTTAAACCACAAACATTTATTTCTCACAGCTATGAGGCTGAGACATCCGAGATCAAGGTGTTAGTAGATTCACTGTGTGGTGAGGACCCTTTTCCTAGTTCATAGACGCCTGTCTTCTCATTGTGTCCTTACGTGGAGCAAAGGCAAGGGCACGCCCTGGGTTCTCATTTTTTTTGTTGAGGAAGATTCACCCTGAGCTATCATCCACACCAATCTTCCTCTGTTTCATATGTGGGTCACCACCACAGCGTGGCTGCTGATGAGTGGTGTAGGTCTGTGCCTGGGAACTGAACCTCGGCTGCCGAAGCAGAGTGCACCGACCCCAACCACTAGGCAACGGGGCTGACCCCGGGGGTCTCTTTTATAAGGACACCGATTCCATTCATGCAGGCTCCACCCTTATGACCTCCAGGGACCATCACAGTGGGGATGAGGTTTCACAGTATGAATGTTGGGGGAGCACAAACATTCAGTCTGTGGCACAAGCTTAGATTTTTAAAAAATTGATGGAAATTTTAACCTTAGTAAGCCGTAACTTAATAAACAAAAGTAATTGATACATTTTCCTAATTTAACAGACAATTTCGATGATATACAGCTTTCAAAAGAAAAAAATGAGAAATTGTTTTCTTATATGCTCAGAGATTTTTAAATGTTTTGGTTAACTTCTAGAGGTTTTTCAGAAGTTATGAAATGTACTTTAAAACAGTTTTATTTTATGTCTGTCAAAATATGAGATATCCATCGACATTTCTAAAGACGCTGATTTGCTAGTCTCCGAAAGCAAAAATACCATGAATTCCACATTTGTGCTACTATTAAATTACTATTGGTAGTAATTACTACTATTGCTTTACTTTTTTTAAACTTACATTTTATTGCTTTAGTGGTAATCACTATTACTTTGGTGGTGCTCCTATTAGCACTAGTAGATGTGCTACTATTATGGTCCTCTCACTTCATCAAAACCTTCGCCCCATATGTCTGAAGGGGGCCGAAATCTTAAACGGCACACGTTAACCGCAAGGCCACGTCCAGACAACTGTACGTGACTTTAGGATACGGCTACACTGGACACTCCCATTTGTTTCTAATATCCTCGCTTTTGCTATATAAAAGCAAAATTTTTCCTTGATTTTTCATCCTTAATTAATACTATTGAGTCATCTTTGTAATATCTGGATATTTATTGTTTATGACTCATTTTTTCTTTGGCTAAGGATTATATGTGTGTGTGATTTAGAAAGTAAATCTATTTTTCTTGGTCATTTTTAGTGTTTGTGTTAGATATGATAATTATTTTTCATTTCAGTAGTTTTTATCTGAAGATTTCAAAGTGCTTGTAGACACTTTTCCATTATCTAGAAGAATTAGATAGTTGCTTACCTGTAAGACATATGTAACACGGAATCCTTCCTGATGGTCTTTTTTTTGCAGGGGGGGGAGGAAATATCATCCTCAAAGCTGGTTTCTTCTTTCTTGCGTTTTTGTTCCCTTCCTGGTCATGCTGGCTAACATTTTCCTTATGATTAACAATATTTTAAAATCACTCTAAACTTCACTAATAAAATAAATAACAAGTTTTCTTAAGACCCTATCCAGAGCTTTGAATTATTTCCAGCTCACCTGGATTTAAAAAATTAGATTTGAGTAAATTGCTAGAATTGAAACTGTCCGGAACCCTGGTTAAGATGAAAGATTTATATTTAGAAAGTTGGTTTTTCCCCTCCCAAACGGGGTACCTCGTGGAAAGCTCTGACTCTGAGGTGTGATTCTTCCCGGGTGCAGGGGCATTTTCACTCGTGCCTCATGCTTCACATGTCACAGGCTGTGCTGGCATCACATTTTGATGCATGCCTTGCCCTGTGTTTTTTGCATACTAATAAAAGCTCATGCCAGCTGAAATTAGCTTATGCAACTACTAACACGTGGCAGCATAACAAGTTCACTGGACTTAAAATTCTTAGAGAAGCTAATCCTGTTGGAGGAACTTCCAGTCTATAGCTCCCTAGTCACTTAACATTAGGTTTTTGCATTTCTCTTTGCTTTGTTAGTATGATTTTGTGCATCAAATGATTGAGATCCCTAAACTTTTATGTTTGATGGTGTTCTGAACTTCACCTTGGGGAGAGTCAAGTGTTATGTGAAAGTTCTTTTAATTTAAATAAATAAATACGTATGCTCACTTGATGTATGATTTTTTGGCTTCTTGTTCTGTATCACATCAGAAAAAGTCATTTAATAATGTCTGATGTTAAGATCATAGCAATTACTTTTTTTTATAAGCACAAATTAGAAGTGTAATTGTACCAAGGACTAAAAGTAACAGATACACAAAATAAAAAATTTTCTTCTATCTGTCGCTTCTTTTTTTTTTTAAAGATTTTATTTTTTCTTTTTCTCCCAAAGCCCCCCAGTACATAGTTGTGTATTTTTAGTTGTGGGTCCTTCTAGTTGTGGCATGTGGGACGCTGCCTCAGCATGGCTTGATGAGCGGTGCCATGTCGGCGCCCAGGATCTGAACTGGTGAAACCCTGGGCCGCCGAAGCGGAGCATGGGAACTTAACCACTCGGCCAGGGGGCCGGGCCCTGTTGCTTCTTTTTTAGAGTTAGATAGACTTTCAAGTTTTCCTCCTATGCTCTGAGAAATGAGCACATTGGACGTGACATTAAGCTGCTTTTACTTTATCAAGTCTAGTAAAACCTTTAAAAGCCCATAGGATTCACAAAGTACTTGTGGTTTTAGATTTGTAAACCATCAAAAATTTTAACAAAGAAATTTATATTGTGACACGTGGAAAAGTTCTTTAGTTGTGGCTCCTATATAGATCTATTCTTTGTAGAGTAGAAGAGAACTAACCACTGTGTAAAGATGCCATATGTATATGGCAATATATATATGACTGTATATATATAGTCAACATGCTAGTACAGCATTTCTGCTAGAACACAATATATGTGTGAAAATGCATTCTGCGAAATCATGCCCACCAAAATAACAGGGCCATGGGAAACTAGGGTTGAGGAAGACCATTCAAAATCTGTGCACCTTTCAAACCAGAATGCTAACTAAATAATAATTGTTAATCTAGGAGATAATGTAAACAGCCTGGTAGGCATCTCAGAGTGCTGCTTCAGAGGATGTTAAAGCTGCACAAAAACCATAGTGTGAGCTGACACGGATGGAAGTCGACTGGAGTTTCGAGCCAGTGGGGCTTCCTTTAAGTGAGGCACAGGAGGAAGGGAAACTCCCACACTCAGTCATGCAAGACGGGGTGTGCACCCTTCTG
This sequence comes from Equus caballus, assembly GCF_041296265.1. Classification (NCBI taxonomy): domain Eukaryota; kingdom Metazoa; phylum Chordata; class Mammalia; order Perissodactyla; family Equidae; genus Equus; species Equus caballus. Next base: position 99,507,973 of record NC_091690.1, on the reverse strand, counting down.
GGGAGGGAGCCCCAATGCAGCAGCCAAGCTAAGGGCTTTTTTCTCTACTGCCAAAGGATAGAATTCTACTCCTATGCTGTTGGCCTCCTTTGCCCAGGAAAAAGCACATATTCACCAGCCAAACTTCCATGCATACTGACATCATTCTTCCGCTCACTGATCCTGTGCGAGCTATTTGGTGTGGAGGAGCACGTCACAGTGCAGAGCTGTTACACAGACAGTGTCAGATTTTGATGCAGCTGTTTAATAATGCTCTCATTCCCCCAACATTGCCCGACTTTTTGTTCTCTTAACTTCTGTGGCTTAGTCATTACCTTATGATGAACCAGAGGAGTCACTCTCCCTCTTGAGAAAGGAGATCCTTAGTCTCTTAGGACTTTTGTGAGGCTGCTGTTCCATAACTAAATCCTGCTCCTTTGTGGATCCTTCTAGATCACAGTGGGCAGTGTAAAATTTACCCCAGAAGATTCTGAGATGACTTAGAATAGTGTATTAATTAAATTGACTACAAGGCTGTGCTATGGAACATTGAACATTCACTTCCTATCCCATTTCCTACCCCAAATTATGCCCAGCAACACTGTCCAAAATAGCTATCTGTTCTCTAACAGATTCTCCAGAGATTCTTCAATGAGATCCATTGACAGGATTAACATGTTTCAATCACAAAATTCCAATAACGTAGAGATAACTCAAATTTTAGTGTTAACTCCATTATCAAATTTTTGTAGAGAAATTAAATTCAAAAAATAAAATCCCAAAGAAATTAAAATCCAGAATTTTTAAGTCCACACAGAAGTGAATTCCAAAATCAAATAATCTTACCTTTATGAGTTAAAATCTGATAAAAGTTCCAACTCCTCAAGTTAAAATGGAAATAAAGTCCTGCTCAATTTTTATTCTTCCCCGTGTCAGCCCATTGGCTTCTGGCTCCTGGAGTGGATGTCATCCCTCAGGACCTCAGAAGCTGAACTGGTCTATACCAACTTTCTCAAGTGCCTACTTCCAACCAAATAAAAAGATGATCCCAACATCAGCCTCACACCCAGCATGTTTGGGACAGAAGCCAATCCCTGTTTCTAACGTGGCCATTCCAAGTGAAATGATGTTTCCAAGAGCCTATGTTTGGCATGATCCAGACCACGTGACTATTGCTAAGACCATAGCAGAGACTAAGTGAAGGAAGGCAGAGAAGAGAAAATGTTCTTTGTGTCAGTCTTTTCAAGATGCCAATTGATCTGTGCTGTTGAGTAGAGTCTATGACCTGTGACATAACTCATTGGGAAGCCATCGCTCATCAAGGCATTAATTATAGTGTTAGGTATTTGATATATCTTGAGGGAAAAGTTGACCAGTGCACACTGTCTCCTCTCTCAGAGAGGCTGCAGGAAGTGTTGGTTAAGTACTCTGATTTTGGAGCAGGAGTTCAAATTCCAGGTATACCACTTATTGAATGACCTTGGACAAGTTATTTAGTTTCTCTGAGAGTCAGTTCCCTCATCTGTAAAATAGGAATTACAGTATTTACCTTAATAGGTTGTTGTAAGGATTAAGTGAGTTATATGTAGAGTCCTCAACAAGTGCCTGATACTTGGGAAGCATTATATTATGTTATCATCATTACTGCTGCTAATATTCCTATTAATATTCTCAAAAAGGGTGCTGGCATGTTGCATTCTTGCAACATTGGGAGAGTCACACTTGTAGCAGGCTCAGGTGTGAAGACTTGTCGAGGTATTGTTCTTTCCCTTTGTAATGTATTCCAAACATCTTATGCTCTTCTCCCTATAAGTCTTGCGTTTCTGGATCCTGTGCTGAACTGACGGTGGGCTCTATCTGGTGGTATAGCATTCACCTTGTCTTGGGAGCAGTATTTTCAATGCTGGGTCACAGTGGCTGCTGTAACAGCCTCTAGCCATGAAATTGTTTAAGACTAAGAAAGCTGCTTCATGGGCACAGCTTCCCCCTCATCTCCAAATTGGTTCCAATTGGAGAAGAACTTTTGGTGGATTTCTGAATTGAACCAGCTGTTAGTGTTTCTGGGGCTCATGCTCTTAGGTGCCCAGTGAGGACCAACACTACTGCTATTTCCTCTTGAAGACATGGTCTTTCCTCAGTTTTTTTTTTTTTTTTTTTCCGTTTTTTTTTTTTTTTTCCCCTCAGTTTTTGAATGCTCCTTGTCTTGAGTTCACCGGTCCACCTGGCACCTCTTTTTCTGCCATATTTGGGATTTGCCTCTCCTGTACATTCCTTTCAGAAGAAGCCCCTTCTCTAACAGGCTGGGGCTGTGTTGTCTGCTGCACTTGAGGACCTGCTTTTCTTTTACTTTCTCATCCATACTTGTGTTTTTCTGACATATTCCTCTCGATGTTTTTCTTGCAGGGACTCTCATAGTGAGAGAGATGAAGTCAATAAGTTCCAAGTTCGTCAATAGTGTCCTTTGTTCAAACCAGTCTTATCCATTTTCACCTCCCTGGGTTAAATAATCCTACCTAGGATGTATTTTCCCACAGTCTGACATCTAATTTAGATCTGGGCTCCTTGAGCGATTATTGTTCCGCCTGCATCCCTGTAATATAATTCATCTTGCCTTGGCCTTTTCTTAATCTTAGGCCCATAAAATTTTGGAATTCACCAAATACATTTTTTTAATATTTTATACTAATCTTCCTAGTATTCCCTTCTCCAGTTTGTTCAGATTTTACATGCACTCTTTGTCTAAGTGTCCCATCCTCACAGAGGTTGGCTCATTGCTCTTCCTGTCACCCTGTCTGTGACATAAATGCCGCTTCTTCACCGTGCTGGAATTCTGCCTCCTCTGGGGTTGTGCTGAGTTCGCTGTCCATGTCTTACCTGTACTGCTCTTCAGGGTTCACAGGGCCCCAGGTACTGTTTCTGATTTTGTGACAGTTAAAACATCTTCCCCTTTAATAAGAACCTCGTTAAGAGTAATTAGGCTTGGATGTACCTCCTGCCCCCTCCAGGCCTCAGTTTCTCTTTTTCTTTCTCTCAAATGTGTGTGCTCAGGTTCGAGGCTTACCTTTTTCTCAGGAGACCTCTTTCCTCCTCCAGCTCAATGAGCCTGTCCCCTTGATTTTCGTGCACACTCTGTGCTGTTCTGAGATGGGAGTGTGTTTCACAATCACTTCACTTCCTCCTTGATTCCCTCTGCAATCTGATTCATAGGTTTGTAATACTTTCTTGAGTTGTTTCTTTACCTTGACTGAAGAAGACAGCATTCTTTTCATAATAAATCTGCCGCTTTTCTGTAGGTGAAGCCACAATTTGGGTTTCTGAAATTTAGAACCATGGTCAAAATTTATGTGATAAATAAATTTAGAGCCAACTTGAATTTATGGAGGTTTTGTTAAAAGCTTGTGGATAGGCCACATGAACTGAAGGATAGCTTGTCCACAGTTTCTTTTTGGCCCAGAATGCAGCTCAAAATAACAGAATGAAGGCCAGTGTTTGAGGCAAGGACTTAGTCTGCCTGTCTAGGCCTGGGACTAACAATTCAGAGAGCACCACCCTGCAACGTGTGTAGGACTCAATCGCCATTATACCTTGAAGTCTTGGCCTGCAGACTTAGCTGCAAAACACAGAAAGTGTGTGAATAAACCTTCTAATGCCTGAGTGACCTAATCCCGACCTCAGACTTGCCTGCGCCCAGGTGAGGTTCGCTGCCTGGTGCAAGCGTGAGCAGCAGCAGCCTGCACAGCATGGCAAGCATGACTGCCCAGGGGTGCTGAGGCCCCCACAGCCTTCCTCAGTGGACTAAAGCCACCCCCCCCCACTGCCAACCCCCACTCCCTCCATGACTGGCATTTTCTGAAGGCCCAGGCTGTTGGAAAATAATCCCAGCTGCGTTTACTTGCTGTGACCCATCAAGCTCAAAATTCTACATAGCCCTTGCTTATTATGAAATTTCAGGCCAATCTCCCTATTCTCTGTGGAGAGGCTCTTCAGTCAACACACAGCTACAAAACTGTAGATTCAACTACATGACTCAGTATAAGCTGCCAAACACCACCACAAACAGACACACAAACAAAGACCCACACAGTCCTTGCGTGTTAAAGTGCCATCGGAGCGTGAAGCCACCTAGTCAAGGCCCCCTGTGTATCTCAGTGTCTTTGTGTTATTTGCTCTCCACAATTACTTCTTATGCATTTCTCAAGGTTCCTGACCAACTTGTTCCTGTAGGTATGCACTTTCCTGAGTTTTGTGAGACTTTCTAGCAAATTATTGAACCTGAGGAGGTAGTGGGAACCAGAGAATCATAAGCAGTGGGTCAGAAGTGAGGGCAGGCTTGTGGAGTTCTGTGCCCTTGACCTTCAGTTTGATAAACTCCTTGCATTGGAGGACTGATACCCCCAATTTCAAAACTTACTACAAGTAAAGCTACAGTAATTAAAACAGTGTGGTGCCTGAATTAGCAGAGACATATAGACCTATGGAATAGAATAAGAGTGCAGAGATAAACCAATACATCTATAGCCAGTTGACTTTCAACAAGGATGCCAGGACCATTCAATGAGAAATGAATATTCTCTTCAACAAATGGTGCTGGCATAACTGGATATCCACATGTAAAAGATTGATGTTGGACCCCTACCTCACACCATATGCAAAACTTAACTCAAAATGAATCAACAACCTAACTATAAGAGCTAAAAGCATAAAACTCTTCCAAAAAGACACAGGGGTAAATCTTCATGACCTTAGATTTGGCAATGGATTCTTATATATGACATTGGAAGTATGAGCAACAAAAGAAAAAAACAGGTAAATTGGACTTCATCAAGTTAAAAAAATTTTCTCTAACAAAGGACATTATCAAGAAAGTGAAAAGAATCTACAGAATGGGAGAAAATATTTGCAAATCATGTTTCTGATAAAGGTTTAATATTAAGAATATTAAAAAAACTCTTAGACTCAACCACAAAAAGACAAACAACCCAATTAAAAAATGGGCAAAGGAGTTGAATAGATATTTCTCCAAAGAAGATATGCAAATGGCCAACAAATACATCAACATCTTTAGTCACTAGGGAAATGCAAATCAAAACCACAATGAAGTACCACTGCACACACACTAGCGATGACTGTGAAATAAAAATCACCCCCCCACACACACACACATATACACAGCCAAAATGGAAAATAACAAGTGTTGGTGAAGACATGGAGAAATCAGAACCCTTGGATATTGCTTGTGGGAATGTAAACTGGTACAGCCACTTTGGAAAACAATGTAATGGTTCCTCCAAAAGGTAAACATAGAATTACTGTGTGGCCCTGCTATTCTATTCCTAGATAAATATTCCAAAAGAATTGAAAACAGGTAAACAAATACATGTACACACATGTTTATAGCAGAACTATAGATAATAGCCAAAAGCTGGAAACCAAATGTCTATGAAAAGATGAATGCAGAAACACATTGTCGTATATACATTCAATGGGATATTATGCAGCCATGAAAAAGAATGAAGTACTGATAATGCTACCACATGCAGGAACCTTGAAAACATTATGCTAAGTGAGAAAAGCCAAATACAAAGGGTACCGTATTGTATAATTCCTTTTATGTGCACCATCCAGAATTGATGAATCCATACAGACAGAATGCAGGTTGGTGTTTGCCAGGGCCCGGGGGAGAGGAGAATGGGGAAAACTGCTTAATGTGTAAGGGGTTTTACTGTGAAGTGGTGGAAATATTCTGGAACTACATAGAGGTGGTGATTGCACATTGAATGTACTAAATGCCACTGATTTCTTCACTTTAAAATGGTTGGTCTTATGTTATGTGAATTTCACCTCAATAATTATTAAAAGAAAAAAAGAGACAAGTGGAGCAGAAGAGGTTTGCCCCAGTTGTCTCAGAGGTCATCCTAGATCAGCTGACAGCCAGCTGATGCCAAGACCAGAGAGCAAGCCCAGCCAGACCAGCAGAACCACCCAGCTAATTTGCAGACTCATGAGCTAAATTAGTGCTTATTGTTTTATGCTTCTGTGTTTTGAGGTGTTTGTTATATGGCATTATTGTGGCAATAGATACCTAATAGTTAGCTATGTGTACTTCATAAATATTGTCACATTATCTTTACTCACTAGTTAGACCACTAAATTCTTTTCCTAAATCTTAATCCTTTGTGTAGCCAAAGAGTAATCGTCCTAAAATATCCGTAACTTTTTTTTTTTTGCTCAAAACTTTACATTTCAAGAAGCTTTCACTCTCTGTATCCTGTCATTCAAGAACCTTCATTATGTGGTCTTGCCCTACCCAACCACCGTAATCACCCACATCTCACAACTCCCCACATACACCCTGTCATAGCCAGATCTGTCCCTCCAGGCGGTGCGGTGGCCCGTGCTGGGCCCGGCTTCCTTACCTTCGTTTATGCTATTTTATGCCCACTCAATAATCTCTCTATTCTTCTCCATTTATTCGAAGTTCAGCAATTTGCATCAGTCAGGGTATATTATATTATTTTGTGGTAACAGATGACTCCACACCTTTCCGTGACTTACACAAAGGTGTGTTTTTCACTCATTCTGCATATCATTGTGGGTTGATTGCACCTGCACTAGCTTATGTCAAAGCAAATCACATGCATCTCCTTAATTCAACCGTGTGGGAACTATAATCCTTCCAGCAAAGGGTGTTGTGGGTCACATGACTAGGGCTGACGTGAATAACGTGGGAAGTAGGATTTTCCTTCAGGGAAGGCAGCAAATATTTTGAGTAATAATGGAATACACAACACTGTCTGTTTTCCACAATCTGTATTAGTTATCAGTTGCTGTGTAACAAATTACCCAAAACTTAGCAACTTAAAGCAACGAACATGTGTTATCTCAGTGTTGGTGGGTCAGGAGTTCAGGTGTAGCTTAGCTGGGCATTCTGACTCTGGGTCACTCACAAAGCTTCAATCAAGGTGTCAGCTTGCACAGTTTTATGCACAGTTTTAAAATATTACTCAAATACCACTCTGTTTTGTTTACTAATACCTCCTTTTTATAACTTCTTTTGATACCATATGTCTGCACCATATGTCATAAGGCTTGTTTATATAATATGTCTGTTTTGTGTTTAAGACTTATCTTTCTAACTAAAGAGCGATTTTTTTCTTGTATTTTAAAAAAAAGACTCTAACAATCTCCTAATATCTACCATCAGACTGGCATATAGTAGGCCTTCAAAAAAATCAATATTCATACAAATAATTAGGAAGCATAATTTTTATATTATAGTATCTGCAAATAGCAAGTGATGAAAAATACTTTTAAAATGAATTAAAATTCAAAAAGATTCTTTGTTGAATTGGATTTGCAACCAATTGCCCGCTATTAACTACTTTTTGTTGGTGGTTCTCACTGATGCGGCTTGATGACTCACCCGCTCTGAGTAGTATCGTGCCATAGTCCATGGACCTCTCAAAGCTGGAAGATTCTCGCCTAGCGCAGTATAAAGACAAATAATAATGATATTTCTTGATATCTATTTCAGCATTGTTGATTGATTTTCTTTGGATCTCAGCATCAGACGCATCTTTGGTCACCTCCAAAATCTCACTTTGTGGTGACTCTCCTCCAAATCATCTCCAGCAAGTGTCCCTCCAGTCGCTACTTGTTCCATTTCTGACAGCTATAATTTCTTCAAAAAATATCCATCTTATAGCTAACTGAAATCTATTCTTTTAAACATTTACCATTGGTCTTGATTTTGTCTTCCAGACAAAATAGAAATTCATTTCTAGTCTATGACTGCCTTTCAAATAGATGGACCTGTATGATTTAAATACTTTCCAGGTTAGACATCCCTCATCTCTCCAACTATTTCTCTGGCTCCTCACCATCCTGGTCACTCTTCTCTGTTCTGTCTAGTTTTTTGGTCTTCCTCCGGATGGGACCCCACATTGTATATAATTTTCCAGGTCAGTCGATGATGAGAAAAGCAGCCCCACCTCCTCTTTCTTTTCAGGTCATGATATAACCTACAATTGCATTGTTATTTCTATCAGATACATGATATCTCTGACCTAAATTGAACTTAAAGTTAATTAAAGCCCCCGAGTTTTTCTCACAATTTGCTTTTTTTTTTTTTTCTGAGGAAGATCTGCCCTGAGCTAACAGCTGTGCCAATCTTCCTCTATTTTGTATGTGGGATGCCGCCACAGCATGGCCACAGACAAGTGTTGTAGGTCTGTGCCCAGGAACCGAACCTGGCCACTGAAGTGGAGCATGCCAAAGCTAACCACTAGGCCAAGGGGCCGGGCCCACAATTTGCTTTTAAGCTACCTCATCCACATGCTGTACTTGTACTACTGATTTTTTAGATGTGTGAACAGAACTTTATATGTTGATTCCTACTAAATTTCTACTTACGAAGTTTTTATTCAGTAGTTTAGCCTTGCAAGATCTTTCAGACATATAATCTATCGCCCAGGGATTAACAGTTTCTCCCATCATTATTTTCACTTGTAAATTTGGTGAGAATACCACCTTTGACAACGTCCAAGTTGTTGATTAAAGTATTGACCATGCCATGGTTAGGAGCAGAGATCTTTAGCATGTAGTAGAGTCCCTGCTTCGGGTTTCTATCGTCTTCCAGGGCTATGGCTGTTCACTTAGTTGGGAATCTACAAACTCACCCACCTCCACCTGAGACACAAGTCTTCTAATTGCAACCCTCTAGCAACATCATTTTAAAAAGTTATTTTAGCCCATCATAACTTGTCGTTCTGAACCAGCCCTTCAGCCTTCACCGTGGCCTGAAGGGCCTTCATGAGTTGGTCCCCACCCAACTTCTCCGCCTTCACTGACGGCTACTGACCCCTGCATCTCTGCACTCAAGTCGCTTTGTTTGTCTGCTTCTGTTTCTCACACTCGTGCCCCAGTACCTTACCATGTAACATTTCCTCTGCTTGGACTCTCTCTCACCCTGTCCTCCTTCCAAGCTAGTGCCTACTCATCTGAAGGCCTTATTTTAAATATTTCTTCTTCTGAAAAGCTCCCCTGACGGCACCTGTTCCTATCTGATTTTGCTCCCGTGTCTAGGATAGGTATCCCTGTTACATTAATGGCAGCCTGTATATGGTAATCATCACAATTGTAATTACTAAAGCTGCTTGGGGAGTTGTTTTTTAATATCTACCTGTCCTCTAGACTCTAAGCTCCATGAGAACAGAGATTTTGTAGTCTTCTCTGTATTCCCATGTTTAACCCAGGGCTGAATAACATAGAGCAGATACCCTAAAGTGATATAAAAATTAGTGATGCTGCCCTTCTCTGGGAAGCACTGTACTTAGATTCCTTTTGATGTAAATGGAAAATTCAGACACTGAGAGAGTCTCTAGTCACAATGCTTCCCTCTCCCTTAATGCCCTACAAATGCCCGGTATGACCCCTGCACTGCTAGTACTGCCCCTTCTTTGCTAAATGGAATTCTGCAGGGGTCCAGATGGTTTGGGCCCCTAAATGGCACTGCTTTCTTAGCTAAGAGTGGGTCGTTCAGAAGGGCACATACCTGCAGCCTGCAGTCAGGCCCCAGACAGGGACCACTGGGTGTGTTGTGTGTGCTCATTCAGATTCCCTTTATTACTTTCTCCAGGAAAGAAACTGTGAGCCGAGGCAGCATCTGCACATGACGTTTTTTACCTTGTTTTGGATACTAAGTGACATATTTCTCTATCGTTTTTAAGTAGAAACATCAGAAGAAAGCAATCATGGATCCTAAATAGAGGACTTAAACAGGAGGTTTGCAGACATTATCTCCTACCTGGTTGCATGTATACTCGTTTATCTTGGGAAGGGGCACACAGATTTAGCAGTACCTTGCTTAAAGACCAAAGATGGTAGCCACAGTGCATTGGGACCTGATTCTCACTGGAAGAAATAGTGGTTATATGCAGGTGTTAGAGATTTCAAGAGTCTCCCTCTCTGCTCATTAAATATTTGTTTAATAAGTGAATTGCCGCATGTTGGGTCCTAACGATTACTGTTTATTTTTCTAAAAGTTCGAAAAGCATTCATTTTATAATCTGTTCTAGAACTTTGCTGGGAATTAAATTCAAATTGATGACTAAACTGTCTTCTTTAAAATTAAGTACATTTGCCTCTCTTCAATTTTGGCATCCCTCTCCCATTTATCTTTATTTCTCAAATTCTAAGAAATGTAAAAACTTCTATCTCTTGCTGAAGAGGGTTGCCAAATACTGGTGGGTGTTAACCAGGCCTTAAATCTCTCTAGGGCGAATGGGGATATACAAAGGCAGCCAGGTAAGAGCACTTTAGTGCAGGAAGGGTGGCTCGGGAGGAGTCTTAAGACCTTCCTTGGGACTATGCCCCGGGCTACCTAGACACAGCCTCCAGCACCTCCTAGTGCCATCCAGGCATCCGACATGGGCGACTCTTGTTGCTTGGACAAAAGCAGAAAGTGCTAACCATCAATGGTTTATATTTCTACTATGGCTCTACAGAGAATATTAAGAATTGTGTTAAGGCTAGATTACAAACAAGTGTTTTTAGCAGCAGTGGGAGAACTCCCATGATAACTGGATCACTGTCATCTTTTATTAAATACAGGAATGCAGAATTGTGTGATAGGAACAATCACAAAGCAGTCCAATCTACTCAAGACTCTTTAATATCTGTCAGAAATCCCCTTTTGAAGTCTTTAAAACAGAGACTCTCTTTTATATTCATGAAGATATGATCATCACCCCGAGGTTTTGTTGGGCTAAACGTGCTTCAGTGTTTATGTGATTTTGTTAACAAGTCCTTGCTCTTTCCCTCTTCTCCTAGAGTTTGTCTTTCTAGCTTCTGGTTTTTGTGTCTCTTATTTCTCAGTCTTTGAACTCTAACACCAAAAATCTTACTCTGACTCTAATGACTTGTCCATGATCCTAGAAGTTTGTTATAAAAAACATTATAATAAGTCTAATTGCCAATGAAAACAAATAGCCTAATTGTTACCACCTGTTATAAAACGTTTTCTTACAAAGTTCTCCATGTGAAAGAACGTGACTCGGCAGAGGTTGGTCTCCTTCCCCCGGGAGTCTTTAGAGGGCAGCGGATAGTAGACAACACTGTGCAATATGCTCATTATAGGAGATCCTACTTTTGTGAAACAAACATGGAGAAATAAATGTCAAAAGGAAAACCTCCATTATAATTGCTGAAACTATTAAGACTTTTTAGTTTATGACATTTAAAATATACATTTTTCATGACATATATATATTTATATAAATATATATATATATTATATAAATAAAATATTTAAGGGTAAGTAATATGTTGACTTAGCATTTACATCCAAGGAGACCAAAACAGCTTACCCACATTATCTGACTCCTAGGTCTCTCTAAATTAGGTATTTTGTGCCAGGCATTATTATTATTCCTGCTTTTGAGACTGAAGAAAAGAAAGAAAGAAAAAAAGAAAAAGATCCAGCTGAATTAAAAAAATTTGTGTTAGTTATAACTTTATAACCAAATAGTAGAGTTTTGAGACATTTTACAATTAGCTTGCTTTAGAATGTCACCTACATACCTGAGTCTTTGTATATTTGATTTGTTCCAAAGTTTTACTGCGTTTTCTATTGCATCTTTTCCTTCTGGATCAAAAGTTAATTGGTGCCTCAGTTAATACCATTTGGGTTAAACTTTCCTGAATAGTAATAAAAATAAAAAATAATAATGTAAAAAAAAGTGTTAGTTTTTACAGCAAGCAATTATATAATGACATTTCTAAAGGCCTTTACTTCTAATTTTTGTTGGTTTTATTTATTGAGTTCCATGCAATGTACTCTCCAAAACTGACTCTAAGATAATAATTTAAATTTTTGTACAGAGCTTGAAAGTTTACATACATAGCAGGTCATACATTTTTAGCTATTATGTATTAGTATAGACCATACTCACGTAAAAATAGATTGATATAGTTAGTTCTCAACTTTTCTTTAAGTAACCTTAAAGTTGTATATATTTCAATTCAATTATTTTGCATTATTACTAAATATCAAATACTTTAGATGCCCAAGAAATTGAGTTCACATAATACTTGTATTTTCAAAGACATACACACTATTACTTTTGTTGAGGCTAAAGGCAAGACTCAGACAATGGAATCCCAGCTTATTTCTACTCCCATAAACCACGTTATTTAAATAAATGAATTGTGTATGCTGACCTGTTCTACCAATGTGCTACTGGGGGAGTATGAAAAAGAGATGTGCATGGTGGTGGAAGTAGAAAGAGGCATAAAGCGCATTGGAAAACTACCAAATGTCCCCTGCAAATGGGCCCTATTCAGAATCAGTAAGCGTGTGATGAGTGAAGTGGTTTTGAATATCGCCTTTAGATTCCATGCTGTTACAAGGCCAGCCCTGAACATGGCAACTCTTATTTCCACACACAGTACCTCTTCACTCTCAATTTAACCCCAAAATCTGATGAACCCATTACTCCATACTTGATTTCATGGAACAAGGAGTAGATATAGTTACAAATGATCAATCACCAGCCGTGAAGCGAAGCGGCAAGGCATTAACAATTCACACCCGCTCGGCCCACCGGCTCAGCAGAAGATGTGCCAGCATATTTAATGCACAGCTACTTCGTTCCGTTTAAGAAAAGGCAGGACTCAAGCTGCATTTTCAAAACGGAGACGACTCCCTAAGATTTCATACTTCCTGCGTCCCAATGTCAACCTTCACCCACGTATCAGCAATTAAAATAACCAGGTGCTCTGTGAAGGTCACCATGTCTAAGTGAAATTTTACTCAGGTAAAAACAATATGACCTATGAAATTCTTCCCCCCAGTGCGTCCCTGTTCTGTTTGATCCTATCATACAAATCAATGCCTCTTGCAGCAGTGTTGTAACACTGTAGACCCCGTAGGCAACATCCGTCAGTTTAATAGGATCACTGAGGACTGAAGCCGCTGTGAAAGATTGCTCTAAGTGTAGCAATCGTGTGCTTGTCATTTGGTTCAGTGGAGGAAAAGTCCAAATTTGGGTAGGCATTGGTATTTAAGCAAATGACTGCTAAATCTTTTCTCATAAGTACCTTAGGGACAATAAGATTTGACATATAGCATGTAAACAAAAGTACACAGCAGCTGTTAGTTTAGTTTTGTTTGAATAAAAATATAGTGATATAAACCGAGCAACGTAGGAGATAATATGCTCTCCATCATTCAGTCTTGCCAGCAGACCATGCTTCTGAGTGGCGTCTGCTTGTTGCTGTGGGACCCGGAGCTCCAGCCCTTACCAATAGCTGGGTATGGAGCATTAACACACACACACCCTGTAACTAGCTCAGATCCTTGCAGGCATACCTCCCGGGTGGGAAGCAGTCAAATCTTAGCATCTTTTAAGAACTCGCTTTATTTCATGCAAAAAAGAGCTTTTAGATCAACTTCATTTTAAAAATAAATGTCGGTTGAATTGGTGGGAAATTTCCAAACGACGTCCTGCTAACAATACTAATTATTGAGTATTTTTGAGGCTGGGGTCTGAAACCTGCTGCCACAGAGTGTATAGAAGTTTCTTTGTAGGCAAGTATGCTCTGGGAGGCCTCTTTTTTTCATAGTTTCATGTACTCTGACTGAAATGTGAAAATTACAATATTGTGTAAATTATTCTGGATATTTAATTGGCATGAATTTTAATTTTTAATTGGAAACAGGTTATTAAAGCCTTTGATTATTTCCAGGGCTTTTTGACAATATATTAGTAAAAAAAAATCCTCTTTTTAGCTTTCCACTAATAGATTCAAATGTGATATGTGAAGTGTCTCTTTTAATGTAAGATGTTGCTTTTGGAGAGAGAGATATATTCCCTAGATGTGGAACTTGACAGAACATTCCAGTCTATATCTACTTGATAAGTTTCGTTAGATTGTGGTTTCTCTTTAGGGGGATTTTTGGCTCCTTGTCAGAAATCCTTGTATTGCTCCCATCATGAGTCCCAAATAAGTTCAAGCTTCTCATCAGTAAAGAAGTGGTTTTTATATAAGGTTCTCTCGAAGCTGAATAGTTTATTTTCTCATGAATAGCATTTGAACTTATTGTGTTTAGAGTTCTTAGAGGGAATTATCTTTATTATTTAAAATAGCTATTTTGACCTTAATCTAATATTCTTGCTCTGTTATTTAAGGTTTATTGTGTTTTCTCTCCCCATAGTTGCATGATTTATGACGGGGTAGGATGAAGCACATAAGGATTTTCCAAGGCTTTTTAATGCCCACCTCTCGCCTTCTCCTGGCAGTTAATGCTTCATTGCCAAATCGTGTTGTTTTCTTTTTGTATTTTTTTCCTCCTTAGTCTTCAAGATAATTTAATAAGGAAAATTAAAATAAAACAATTGTACATATCCTCAATGTGCTCCAAAATTCATATTTATTTATCAAATTTTGATCCCATTTTCATTCGGTCATAGGAAGCTACAGTTTCTAGGAGACTGTGTGTAGTTGGACTCATGGTCCCGAAACTCACCTAAAAGACTGCCTGCAGTATATCTGAAGTGCTGTTTATTCATCCAACAGAACTTTATTGAGCACTGCTTTTACCAAACTAAAAGACACCATGCCATCAAACCCCAAAGGGTTCATGATTTACTGGAGGATGGAAGTGGGAATGGAAGAGGACTAATACAAATCAATAAGGGAAAGTAAAAGTATAAACATGGAGGAGGGAACAATTAGTCCCGCCTAAATAACTTGGGATATTTTGCCAGAGGAGTTAACATCTGATATGGGCATTGAAGGACAAGAACATATTAACGGGTAGAAAAAGGAGGAAGAAGTGCAAAGGAAACAGAACAGCATGAGTGAGAAAAGTATCAGTTGATAGTTATGACATTAATAAAGCTACTACTTTTAATTATGGGATCCATTTACCCATGCTGCTCAGTACTAACTCTGTCCAGTGAAGTTACTCCTTTTGGTCACATGGTCTCTTTACCCAGCATCCTCAGTTTTAACTCCAAACCCTGTGAAAGTATTGGATTAATTTCACTTTGCCCTATGGTCATAACTTGACAATAAACAAAATGGCTAAAAAGATATTATCCACATAACTTTATCTTTCCAGTAATGGAAATGATCCCAGTGGGATGATCGCATTTTAATGATCTATGCATATTGATAAATTTAAGGAATGATTAGTTTCCAAGCCATTTATCTCATTAAAATGTTGAGGACTTGCTTAATGAAATATTGAAATTACAGTAAAGCAAAGTTCTTGTTGCAGTCATGTAAATAGGAGCAATAGATAGAACACGTGTAATAAAGGCCTCACACATCAGAAGAAATGCTGTGGGTAGCTGTGCACACCAATCTTAAAGGAACACGGGATAGTAAGAACCAGCTCACCTTCTTGATGAGGCCATGTTTCTGAGTAGCATTTTCAAGGAGAAGCTTCAGAATCAGAGGAAGGGAGAACTTTACACAAAAGAGAGGAAACCACTGATTAAGAACATGTACAAGGGGCCGGCTCTGTGGCCGAGTGATTAAGTTCGCGCGCTCCGCTGCGGCGGCCCAGGGTTCGGATCCTGGGCGTGGACATGGCACTGCTCGTCAGGCCACGTTGAGGCAGCGTCCCACATCCCACAACTAGAAGGACCGGCAACTAAGATATGCAACTATGTACAGGGGGGGTTTGGGGAGAAAAAGCAGAAAAAAAAAAAAAGATTGGCAGCAGTTGTTAGCCCAGGTGCCAATCTTTAAAAAAAAACACGACCAAGTCTTCTTTGGTATTAAAAAATAATTCACACTCATGTTAAAATCTATGGTTGGGGTTGAAAAGTCAACTGACTTGTTTTTTAATCAATTACTGTTATATTTCAAACTATCATTTTAGGCCAAGGCTTCTTTTTTATGGAGAGTTCTTTAATTCTAACTGACTCATAAATTTTATTTTTTCAATGTATTAAGCTTATTTATACTTCCTTCCTAAGATTTAGGCATATCATTTTCTTATGTTTTCTGTACCTTCCTAGTTAGTGGAAACATTGTTTGTTCTTGGAGTGTGCTTTGTCTTCCTTTTCAAGAATATCATCAAAGTTACTAGTTTGCAGCTTCCCAAAAGAAAGGGCCTGCTAATCCCTGGTTCAGAGGCTAACCTTTATTAGCGCTCTCGTGGTTATAATGAGGACCTGCTTCCAGCAGGGAGATCCTGGAATACTGAAGAGATTATTCAACAAGTTCAGAGCAGATTCTGAAGTCCCTTATAAAACCTGCTTGTGAATGCTGCTTTCTTTGCTTTGCTGTTTCTGGTTTCCATAGTGTTCCTAATTATATAAACCGTGTGGAGCATGGGAGCTATTTTCCGTCCTCCATCAATTCTGACACTGCTTGCGTTTTGATACAATTTGTATTTTTTTTTCTAAGCTGTATTTTTTCTTAAATTCTTATGAAGGGTGCAAACTGAAAAAAGTAGAGTTTTGTGTTAGAAGATCTATGAAATTCTTTTTTGGAATCCCTTGGGCTGACATAAAGAACTTGGAAGTTATTTTGTGACAAACGTAGATGAATAAGGCTATGAGACTAGAGAATCTGATAAAAATGTTCTCAGGTTTAAATTCAAGATTAAATCTAAACTCTGAATCATTCAACTTTATTACCTTCTCACTTTCCTTAAATTTATTTCAATTTAAGAGCAATTTAGGTAATGCTTTGTCATGTTCAAAAACTGTACTAGTTTGAATGAGTGTACCAACTAAAAGTCTGCAAATTAAAATCCAATACATAGTAATATATGAATGTGATAATAGTTAACCAAAAACACTATGATTCTTAAGCTAGATTTCTTTAGGAAAAATTATAATCAGGATTGACTTATAGTATACATTTTTTGAAAGATTGAAGAGTCATAATTCTAAAATAAGTTTATTTCTCTTTTGCTTTCTATTTATTTTATAATATATGTGATCTTATATTTTTAAAAAGTTTGAGGTGTTTGTTATGATCAAACTTATCGAGAAATGCAGTTGTTCCAGGAGCATAAAAGTGGTTTGATATGTGAATTTTAGGAATTAATTTCTCAGGCTGGGTGAGTGAATTTCATGCACACTTCTAAAGGTGTCTAAATAATCATTGGGTCATAATTTCCTTTAAACTTTGTTTATAATAGTCCTAGAAAATCTTAAGCTCTATTTCCAATATTCTCCTTGGTGTTGAATATCTTAGAAAGAATTTGAATTGTGCTTTGGGAGAGAGAGCAGAACTTTGTGCCATAAAACGCATAACTTTTTTACTAAGAGCAAAATTCAGCAGAATACCAGTAGCAAAGGCCATTTGCATAACTCAGCTGCTCAGCAGCTCAGCTGAACCTAATTGTAATTCAATTTCCAGATTGCTATGCTAGGCCTCTCTGCATAAAAAATGCAACATAAAACATAACCAATTCTTGCCTGGTGATCTATCTAATATCCTTTCTAGTAAAAATATGTATCAGAATAAGGTAGCTAAGCCATATAGTTATTTTATATGTTTATGTTGTGTCGCATGTACACGCTTAAGTAAAGACCAAGTAAAAAAAAAATGATATCCTTTCATTTTTCTGGGTTCCTAGGATTTTTAAAAATGTCTTTATTTTGGCGTTTCCGAGAGAAATGAAATCTTGAAAAATGTTAGCCAGCTGCCATGTTATTTGACTATTTTACACTAGAAAGACTTTATAAGCTAATCGTGTGAAGATGTGTATAAACGTCTTTCAAGTCCATGTGGATGTTGCAGTATAGGCCCACAAGTAAATACCTTCTATCTGTTTACAGAATGTGTACTGGAACAGCATTCCTAAGTCTTTGACTAGCTTATATCCCAGAAACGTGAAAATAAAAAGGCATGATAAAATGCTTGCTTAAGTTTCTCCCCCGTCTTTTTAAACAGCCTCCCCACACTGTTTTATGGGTTATTTAAGCAGCGGCAGTGAATAGGACGGCTTATCAAGGTGTGGATTATGTTTTATGAATAATTTCCAGATGTGATGTTTTAGGTATACAGACCCCTCTACGGGAAGCTATACGAAGAAACAACATGGGTCTTACAATTTTATCAGGACAATGAAGTAGATTTCAGCAAGGTTGGTTCCAACTCATCTGTGATAAATGAGAAGATAAGGCAATCAGTGCACACCGTGACACTCTGTGCAGCTAGTTAGGCACACTTCAGAACTATTCAGGTGTGCGCACAAAGCTTGTGAGTCTCGCATGGGGGGTGTCTCCATATAAATACATCCTTCATGGTGGCCACTAGTAATGCAGGAATTGCTTCTCTAAGACTTAACCCAGGTCAGATATAAATAATAGATGTTAAGAGTTAGCTCTGGCATTGGGGCTGTGTTCCAGGCAGTGTATTTCCGTTGGGTCAAGATAATTTATTTTCCCTTATTTTCTCTCTAGTTCCTCTGCTTGAAAAGTGCCTGCAAAATTCCATCACACCTTTGCGGGGGCCCGTTTGGGTCTCTAAGGGAGAAGGTTTCAGCCCCTCAGGAGCTAAGATGTACCTCCAAGGAGTTCTTTTGGCTTTGTACCAACGATTAAGGTCTGCACAAAAATATTATAAGCAGGTGAGTCATCCCTCTTTAAAAACTGCTTTTTATGTGTTTTAAAATGTAGCTGGTTGTTTAGAGGCGATGATTGGCATCGTGTCATAAAAGAACTGCAGTATGTATTTCGTGAGCTCAGTGCCCGTTAGGAAGCCCAAATGATTCTTCGGTAATCTCAAAGAAACAAGAATGGGCTGAGTGTATGTCTTTTGGTACAAGATGTCATATGTCTCATCTTTTCTTGCTGCAGTCTGTGCAAACTGAAGGCAACTCCTTATGTGGAAA
Organism: Equus caballus; assembly: GCF_041296265.1. NCBI lineage: Eukaryota > Metazoa > Chordata > Mammalia > Perissodactyla > Equidae > Equus > Equus caballus. The sequence continues at coordinate 99,489,129 of NC_091690.1, read as the reverse complement.
TCCATAAACAGTTACTTTAAATAAGAAAATGAGTAGCTCCTAAGGCGTTTGAAACTTTAAAGTTTCAGCCTTCTGTTTTGTTTTATTATTTTTTTCTATATGAAATCAGAATTGCTAATGTACAAGTTGGGCTAAAATATGAGCAGTCGAATTCTGGGAAATTAAATTGTGAATTAACTTCACGTCAAGAGTAACTTACTTTATTTATGCTTATTTAACTTGTATGTTTCAGGACCTGAAAGTGTAGAAATAGAATTAATGGATTTGAGTCAGGTTAAACTAGATTTTGGCCTTTGTCAATTATGCCTTTAATTTCTAAGTATCCATTCCGTAATTGTGAGTGTGTGTGTGTAAAGACTTTGATATTCTAATAACTGCTTACGGGGACTTTGATTCATCCTAAAGTAGCATTGATTATCTTAAAGTGGAATGTTCCATGCCATTTATACAATAAAAATGGAGTCGCCACAGTTTTAGAATTCTCTTTGCCCTTAGTCTTAAGAAGTTAAGCCTACGTTTTACCGCGTTAGATGAGAGCTAGGTTTTACCTCTCTAACTAGGAGGTTCCACTTTGGAACTGGGCTCATTATCTCAGGCCACAGGCTGCGGGAAGATGAATGTTTTGAAAGGCTGGTGCTGGTCCTCTCTGGGGCCGGGGGAGGGGCGGCGGGCGTGGGCTCCGTCTCGGTGTTCACACAGCGCCTCCTGCTGTCTGCTTTGGAAGAGAACACCTTGTGGTGACTGGAAGGAATTCTTGGACTAAGGTATCAGAACTAGCAAGAAACATCTTCCCGTGAGAAACTTTTATTCTCAAAAGGTGATTGGCTTGCCGAGTTAATTAATTTCAGTGGATCCAGAAAGGTAATTAATAATTATCATAGGTAAGGCTATTTATAATGATAAATATGAAAAAATAATCCAAACATTTTCAATCTTTATTAAGCCGATATCAAATTTAAAAACTGGTGTGAAATATATTTCATTGTATTTAGATTAAATTATTTTAACTGAAATATTATTTAACTTTTAAGATATAGTCATATTATAAACTGGATTATGACCAATTTAATTACAATCATTTATTTGGTATTAAATGGTTTGATTCCACTTATTAGTTTAAAATTATTTAGTGTTAAAGAAAATGTGAGACCATTCTCCAGTGCAAGAACAGGACTGTTTAAATCAAATCTATAAGAAACTTAGTAAGTTTTATTAAAAGGGAGGTGTTAGAGATGAGAAACAGCTTAGAAAGCAGTTATGGCATGTTTTTTCTTCTGTTGTCCCAAATGTTTAAAGTCTTAATAGTTATAAAGAGTGGTATGAGATTGTTATACGAAATGAGTTCTGTGTATTGTGAGAAAAGAAGATACTTTAAGAATTACTGCTTTGATTTTGTTTCTTTATGACTCAAAATTGAGGAAAAATACATTTTATTAAAATAAATATTAAATGTGAAATGAACAAAAATTAACATTTTTAGCGTCTCTAGATGTCTGAGCATGTGAAATTGTCTGTATCATCTACATTATGACTTTTAATATTATGCCAAATTTAGGAATATTTAAAAATCTAGGCTCATTGCCCTTCCTAACTAAACCCATTTCCTTTCGCTCAGTTGTAATAACTTAAAGATTTTCACTCAACAGTTTTATGATACTTGCTTAAGTTTTATTTTAAAATATAAAGATGAAGAAAAAGACATGGAAATTTGTCTATTATGTATTTCCATGTAAATTTCTGTCTCTTTCAGGCCAGCTCGTTTACATGTAGTCTTGAGTCTCTTTTATATTGTTACATCATGACTTACTTCACAATGATTTGCAGTGTTTGGAGCAGTCACTGTAGTGTGCCGTTAGCAGGTCATCAGTGGTTGGGTGTTAAGCCTGGCAATAGCTTTATCTGTGAGTAGGATTTCTTAGCAGATACCCCTCTTCACATTCATGAACTCTATTTGAACTTCATTTGCTTCATTTGACCTTAAGGATAGCCTTTTTTATTTAGTGTTATATAAGGTTGTGTTAAAGAATCATTAGATATGTAAAAGGAGATGGCTGATGATTCCTGTTCCCTTAACACATCTAAGCTCGTAAATTATAGGGTTATATGAACTCTTGATATTATTTCCATTCATCCCACTTCTGAGATCATATATAAAATTGACAGTTTTGCTTTGCTGGGATTCTGTCAAAAGACTGTAGATTTTAAATTGATGTTCTGGAGTTCCCAGAGGAAATTTCTTTTAAATAGATTGTGATAATATAGCTTTAAAAGAAAAGTCAGAACTACTGGCTTTATGTTTATGAACTTATTCATTTTTCAATTTTTAACTTTAACTTGGCTATAGTATGCAACTGAATTGAGCCCACTGCGTTAGTGTGCTCTGTAGTATACACTGATTCGTGTATATAAAATGAGATACTGTATTTAGGAGAGCATAAAGTCACTTAGTCATACATTTATCACATTTATTTCCTTAAAAGTGGAAACATCTTAGAAATTCCTCAGAGCTAAGCAGAATCTGTTTAATTGGTAATCTTTGAAGTGGCGTAAACGCGCTCCTATGAAATGCAGTTAACACTTTGAGCGAGGGCTGTTCCGTCTCATTAGCATTCTTGTTGTGTAGTGGGGCTGTTGGTGGGGGTGTTGAAGTAGGAATGCCATTGTGTCGAGTTCCAGTGTTTGGGGACAAACACTGCTGTGGAAGGAACGTGTGAAAAGGCCACAGTCCTGTCAGTGAATGAGGAAGGCTGTGCTTTCTGTGCGCCTCAAGCAGGGAAGCTGTCATTCACGGGCCTAACGCAGCTAAACAGAGGCCAAGACACAAGCCTGCACTACCTTTTAAAATGATATTAGTGATTTTTAAACATGATCTTCTTTATTTATGATCCTACATAGGGCTTTTAGTTGCTGTCAGTAAACAAAATATATGTCAGTCTGTTCAGAAGCTCTGTAGAGATGCATAAAAGTCCGTGGAACTGTGCCAGGAGGCCATATAAATAACGCTTCAGAATGGCTGATCTTAAGTACAAATGTGATTCCGGGGAAACATTGATTTCTGGAAACGTCTTCCCAATTTTGATACTCCTTTGAATAATTTCCCCCCAACCAACAAAATTCCTGGAGCCTTTTGCATAGTGAATGCATTGCACTCTTCTTTTAAAATATGGGTTTTAAAAGAGCTCCTAAACACACAGTTCTGATCACTGAAAGCGGTTCACAGTGTGGCTTAGCAGTGGTTATCGCACGGTCGTTTCGGAAACCCAGAGAAAAACAAAGGAAACAAGTGTCTCGCTCTCATGTCCTCACCACCATCTGAATTACGAAGAGGGTCGCAGCCCCTGTGGTGGTGAAGGCATGAAAAAATTGGAAGGAATTTTTAATCTTACTCCTAACTTTCAGCACTTTGGAAAGAAATGACCAACTTTGAAATTGAATTTTAGCTTGCTTGATTACTTAAAAAAAATGAAGAAAGGGAAAAACACCCTCAAATATTTCTTAAAATCTGGCAGTGTTTTTTACACTTCAGCAGTGTATTGAAAAGAAATTGACGGTTTCTCCTTATGTCTGAAGCTGCAGGGGAATGTTTGATTTCTGTGATTTTAGCTTGGAAATACGTATGTGGGCTATTTGTGATAGATCATTACTTAATAAAGTTTGTTGAAAACTATAGTGTTCTGCCTGAGTGATTTAAATTTTGTATGCACATGGTCCTTTTTGTTTATTAATTTAAGGAAAGTGCTTTTTCGAATGCTATTATATACTCTTTCTAAATGTTCTGTATTTGATGCATTGGGTTTAAAGATCTTAGATACTAAATTTCTATTTCAAAAATTAGGTTTCACTTTTCAAGCTGGAACTGAACTGTAATTTTATTTGGTGGGCATATAATTAGATGCGGAAATGGTCATGCAACTTCAGCATATATTGGTTTCGCAGTTTAAAATCGAAATGTATTTTATTATTACATTCAACTAACCTCTACCAAAGCACTTAGATTTTGTTAAAAAAATTTTGTAAGTTAATCTTGGTTCACTTTACCCACACTTTCAATAAGTTTGGCACTTAGATATCAAACTAAAAATAATAATTCTATTCAGAGTAGATCCAGTTCAAAATATGCTGAATTACATTTAGTGCTGACAAAATTGGTTTATTGCAAAAAATATTTTTAAAGGAATCTTCGTACTTTAATTTACCATAAAAGAAGTGTTGAAAGTTTGTCTCTTTAGATCTTGTCTTAGGTCAATCAAAATCATTTATTGGTCCTAACATTACTGAAGGAATAAGTGTTCCTATTTCGTTTTCTATATATACTTTTATTTTTGGTTTGCCAGCTACTTTTCCCCCCGGCTTTATTGAGATAAAATTGATGTATAACAAGGTGTACAAAGTGATGATTTGATTCACTTACATATTGCAAAATGATTACTATGGCAGAGTTAGTTAATACTCCCATCACCTCACATAATTCTCTTTTCTCTTTTGGGGTGAGAACATTCAAGATCTACTTTCTTATCAACTTTCAAGTATATAATACAGTATTGTTATCTATAGTCACCTACTGTACATTAGCTCCCCATCTATATGTATGTTAAAAATTGGTCTGTTTTCTTGGTTCTTGCCTTCCTGGGGCAATACCCAAAATATTTCAGTTTTGAACTTGTTGATGTCCTTTGAAACCTCGGAACAAAATCTGTAATATATAAACATAACTTACTCTTAAAAACATTAAGATAGTGTTGCAGACGTTTCAAAATGAAAACTAATTCTAAAATATTAGGTTGTTCATAGATTTGAAGGGTTGTTGAATTTTTTTTCCTGAAACCAAGTTGCATTCTAGTTACTTGAAGTATTTTAAGAACCTTAAACTTGTGTCTTTTTCTAAGTGTGATGCTTTGAGCAGGCCTAACATCAGTTAAATGAAGTGAAAATTGCATTCTTGTCTTGATAGAGATGAAAATGGATTTCTGGTCATGAAATAGATGTAGTTGTCACTTTTTAAAAAAGGTGTCAGCAGTTTGCTTCAGCGAGTAAGGTGCCAATTCAGTATGGCAGTAAACTTGTGATCTGAGCAATCAATAAAATGCTTCAATAACTTCTGCTTCATTACACTTATAATAAGAGGCTATAGATCCACGGCACATAAAACGTTGATAAAGAGGATATGTGAGGACCCACTGTGACAGTTTTCTTGAAAGTACAGTAAGTGCAATATTGCCATCTAGAGTTTGTGCGAAGGTAATTATTACAGAGAGGGAAAAGATGACAATGGGGTAAAACAAGAAATGATATTGAAATACTGTTTATTTTCCATCATTTATCCATGACACAGTTATCTTCATGGAACATTTCATTTGACTTGTCATAAAGCTGTTTAGGTCGGGAGGAAACTTTTTAAATCTGTATTTTTCTCTAATTTTCTTAGAATTATACTACCAAATGTCAGATATGTGTCTCTGGCTCAAAATTGAACTTTTTACCATGAATACTATTTATTGAATAACTCACTTTGGAAAAAAAAGAGTTAAAAATTTTCCTTTTTTTTGCATAATAATTCAGTTATATTAAAACAGAGAGCTTTATTGACATATCAGTTGGGTACCTTTCAATTAAAAATATTGTATTTTTTAATGTTAAACACTCTTTCAAAAAATAAGAGCCAATTTGCTTTAACAATGGTATTTTAAAATAAACATATAGAAAAGCAGACTTTCCTGCTTAAGTGATTATGAACATTTTAATGAAGAGAAAGTTCCATTTGGGGATTGTCTAGGAATATGTCCTCATCTTTAAATCAACACTTTAAAAAGTATTAGTTATCACTTAATTTTTCTTGATTATTTAATTTTATAATTTTTTTGAATGAGCTAATGTGGAAAATACATTTTAAACTAAGCCTTATTGAGCTCTTTGTCCCTCTGAATTTGTGGCTGAGAATGCCAATTGGGTAATAAAAAATTTTTAAAAATCTGCATTTAAGTGTTTTATGATACTTAATATAAAGTAAACTTAATATGGATTTAGGGAACTTAATAGGGAAAGTTCACTAGTCTGGAAGGTTATCACTTTTGTTCTTCCGTTTATCTATTTTTTGGTTTGTATAGATAGCTTCTGTACGTTTATAGACATAGGCCTTCAGATTTCCTTGAGGACAAGAATTTGGCATTAATGTATTAGGAATGCATTTTTTTCTAGTATTATACTACTTAAGTATTTTCTGTTCTCATATGCTTATGTGTGGATGACTTTCATAATTGTAAAAGATGGAAATGATTGTAACAATTTATCTTCCTTTTCTGATCAAAGTTTTATCCTCAAATATCCCTAATATTATATTATCTCTACTTATATTTAAGACCACTCTTTAACTAGATGAAGAGCTCTTATTTTGAAATTTTTAATCGTACTGAGTAGAAAATGTTGCATTTTAAAACCTCCAAATAAGTATGGAATTGTTCTGGTAAAGTAAGTGACCGATTTTCCTTAAATTACTCAACCACCTACAGGTATTATTGCCTATGACTCTTTTGAAATGAGAATAAATTTTATAGAGTTACAGCAGCAAAGTGGAAGAGTGCATTTGATAGATGCCCTGAGCAGTTTCAACACCCACAGGTATTATTTGTAAGAAAACAATCATGTGGAGTCTTCAGCTGGTTAGAGAGGGCACAGCACTCTATCTTCACCTGACATCCTAGCTGTTCCGTCAACATCCCGGGCCCCCTGCCTGCCACCCCTCCTCCCAAAACAATGATGCTCGCGGAGGGGTTTGTGTGAATGGACAAGAATAGCAATGTTTTTTTCCTTCTTTTCCTTGAAGAACTAAAACAGTATTGAAGGCGTATTCTTACAGGGAAGAAAACTATCTTGAGGATTGACTAGTATTTTCTATTCAAATTGATCAATATTGTCAGTGATAGTTAAAATCTTTGATTATTAGGTCTGCCTGCTGATTGATGAAAGGTAGACTCTTAAGTGTCAACCTTTTGAAAATCGTTGCTTTGCTTTATTAAGAGACGTGTAGTGTTTCCTCTCACCTGGTGTTGATAGCATTAGCTTGAATACACATCACTCACAACAACAAATTGCTGATTTTCAAATAATATACTTCATTATTTGCTTATATTTTCTATATGTAACAAAAGATGGAAATGAAGATAACATTAATTTATTGCTCTCTTCAGTCAAATTTTCTCAAGGTAACTACGTCAGAAAGTTAATTTTATGTAATTGCCTAAAAAATATTCAGCATCCTGTTACGTTTTAAAAAGATTTCAAGTTCCTAAACAACCCAATCATGCATGAGAAAAGGATATGGCAAGAATCTGTTTATTGACACAATATATGTCACCAGGAGGTAAATGTTGAAAGTTTCAGAGAAGAGAATAACAGCGTAAATAAAGGCACTGGAAAGATCCTAGTCTTCAGCCTTGGCCGGCCAGGTGAGACGTCTTCTGGAGCTGTCCTGCCCAGTGTACTCTCCCCACGAGGCTTCTAAGTTTAAGTTAATTATAATTAAGTAAAATTGAAATATTCAGCTCCTCAGTCTCACTATCCACATTTCAAATGCTCAGTAGCCACATCATCATTGAAAATTCTGTTGGACAGTGCTGTTCCTGAAAGAAGAAATTCAGTCTAGATACTCTGATTATACTTCTGGTGCTGGATTTCACGTTCTATGACTAACAAAATCACAAGAGATCTTTTAACATGATCTGGATTTTATTCAGTGTAGGGTAGAGAAGGTAGTCTAGTCTTCACAAGACAAAATAAATCGTGGAAAAAAAAATCACCTCAAACAGGTCACAACCTAGTCACCCGCTAACCAGCAGGTGGACACCATTAGGATCTTCAGTGTCCCTCAGGAGCCCTATAAATAAACTAGACAGTGTGGCATCCTTAGGAACTATGATCCTCCCTCTGAATTAGTCTTACTTTGTTTGGTGGGAAAAGATCCTCCTTCCCTGAAAAAAAATTAGACAACCAAAGAATACAAGCTGGAATGGGGAAGAGTTGAGTTCTCCTGATGTGCTCAGTCTGAGCGCTAACCAGGGGTGAGGACACAGGAGAACCATCCAGACCTGCCCTTGGGAAGCTAGCACTCTTGTTTTGGAGAGAAAGCATCCCCACTGTTAGGAAATGTGCTTATCAGTGTACAATTAAGTGCCAAAAATATATGGTACCGATTCTATGTATTATGGGAACTTCATTAAAAGAAATATTAAACAAAGATTAAAAATAGAATGAAAGCATTTTAAGATTCAAAGGACTTTAGAGTCCTTCTAATCCAGCTTTATTGAAGTATAATTGATAAGTAAAGTTGTGAGATATTTAAATTGGACATCGCGGTGATTTGATACACGTACACATCGTGAGAGGATCCCACCGTCTAGTTGCTTAACATCCATCACCTATAGATTCTTTATTTATTTGGTGAGAACGGTAAGTTCTACTCTCTTAGAAAGTTTCGGCTTTGTAATACAGTGTTATCAACTGTAGTCGCCATGCTTTACATGAGATCCCCAGACCTCAGTCATCTTAGAGCTGCGAGTTTGTACCTTTACCAACCTCTCCCAGCTTTCCCCGCCCCCAGCACCTGGAAGCTTCCTTTCCACTCTGTTTCCGTGAGTCTGACAGAGTTTTAGATTCCACATAGAAGTGATATCTTTATACTGACATTACAGGTCAGGCAATTGAGATCATTGGCAATAAGACAGCTGTCCAAGATGAGAGAGCAAGGGAGAGCTGTGAGGGACAAGGGCCGTCTCTGCTGTTAGAGTGGGCGAGGTGGGCACCATCAGCCCGGTTACTGGGGGGTCCGAGGGGGACTCACACAGGCAGGGGCAGGAAATTGGAGTGGGAAAGATGTCACTTTCAAACGGGTTATATTTGATACAAAAAATGTTATTGGTGACCTTTGAAAGATCACGAAACCTTAGGGTGAATCAGGTTAAAGAAAGAATTGATGTTGAAGTGAGGGTGGTGGGTGTGGATAAGACCTCTCAGAGGTTGAGAGGCCCATCGTTTTTTGAGTTCACAGTACATTAAATAATGAAGAAATGTCAAAACAGGATTTTAAAACTGTTGGGTATATTTCACATGATAACACTTAAAATTAACTTTATCAACAACCCCCCCCATGATGTAATTGTTCTAAATTGGCTTGATAACTACAAGATTTATAAAAGATATTAGTTCATAACCCATAAAGGTAGTATGGTGTGGTGATGGGACCAGAGTTTTATAACAACTGTGTTCTTGGGTTGATTCTGTCTCTGTGTCTCTTTGACTGAAGGTATAGCTTTATTTGGAGGTAAGGAAAAAGGCTAAATTTGTGGCCCATTTTGAAGGTAAGACTGAGGCCCAAAGGCTTAACCCTCAGGATTAAGGCACCTGGCATCCAGGAGTGGTTGAGGACTGTGGGTGGGGACCAAGGTCACTGAGTTTGGAAAGCACATGCTAGCATTTACTTTACGAAGGTGATGCATGTTTCAAGAACGCAATTCACATGCACTCCACACAAGATATACAAAGGAGTGTTTTTAAAGTTGTGTCTAAATCTGACGTGACCTTTCACACAAGGTACCGCTCCTGGTAGAGGGGGAAGACTGAAGACTAAATTTGATGCAGGACAAATAATTTAACCAATTCTTTAGGTAATGCTCAGCCTTTTGGCTACAGAGGCTCAGGCGCTCGTATTTCTGGCCTTCTTCTGTGTTCCTTCCGAGAAGGCATCTGGGTTTATGATGGAGGGGAGGTAAGCAGAGCTGGGCTGTTTCTCTGCAGGTGCACAAAGAGCCAGAGGGCTAGTTTTAAGGAGTGAATGACTAGATTCTCAACTTCTATATGTACTTTTTACTAAAATGATCCTGCCCGAGAAGGTGCCTGTGCTGGAGGTGCATGCCATTTCTGCGTTCCCAGCTTCCATTGTCCTTAGCCAAACACCCTCTCCCTCATCCTGAAGCTACTGGGTGCTTCACCCTGGAGTGTAAAAGCCTCCAGGGCATCAGGCAAAGGAGCGCTTGGAAATATTGATGCCGTAAGCTTCCCGTGAGGCTCTGAATCTGCTTCTTGTTGTATGTGTGTTTCTGTTAAGGAAGGAATGGGATAGAAATGTGAAGTTGAGGAGAAAAAGGAGCGTGTAAACTTTCTGATTGTTAAAGAAGAGCTTTTCCACATATTTTTAAAAATAGATGATTGATAGAAAATTGTTCTGGTATTTAATCTCACCGGATAGATTTAAAAGAAAAGTTTAACAGTTTCATTTAGTAATGCCAATATTTATAATACGCCAGAAAAGACATCCTCTGCAACTGTTTTTAAGCTAATGATAAAAAGTTTTAAATGTCAACTTAAAATGTTGGCACACAGTTTTCTGTGTGAGGGGTAGCTAGTTTTCTCAATTCTTTTAGATAGTGTGTGAGTAAAATATTTTGGAGTCCTCATGGTGCCATGGAGGGAAAGTGGTCCTTCGAGCCACATGGTCTCCGACTGGTCTTGTCTGTTGCTGAGCTTTGCAGCTGATGTAACTCCTGAACTGCTGGCTGCTCTCTGCATGGTCAGGAGTGCGCCCTGGAAGTTTCAGTCTCAGCTTGGCTCTCACTGACTTTCTGCCACGTTCTCCATCTTACCCATGGCCTGAGCAGGTCACCCTGCAGCCTCTGCAGTGCAGACACTGTGGGCATTTGGGCCTTAGTATCTGTGGCCCTTGTGGATTACAACTTGCTACCTTTTGGTTTCTCAGGGGCCATGTGAGAATTTGTAGGTCTTGTCCTTACCGTACTTGAAAACAACTCCCGAAAGCTAGATTACGGCCTCTTTCTGCCTCCTACACACTACTCCAGGGCATTTACTCTGTGGCCCCACCCCCTTACTTCTGCCCAAGGTTGGTAAATGGTGCAGCCTCAGTCCAGTCACCTCCCAGAATATCAAATGAGAACCCAGATGGAAGACTTTTGTCCATAGCCTTCTCCTCAACTTGTCTAACACACCTGCCCCTCTCTGGGCTGACGCTGGGAGGTGGTAGACCAAACCCTGGGAGTCTCAGTGCTGCCTCCTACCCCACCTCCCCACTTTCCATCCTACTTCTTTCTTACTTCTTTTACACGTAATCCCTTGAGACCCAAAGGGGTGAGCTTTGAGCTTTATGCTTCTTCGACTTTGCTGGCTTTCAAACTTCTTTGACTGCAGTCCATAGTAAGAAATGCATTTCATATCATAACCCTCAGTAAAAAATATGTATTACATTACAATTCAGTATTACATATACATAGCTCTTCACATTTGCATATAAAACAAAAGTTTTTCAAAACAAGACTTAACCTTACTACATGTGAGGCACTGTTAAATTGCTAGTGTGGACCCACTAGATTGATTTCACAGCTCACAGACATGTTGTATCAAGGCTCTATTTCATCCTGTACTCCTTAACTTGGTGTTTTAAATTCAGACATTTCCCCAATATTCTATTAAATTTTTCAAACATGCAGATATGTTGAAAGAATTTTACGGTGAACAGCCATATACCTACCACCTAGACTCTGCATTTTACTATACTCAGTTTATGAAATGGCTATCCATCTATCTATCTATCAAACCATTTTTTGGGTGCATTTCAAAATAAGTTTCAGACATCATGTACTTTTTTCTCTTTGTGTCTTTTGTTACAAGCTGGCATATGTTGTGATTCTTTTGTATCTGGGATGTACTAAATTGTTAAATATTTTAAATACTATTATGAACCAGAGGTAGAATAGAAACGCAAAGCTGTGAGCGGAACTAAAGCCACAGGTTTGCTGAGCTCCTGGCTGGAAACCATCCGTGGTGCCTACTGGTCCCTGGGGAACAGGGACGTAAGGGCTCTGTGTGGGCTGCAGGGCTGGGACCTGGGTCACTGTGTGAAGGCCGGGACAGGGCTTCCCAGTCCTTCCGACCCCAGTCTTGGTCTAGATCAGGAAAGCAGGCCAAAGACATGTGCAGACCTCCTAACAGAGCCCATGGCTGTTGAGTGAAGGAGCAGCACTAAAACATGGTTTGATCTCCCAGAACTGAGCCAGCTGCCTACTGCTTCTGAGACCAAATGTACAGTATCCATAACAGCGTCAGAGAGTAGGAGCACCAAGCGACCTTTTAGGACTTGATTCTGGGAGCCAGGTGGAAACAATTGAAGCTCTCCTGGATAGAGGGAGGAATCCTCGAGGAGGAGACTCAGGAAGGGTTAGACTTGAGGAAGAACAAAAGTGAGCCTAGAAGGAAGGCAACAAATTCAAGAAACAACAGTGACCATAGAAATTGATAAAATAGAAGTTTGTCAATTTTACTGATATTTTCTAAGAAACAACTTTTGATGTAATTGATTTTCTATTTTTTGATTTGCTTTTTACTTTATTGATTTTTTTTCTTTATGAATTCCTTTCCTCTGCTCATGTGAGTTTCTTAAAGTAGAAGCTTAGATTGTTGTTTTTAGACCTTTCCACTTTTCTAACGTAAGCATTTTAATGCCATAGATTTCCCTCAAAGCACTGCTTTAGCTGTGTCTATTACATTTCAGTATGCTGTGTTTTCATTTTTATTCAGTTCAAAAGATTTTAAAAGTTTCCTTGTGATTTCTTCATCTGTTATTTAGAAGTGTGTTTTAAAATTTCCAGTTGTTTGGGGATTTCTATATAACTTTCTGGTACTGATTTCTAGTTTATTTCCATTGTGGTCAGAGAACATACCTGTATACTTTTAATTCTTTGAAAACTTTTGAGATTTGTTTTATGGCTCAGAATATGGAAGGCGTGATGTGCGTGGATGTTCAGCTTTGTTGGGTGGGGGTATTCTATAAATGTCAGTTTGTTCAAGCTGTTTGATAACGTCACTCAAATCTTCCTTTGTCCTCACTGTGATTGTGGATTTGTTTATTTTTCCTTTCAGTTCTATCACTGTTTTCTACATATACTTGGAAGTTCTGTTAGTGGAGCCATATACATCTAGGATTGTTATGTTTTCCTGGTGAATCAACTTTTTAAAATCATTTTGAAATATTCCTCCTTCTATCTGGTAATGTTCTTTGTCCTGAAGTCTACTTTGTTTTGTAGTAATATAGCTACTTCAATTTTCTCCTCACTAGTGTTATCATGAGATATTGTTTTCCATCCTTTTATTTTAGACCCTATCTGTGTCTTTATATTTAAAGTGTTTCTTATAGAAGTAGTGTATTTGGATCTTGCTTTTTCCTCCAATCTGACAATTTCTTACTTTTAATTGGAGTGTTTAGACCATTTATATTTAATATAGTTATTGATATGATTAGGTTTAGTCTTGTCATTTGTGTACTATTTGTCTTATTATTTTTTCTTTTATCTTTTTTACTGCCCTCTTTTGAATTAAGCATACTTTCAATGATTTCATTTTATTTCTCTCTTGGGCTTATTAGCCATGTATCTTTGTTTTCTTTTGTGTGTTTAACTGTATGTGTAGTTGCTCTAAGATTTACAATATACATATTTAACTTTTCATAGTCTATCTTTGAAGAATGTTTATTACTTTATTATAATCTAAGAAACTTATACCGGTATATTTCCATTTATCCCTCCTGTTCTTTGTGCTATTGTCATATATTTTACTTCTACATATGTTAAACTCAGAAAATATTATTTTGTATTTAAACACTTATCTTTTAAAGAGATTTAAAAATGTGAAAAAAATGTCTTTTATTTACCCACATTCTTACAGGTTTTGACACTCTTTATTCCTTAACAAATCTAAGTGTCCATTTAGATTGTTTTCCTTTCACCTGAAGAATTTTCTTAAACATTTCTTTTGTTAAAGCTGTTTTTTTCCTGAGAAAGTCTTGATTTCACCTTCATTGTTGAAAGACATTTTCACTGAATATAGAATCCTAGGTCAACAGGTTTTTCCTCCCCCCGCCCAAACTTTAAAGTGCTGTTCTGTTGTTTTCTAGCTATACAAGTTTCTCGTGTGACATTGGATATCACTCTTATCTGAGTTTCTCTTGATGTAACGAGTTTTTTTTTCTTCTGCTTTTAAGATTTTATACTTATCACTTTTTTTCAATTTCATCATGATGTGTCTTTTGTGTTTTTATTGGGGTCAGGGAAGATTCCTTTGCTTGAGATTTGTTGAGCTTCTTGGATCTATTGGATTCTAATACTCATCAAATTTTTGGCCTTTATTTCTTAAAATACTTTTTCTGTTCCTCACTCTCTCTCCTCTTTTTCTGTATTCTAGTTACAGACATGTTAGTCTGCTGGTTTTTTCCCCCAGTCCTTTTTCTCTGTTTTCTTCTTTTTGAATTGTTTTTGTGGTAACCATTAGACTGAGTTAGGGAACAAATCACCTCCGATTCTACAAGAAGCCATTAGAGAAGGAAACTGCAGCTACAACAGTGTGCCTGGAATTGAGACATTTAGTTGCAGAATTTCAGATATAAGAGGAAATTATATTCCAAATTCAAACACTATCTTTGCACTTATATTCCTCAGCTTGTTTTCATACGTCTTCTGTCATTAAGACTCTCTTATCAGTTCAAATTTCTCTCTCCTTACTCCTTAATTCTAGAATCTCTTCTTAAATCAAGTTCAATAATCACACCAGACTCTTTTCTAGCTTTGTTTCCCCTTCTTATATGTGGAATGGAAATGTCTTTCTTATTTCTCTGTATTTTAAAACAATGAAATTTTCTAAACATAAAAGATTAGTATAAACATTTGTGTAACCCACGTCCAACTCTATCAAATCTTTTCTCCCTATTTTTATTTTTAGGAAATTAAACGTAAATATATCATTTCCCCTCCCTTCCCCCCTTTCCAGAGGTAATCATTATCTTGAATTTCTAGGCATATTTTATGTGACTACACACCTACTCTCTCTCTCTGTATGTATACGCGCATACATACACATATATGGAGAAATAATCATATAAAATATGCATATAGTAATCATATAAAACATATATATAGTTTTGCACTTTTTCATACTTTATATAAATGGTATACTATGTATATCACTCTGCACTTGCAACATATTTATGAGATGTATTCATGTTGATATATAAAGCTGTTGTGCATTGATTTTTAACTGTTATTCAGAATTTCATTGTATGAATGTACACAATTTCCTTATCCAATTACTTGTTGGCAATTTGTTTCCAAATTTCACTGTTACAAACATGCTCCTAAACATTTGTGTATGTTACTCCTTATGTAGCTGTTTGAAGATTTCTCTAGCATATATATCTAGAATCAAAATTGTGAAAAGATTAGGCATATTTTTGTGGGTTATTATCTATTTTTTTATATTACACAGCTATTATGTCAGTTTATACTTTCATCAACAGTTTGTAAGATTCCCATTTCTACTTATCTTTCCCACACATGCATACCCTCTGTGTCTTATTTATCTAATAATAGTTAATGATACTTTTGAACAATGCTAACGAGGTCAATTATGGTTATGCCATATTGTATGTGATAGTTAATTTTATGTGTCAACTTGACTGAGCTAAGTGATGACCAGATAGCTGGTAACACGGTATTTTTGGTTGTGTCTGTGAAGGTGTTTCCAGAAGAGATTAGCTTTGAATTGGTATGCTGAGTAAAGATCTCCCTCGACAGTGTAGAGGGGCATCCTCCAGTCCACTGAGAGCCTGACTAGAACAAAAGGGCAGAGGAAGGACAGATTTACTCTCCTGCTTGAGTTGGGACGTCCATCTCTGGTCCTGGACATTGGTGCTCCAGGTTCTCTGGCCTTAGGGCTCTGATTAGCACTCACACCATTGGCTCCCCTGATTCTCAAGAGCTCAGGTTTGGACTGGAATTCCACCATCAGCTTCCCTGGGCCTCTGGTTTGCAGACAGCAAATTGTAGGACTTCTCAGGCTTCATAATTGTGTGAGTCAATCCTCCCTTCCATATATCTCTATATATCCTATTGATTCAGTTTCTCTGGAGAACCCTGACTAATATACTGTACTTAACATCCATTCTCCTACTGTAGTACAATTACATTTTTTTCTTTTCCTGCAGTAAACTTCTTTGTAATTATTTCTTTAGGATAATGCCCAGAATGAAAATTATTGTCGAAGTTTATAATTATATAAAGCTCTTGATAAGTCTTTCAAAAGTGTTGTATCAATGCAACCATTTCAGGATCTGGTATTAATATTTTAATATTTGGTAGTTTGATATATACATATTTCGTTGTGTTTATTAGCACTTGCTGTATCACTCTGGAGTTAAACATTTTCCAAAATCATTCCACTTGCGGTTTTGACTGGATTTCTTGGAAGAGAGGAGTACTGGTACCAAGTTTCCGCTCTTTCTGTTCACTCGGAGTTCATGGTGTAACTTCAGAGCACCTTCGTCATTCTCTGGCCCAGCCAGTCAGTGCGCTGCTTGAGAACATGGGTGCTGAGTCAGATGGCCTGCGTTCGAGTCCAGCTTCTCTGTTTAACCAGCTCCGTGGCCTTGGGCAAGTTAGTGAACACCTGCTTTCCAGTTTTCTAATCTATAAAATGAGGATAATGGTAGGATTGTTATGAGATAATACTTGTAAACACTTAAAAATGAGGTAATCCCTAAAAATGGTAATGTCTGTATGTGCTTAGAGCAGTGCCTGGCACATGGAGACTTGCAATAAATCTTCGCTGCTGTTCTTCTTATTACTAATTATCTTATCTCTCCTTTCTCATATTCAGTCAGTGCCACCTTTAGCCAGCATAGTGGTTGTTGTTAGTTGGCAGTTAATATATATTTATTGATAAATCAGTGACAGAGTAAAACCTCTTGTTCAAATTTTGTTTTAGTCTTTTCTTTTAGTCTGGCTCTTTGACGAAATGGATCTGTGTAGTCGCCTTTCTTTCAGTTATCTATTTGGATGCCCTAAACTGTCTTGTGTAAGTGGTGCCCAATCCTGGCAGCCCCAGAATCATGTAGGTCCCTCCTGTGCTCCCTTCGTGCCCAGCCCTTCCGGGGCAGGACCAGGAGTCTCGTCTGTCAATAACTCTAGAAATGACTCTGACATTCACCTGTTTGGAAGTATCATGAGAGTTTTCTCTACTTTCTTGAAAACCTTTTTGAGGTCAGTTTAAAAAAATATTTTTGACATAACTTTATCCCATCTAGCTTCTCTTCACAGGTCGTGTATTCTTTTGCAGATTTAATTTCACATACAAATAACTTTTAAATCTAAATTTATTCTAAAATTTTTACTGTAAAATTTTTTCCTGTAACTTTCTTTTTGCTCCAAACCACTCGTTTGTAGTGGGGCTGTGTGTGTGTATGTGAGAGCGTGTGCCTGATTTCTCTGGCAGCATCTCGGCGTGGGGGCTGGCCGGCCACTGAGCACTGCTGCTCCCGGTTGGAGCTTGTTTAGACTTGTCCTCACTGTGATCACTCTTTCCCACTTCTTGAAGCCCTGCGTGAGAGTCAGCCTTATTGCTTAAAGTGGCACCTCACATGCTCAGAAAATTCTGCTATCCAATTTCAGCAAAATTATCCTCTACCCACCAGATTTTACTTAAAATCAAACCTTGGCATAGAATCAGGCTGTATGCTGGGTCTGGTGCACAACCAACGTACCAATGGATGAGAGTCGGGGAGGGGGTGAAGGTGGAAAGCTTTAGGTTAAAAGTCACAATATCGGTTTGAAGTACTTCTATCAATTTTCATTAATGTTACTCAAAGTTAGACTGTGAGTTTTTAATCCTTTTCAACTCATCATCTATTTGACATTTAGCTGTTACAGCCAATTGTGACCCTTTTTTCTTTTTATAAAACTACATTTATGCTGTTATCATAAAAGATAGAATTTAGTTCTTGAAGCCCTCTGCAAATGTCATTGGACACTGGACAGTAAATGTAGCCCAAATAACCTGATGTCAGGAGAGATAAAGATCAAGGCAGCATTCTAATGACAAGGACTTTAAAAAAATTATGTCCGTTTAAGGAAAGCAGTCTTTTGTTACGTTTAGGTAGTACTGGAAATTAGAAACATAGAAAATCGGGCTTGAAAAGAAAGTCATTGCTTCAATCTTTTTCCTCTAAACATTTACTCTTAGAGTATCAAGAGAAAAGCTTTTGGGGAGAATGATAATGGTGATGATGACTATAGTATCTTGTATTTTTGTACCAATATGTAAACCAATTGCATTAATTTCCTGATATTTTGGCTTTTGTGAGAGCTTCAGCACACATTAGAAATGCTATCTCTTATTTCTGTTCCTGTGTCCTCGTTAATTAAAAATAATCTTTATAATTACACTTCTCTATTTTCTGCTTTGGCAATATTTATATTACAACTGATTTTTTAAAAGTAAATGACTAAAACACAAGAATGCAGTATGAAAGCTTTCTCTGTTTAGTGGGAACATACTTTAGAGAGGAATTATTTCTCCATCTTGTAATACTTATATTTCTTTGAAATAAATAACAGATTTTCAAATAATAGCCAATTGATAAATACAGGTTGATCACACAATCTTTGTTAGAAGACATGGGCAGAAATATACAGTATAAATTATAAAAAGAATTGTTCTTTTAGTTGAATTCCACTTACATATTATTTCTCTAATAATTGTTTTCTACAAAAATGAAATGGCATTACTTTAGTGACTTTTTTTTTTAAGGTAGAAAGAAGCCCATGTAGAATATATAATTTATCAAATGTTGGATCAGTTATAACAGCATGTTTCACTACTTCTTATTTTTAAAGTATCCTGTCTTATAGTAATTAGAAGTATCCTGTCTTACAGTAATTAATTCCCCTTTCAATTGAGTATGTACTTGCCTTAGACAGAGTAGTTTTGGTGTATAGTCATTGGAATGACACATGTAGAGTAGTAAGACAGTTTCTGGTGGCAGCTTTGGGATCTGTTAAATAAACAAAAAGAGATTTAGATCCAAAGACTGAGAGATGAGTGGAATTATTTTACTGCTGGGTGTGACATAATCTGATTTATGTTTTAGAAAGACCCATTTTGGCCACTCTCGAGAGTGGAAGCAGGAAACCCAGTCGGTGGAGTCTAGGCTTGGACACGAGGTCCAGGGAGGGAAAGTGGGATCTTTTAAAACCAAAGGCCACCCACCATCTCTATCCACTCGGGACAGCTAAGTCTTTGAGTGGCTAGCACTCTCTGGGCTTATCTGTGAGATAAGTGCTGGATGGCTGGAAGTGGTTTCTGCTGCGTGGAACGTGAAGCACTTGCCTTGGGGTGTTGGCACACAGCTGTCTCCACTGATCTGGCGTGAACGGTTTGTTTTTATGACATTCCCTTGTCATTTCAGCAGAGTTGAGGTCTGCCGTGGGCTCAGTGGCCAGGGTAGGGTTTGTAAATAGTTTGGACTCTGAGGGGTAGATGTGCCTCTTTTGCAAAGTCCATGACTGCAGCTAAGTCAAAGTTCTCAAGGGTGCAGAGGAGTGTCCCAGCTCATCCGTGGGTTCTGAAATCTGAGTTCAAGCGCTGTAGAGTTTTACAGCATAGATTCACCTCAAGAGTTTTGTATGTATGTCTTATACATTTATAATTGATTTTGAACTTTCTTAATTATTCATAACCATTAGAAATTTATCCATGTGTCTAATCCTCTATCAGTCATCTATTTCTGTTCCTGGGACCCCTGCCACAAGGGGAAAATAATATTCAGATTATTCATATTAATAGTTATAGCCCCTTTCTGCCCAGATTAGTAGGAATTCCAGTGTTTCCTCTGGAATTCTCCCCTTTTGGCTTCTTGATGTCCTTTCCCATGAGCACATCTCAGTGGGGACCATGGCATTGCGTTAGTGAAACTGTTCCAGCAGCTCTAACCCCACTGAGGGGGGCGCCGTCACATTGTTCTGCCCTCCGTGCTCCTCGGCTCTGCGTGGAGGTGTGGGACACCCTTCTCCTGCCTTATGTTTATGAAACAAACGGGCCACTCCAGAGCTTCTTTCCAAAACAAAAAAGGCCTGCTCTCAGGAGACTTGCTGCCTCCATTTTCAGTCAGAAAAGTCACTGACTTTTTAAAAGTTTAAAATGGCAGCTAAAAAAAGATCAGAACATTTGGCTACCTGGGGATTTTGTGAGTGCACATACGCACAACACACACGCATATGTTATGCATGTGTAGCATATCTGTGCAAATACACAACATATATCATAATCTCTAGATTACCAGTATTGAACAGAAATTTGTATTTTAGTTGTTTGGACATGCTTGAATTTTCTCTAGGCAAATTTAACTTTTTATTTTTTTAATTAAAAAAAATTTTTGAATTTCATTTTACTTTTTTTGAGGAAGATTAGCCCTGAGCTAACATCTTGTGCCCCCTTCCTCTATTGTATATGTGGGACACCTGCCACAGCCTGGCTCGATGGGTGGTGCATAGGTCCCCTCCCAGGATCCCAACCTACGAACCCCGGGCCACCAAAGCAGAGTGCGCGAACTTAACCACAGGTCCACAAGGCCAGTCCCTAGACAAGTTTAACTTTTTAAATGTGGGACTGATAACCCTGTTTTGGACTTGGATTTGATGAAAGAACTCACCAATATTCATGCATATACATCAGTTAAATATGTAACTATTAAAATATCTTGCTTAATTTTTATTACTGATGAATATTTTACAATATTAAATATATATCAGTTTGCATCTTTACATTTAATTGCATGTTTACTGTAATTTATTTCTTATATTACTAAAGGTAAGAAACAAATTACCCTAAATTAGCATATCTGTTATTTGCATTATATAGCAAATAATCTCCTTTTCCTTCCCAAGGAAACTTATATTAGTGAACTAAAATGATAAAAACACATTTCCGTTATCTTATTTGTAAGCTGTAGTTTCTGAAGACCGATTTAAGGTATATTGTCTCTTTAAATGACATTAAATTAGGCCTCAGTCATCTGTTTCCTGTCACTTCCTATTATTCTGCACTTGTTCATCAGTCCTTGAGGGAATCAGAGCCTGCGTGGCTCTCTCATCTGCATAATGCTCAGTGAGGGCGTGGTCGGGGCGCCGCCTCCCCCACACTGACATCCTCTCCCATCTCCCCTACCGTGCGTGTCCCCGAGTCCTGGCCCTGGGAAGCAGAGTGAACATGACTCTTGAAAAGTAACCTTAAAATTAAACTCTGCTATTTTATATGTTTAAATCTACTTTACATTATACATTTTGAAATTTGTCTCTTTTTTTTTGTTCACTATTTCATGCCTCATCAACAAAGTTTCTTACAGTTAAAACATTTTTCCAGGATTTTCACCTTGGAAAATCCATGCGCAAATGACCTTATTTTATAATAGTCTGGGGATTATATATGCACACATTTCTAATTATAGAGACATATTGTTTGCAACAGCAAAACACAAAGAAAAAGAATCAAATCCCACGTGGTCACCTGATCACCCTCTTTTGATGAAAACAAGCTCTTCTTTTTCACAGTGAATTAATATTTTTCACTCGTTTTTTTAAACGTAGGAGCTGTCGCATAAGTGAATAAATGATCTTCTACAAAATTACAGAAATTTATAAAGTATAAAATGAAAGTTTCCCAGCTGAAATCATTCCCCAGAGATAACTGCTGTTAGTCACATTTTCTAGGCATATTCATATATATATGTATATATATACACACACATACATATACGTATGTATACATGCAAAAAAAAATAAATGCATAGTTTCTTTCTCTGTAAGGAACATTCTGTAATTTGTTTTATTATTCACTATACCAGCTCCTCTTCCCACGCCAGGACATAGAGAGTGACCATTTTTCGTGGCTGCACGCATTCCACTGTGTTAGACTCTGAGGATCTAACAACTCCCTATGATAAGTAGATAAATGGATGCTTTGAGAAATAGACTCAGTAGCCAGGCAGGAATTAAAATCCAGTCTCCACTTTACCGTTGATAAGGCTAAATTTGAGAAGATGGTTTTGACATGAGGCTGGACTCACCCCTGAGTTGAATTTATCCGCTCTGCCAGGGGCGAAGTGACTGAAGAGCCACTGGCTTTCTCTGGAGGACAGCAAATCCCTGCGCTAGCAGAGGAGGAGAAGCGTGCCAGCCAAAGACGGGAGAGGGAGGGAGGGAGAGGGGGCACTTCTGCTGGTGAGACCGAGTATGAACTCCTAGAATTAGAATTATGGAAACAGATAGTATCCACATTTTATTTTCCACAGATATTGCTAATAACTCAACAAGAAGTTTGAGCCCATTTACATTGTATCCAAAGATGAATTAATGCATCATTCCCCTGCATCCTTACGTTTACTCATCTGTGCCAGCCTGATAGATTAAAAAATTATCTCACTTAAAAAAAGTCTGTTGACTGATTATTAGTGAGGCTAAATATATTTCTGTATGTTTATTTGTCACTTGTATTTCTTTTGTCACTCGTATTTCTTTTGTAATTCTTCCATTCGTAACTCCCCAATTAGCTATGTTCACCTTCTCTTACTGAGTTGTGAAGGTTCTTTATGGGTTAAGTGTGTTAAAATTATCTGTCATATAGAAACGTAATACTTTTCTCCCCTAAGTGTGTCATTTGTCTTTTAAATTTTCTAGTGTCCTTTGACATATAGTAATCAAATTTCTATTTAATCAGCTTTGTCACTTTTTTTTTTTTTTTTTAAAAGATTTTATTTTTTTCCTTTTTCTCCCCAAAGCCCCCCGGTACATAGTTGTGTATTCTTCGTTGTGGGTTCTTCCAGTTGTGGCATGTGGGACGCTGCCTCAGCGTGGTCTGACGAGCAGTGCCATGTCCGCGCCCAGGATTCGAACCAACGAAACACTGGGCCGCCTGCAGCGGAGCGCGCGAACTTAACCACTCGGCCACGGGGCCAGCCCCAGCTTTGTCACTTTTAAAGAAGTAGTTTCTTGGTTTTGTATCAAGCTAAGCAAAATTTTTACATTTTAAGAGCATAAGAATATTTTTCCCCTAGTATTTTCATTTATTGAATTTTAAATCTTTAATTCATATGGAATTTATTTTTGGAGTTGTGCTGTGAGTATAAAAGCCTGTACTTTCCTATTATAAATATTAATTCATTTATTTGGGTTGTAGAATTGTTAAAAGTATTACCTTTGCTTAGCTTTTGGTTTTAGGCTCATAAACGAATTACTCTGGAAGTTTAGGTATTCTGTAATAGCCTATATTGAATTTTATGATTACATATAGACTCTACATTATGAGTTCCTGTAACAGAAAATACAAAAAGGAAAACTGAACCGATGGTGGCTTGTATTGTAGGAGGCCTTCAAAATATCGAAAGTGATTATTCCACTTGGATTTTTTTCTGATTCAAGAACAAAGTACCCAGGCATGTCTGTCAGTAATTAAATCATCTAATCTTGATCCAGGAAGCAAGTTTGATTCATCTCATATTGCAATTAATTATGAAACCCACAGCCTCACAACTTAAAACAGTGGAGGTGGGATGGGGAAACAGGGAAAGTATTAAAGAACAATTTAGCTAGGAGCCAGTATGGATAGCAGCTACTAATTTGGGGGATCCAATTGGGTGTATATCAATATGTATTTGTTTCTGATGAATGTAGATGGTCTTAAATGAGTAGAAGAATGAGAAAATCTTAGTCTAGCCAGTTGAGATATCATATATTCCTTATCATAATAATTATTATTACACATTGGTAGATTTTTGTTGTTACGATAGTTGAAATAATATCCTGTGAGAAAGACGAAAGCTTAAGCATGTGAGGGCAATCTAGCTCTGACCCCCAAGCTCAGTCTGGTTGGTAAAGATGGACTCTTGACTATGCTTGTTGAGTCATGGAGGATGATAGTCCATAGATGAGAACAATTACCTTCTAGAGTTTAAAAGTCATAAATGTTTTCCGAAGTAGCTCATGAATCAGCCAAGCAAACTAGGCCTCTTGAAAAATAGGCTTCCTGAGAATTTATGCAACTTGCCTGCCTAGGGTAAAGGAGCAGATTCTGGGGGAGTAGAGATATGTATTCTTTCATGGATCAGGGAGGCGGCAGAATCCAGAGTGACTGTGAGACTGTGAATAGATAACCTCTTTGTGCCTGGGGATTCTTATTGAGTGAGAATAGCTATAGGGCTGTGAATATTAATAAGTTAATGTATAAAAAGGGCTTGACCCATTCTGAACTCCACAGTAAGAGCTCAGGAAATGCCAGCTATTCTTCAGCCATTCAACAAACATTTCTTTAGTACCTACGTTGAGCCTCATAGAGGAAGGTAGTACCTCTTAGGAATGGGAACAATTGGTGGTGAGTGGCATGGGGTCTCCAGCCATGTAAAAAGATTTGCTATGAAGAACCACCTTGTCTTTGCTTTGAAGGGCACTGGCTTGGGTCATTCAAGAAAAGCTGAGAAAGCCAGGGAATTCTAGCAGCCTGAGGAGCGGCACACCAAATTCTTGTAAATACTTGAAGGATGATTGACTTCTGTTGAGAAATATATAGGCATGGGTATGGGGAGAAACTAGGATTTCTTGAGCACCTCCTGTGTGGCAGACACAGTAGACATTTATGTTTGCTCATTGGTTAGCAGTGAAAGTGCAGGAGGAAGAAATGATTCTCCTTGCTTCTGGCTAACCCCTTTATCTGTTGTCTCTGATGGACCCTCTCTCTCCTGCACTTTCCTGGATCTATCTGTCTACGCTGGCTTCTCTCTCCTTCATGCTTATTCCTCTGTCCTGGAGAAATCCCTCCACTTTGCTTCTGTTTCCTTGACATACCTTCCCAGTGTGTCATACCTTCCCAGTGTTCTCCTCTGTTTCTAAGAACTTAGAAGAGCAATTTTTATTCTCTGCCTTAAGTTTCTCACCACTCAGAGATTGTTCAACCTCTTAACTGACTTTTCCCACAGTCAGATCTGCAAACTCTGTCTCAAGCAGCCCTGACGGAAATCTACTATGCAGTAGCTGTTCCTCCGAGATATGTCAACCATACACTGTAGATGTTCCAGGACTTTCCATGTCATTTAAGTTTACTCATTTTAACACAGTTAATTTACTAAATGTTGAAAAGGGTAATAATGTCCCTTCGTTATTAAAATCACTGGCCTTTTTCTATCCTCCTTACCCATTCTGTAATATGTGTCACTATTTAATTACTTTGGAAAGCCATGTGCTCCCTGGCTTTTGTGAACTCTTCTGGTTTTCCTTCTTCTCTCAGACCATTCAAGTGTGTTCTCCTTTCCAAAAATCTCTGCCTTCTCCCCCCACAACGCCCGGTGTGTTTTCCTTGGAGAGAACAATGTTGTCTACATTGAAATCGATGCTGGTGACTCCCAATTTTGTATTTCTACAGTTAATTCTTGCTTAAATTCAAGCTCTGAATTTCCAGTCATCCATTCAACATCATGTTCCCCTAACGCTTCAATGGCGTGTGTTTCAGTGCTTGCTATCTGCCAAGAACTCTAAGAATTGTGGAATTTAGAGGTATGCAAGACCAAGTTCCTGCCTTAGAGAGCTTCAAAGAGGAGTATGGCAGAAAATAAAACATGAGCAAATGAATAAACAAGATAATTGCAGGTGCTCTTAAGTGGGGTATCATTTCAGCGAATGGCTAGGGGTTGATTTTTGTTGATAAGTCACCCCTGAAGAAGTGATATTTGAGTAGTGAGCTGAATGGTGAGAAAAGTCCCATTGTGTGAACACGTTGGGGAGGAGCTCTCTGAGGAGAAGCAAAAGCAATTGCAAACACCCTGAGGTGGAAGAGAGCAGTACACTTAAGGGATAGAAGAAATAAGGCCATTATGGGTTGAGTGTGGTGACTGAGGGGGAGGTCATGGAGTGTTTTGTGGAGCATGGTAAGGAGTTTGTGTTTGACTCTTAGAAGATACTGGGGAATTTTAAGCATGAAAGTGAAAGGCCATGACTCCTGACTCCTACGTGGAGGAGGGACTGTAGGACAATACGGGTGGAGGCAGAGAAACTACTTAAGAAGCTGCTAACGTATCCAGGAAGAAGTTGATTTGCATGGACTGTGTTGTGGAGTTGGAACAATGGAAATTATGAGAAATGATAAGATTCAGGATGTATTTTTGAAATAGACCTCAAAAAACATACTGTTGGATTGGATTTTGGGTGTGAGGGCAAAACAAGAATGGAAAATGTGTCCTATTTGACCTGAGCCCAAAATGTTGGTCTCATTTACTGAAACGGGGAAGATTGGGGTGAGGGAGGGTGTAGGTGCCATTAGATAGTTAAGTGGAGATGTCAAGTAGGCAACTGGGTGTGCAGAGAAGAGGTGTGGGTGAGAGAGACACGTTTGATAACTATCACTTTGAAGATAGTATTTAAAACTATGGTAATGGTTGGGGTTACTCAGGCTGAGAGGGTAGATAGAGAAGAGGCAAATGACAGAATTTGGGATTCTTCAGTGTCCAGAGGCCAGGTAAAGGGAGGATCAATTAAGGGAGCTGAGAAGGAATAGGTGACCGTTAAGGCATGGAGCTCTGAGAAGAAATTGTTTTTAGAAGGAGGGAATGATGAACGTGTTAAATGCTACTGAGGATTAAAATAGTAAGACAGTGGAGAATTACCGTTGGCCTTGACAAGATGCTGATCATCAGTGACCTTGATAAGAACCTTTGGGTGGTGTGGCGGAGATGAAAACCTGATTTGAGTGAGTTGAGGGAGGTAGGAAAAAGGAGATAGGAAATGTAGACAACTTTTTCAAAGAGTGTTGCCATAAGCAGAGTAGAGAAATGGAAGGGGCTGAGCAGAGAATGGAAGGGGCTGAGTGGTTACGGGGATGGTGGTCGGTGGGGGGATTTCTCAAAGTGAATTGAATTAAGGCATGTTTTCATGCTAGTGGCAATAATCAGATAAAGAAGGAGAAATTGATGATGCAAAAGACTAATTGTGTAATTTCAGGAGAGTGGAGAGTTCATCCAATGAAATAGGGCAAAGGATGGAGTTTGTGAGCACAGATGCAGGTGGGTGAGTCTGCTAGGAATAGTACGACTCAGCTAATACTTGTTTGTGGCACAATTTCCAGTTGGCAAGAAAGAAGTTATCAAAGAAGTGACATGTGGATAAGCGTCTGCTTAACTTGGTTTTATACCTTGTATATTTTATATTCAGAACTGACACCTTTATAATTTTTAGTTTTAGTAATAATACTTTATGCTGCTTGTTATGTGCTAGCCATAGATCTAAGAGCTATCTAAAAGTTTTGCGTATGTTATCTCACTTAATCTTTACAACAATTCCACGTGCAGGTTCTGTTTTCACCCCGTTGTGCAAATGAGGAAAGAGGCACAGAGGAGTTCAGTAATTTCCCAGGATAGGCCATGCTGTACTGCCTTGCACTGCTGTGGCTGTAAAAGGAAAGGATTCTGTTATCTGTAACATTTTAATAACTGTAGACAAGACTCTGCCTCTCATCCCTGATTCTATTTCAAAGTTGAGTGTGAACAATATTTAGATACGTGTACAACTGTAATGTTTTACGAAAATCTCCGTGTTTTTCTCACTGACAGAAGTCCTGGATATTGCTAAACCAGCAGTAGTCTGTTGTCTACATTTATAATGGGAGGAAATGTTAAATTTTAAGTAGAAGTTAGAGTAAATAGGAATTTCACCTTTTCCCCATCCAAGGTCCTGAACCATCCCCAGACCCTCGGAAATCCATGGGCCCCAGGTTCAAGCCCCTTATCTAAGGGCTTGGATAGATTCAAGTTAAGCCTCTTTGGCGAGAGCAATCCACAGCGGGTGCTCTGAATTTCACTTTGCCTTCGCATCATGAGGCGGCTAATGTCTGCTCATCCCATTCTCAGCACTGGATGTTGAGGAAAGGTGGTAAAGTTATATTTTCCCCCTGTGACCAGCAAGTAACCGATGGATTGATACTTAAGTACCATGAAAATATCCATTTTCCTATAAACTTTTCACCTAGTGGTTTTAATATCCATTGATGAGTCTATATCCATTTGCCTTTAAAGTATAAGTAAGAGCATATTCTAAAAGTTTGGTTAAAATCATCTAAAATTCATCTGTTCTAGGAATGTTCCTGGTCACTGGGGACGGCAGTAGATGAGGGAAGTTCAGCTTTGGGGATAGAGGCAGGGTTGCCAGAAAAATTATAGGGCAGCCAGTTAAATTTGAATTTTAGATGAAGAACAAATAATTTTTTAGTATAGTATGTACCAAATATTGTCTGGGACATACTTATATTAAAAATTATTCAGTGTTTATCTGAAATTTAAACTTAACGAGCACCTTCAATTTTTATTTGCAAGTCTGGCGACCCTAGAATGTTAAGGCCAAGGGGGGCAGGTGAGTGGGGAGATGGGAATACTCGGCTGCAGCCGCAGCAGGACGGACAACAAAAAGACTTTAAAATACCATCGGAACTTGTGTGGTAGAATTAATATTAGCACTCACACAACCTATAAGATTTACTTTTACTCCTCTTTGGTCAAGGGAATAAGAATTGTACTTAAAAGAAGTAGACCAAGTGTTTTTGCTTTACTTTGATTCAGTAAAATTAACCCTGGAAATAGTACCTTTGTGCTACTTACAGTTGATTCTTACTCTAGAAACCCAAATCTAACTTCCTAAATATGTTCACAGCATGCTTGTTTAAAGACAGCATGTTATCTTATTCTAGACCAAGGGTCTGCAAAGCTTCTCTGGAGAGATTTAGGTAGTAATAGTTTAGGCTTTGTGCACCATACCATCTCTGTTGCAGCTGGTACCTCTGCTTTTGTGCCGCAAAGCAGCCCTAGACCGTATGTACATGAACAGGTGTGTTCTAGTAAAACTTTATTTACAAACAGGCAGCAGGTTGGCTTCGGCTGTGAGTTGCAGTTTGCAGAGCCCTGTTCCAGACAAGCAAACAGTAATCTGATGATTATCTTATACATTATGCCCCCCAAATTCTTCCAGCCCCAGGGTTCCACAATGTGACTGCAGGGGCTGCTGAACTAACAGAAAGCTCTGATAGATGTGATGGTGCGGGTAGTGATGCGCGTTGGTCAGAAGCCAAGCCCACGGAGGGCGTTGTCGTGCAGCTCTGCCTTTGTAGGGTGGAGCCGGCGAGCCTGAACCTGCAGGCTCCCCGACAAAGGTGAGAAATGTCAGCTACTCTCCTCTCTTAAATAAGCCATTTGGTTGGTTTAGAGGAAGGGTTTTCAATTTATTCAGATCCCCCTTTTTTATTTTTAGGCCCCCTTTTTATAATAAATTCTTTGTAATGCTTCCTTTTACATGAAATGAAATCAACAACCATGACCAAACTGTAACATAAAGGGGAAAAATCCTTTATATATTTTGACAATATGATGGTTGTAAAATAGTATCACAGTGTTTTTGTGTGTGTGTTTTTGAAATTGCATTTCTCTCATTATTTGTAAAGTGAGCTTATTTTCATATGTTTATGGTCCATTGACATTTTCTCCTCTTCATATTGCCCGTTTGTATCCTTTACCTATTTTTCTATTGGGACGTTTGATTTCTTATTCTTGATTTGTAGGTGTTCTTTATATATTTTGCATAACAATCTTCGCATTGCAAATATTTTCTCCATGCGTGTCTTATCTTCCCCAAGTTCATAAGACATTCTGTATTTTCTCTATTAAAGTTTTGCTGTAATGTCTAGGTCTCTCATCCATCTGAAATTTATGATGTATATGAGATCAGGATCTAAGTTTATTTTTCCATGTAAAAAGGCATTGTGTTTTAGCAACATTTGTTATTATTATATATTATTATTCTCGATAGATTGTAATTCCATCTCTGTCATAGATCAAGTTTTCATCTAACACGGGTTTATTTTTATTTTTTTGGTTTCCCTTTTCTGTTCCATTATTCTGTTTTTCGGGCCCTGTGCCAGTTCAATTATTTTCTAAATTACTATCCTTTTAGAATAAGTCTTGATCTTTGGTGGGCAAGTACCCGCCTCATTTTGTTCTTGAAGGCTGCCCTTCATATTTTTGACTGTTTTCTCTTCCACAAATCAGCTTATGAAATTCCCTGAAAAACCTTGTTAGAACTTTGATTGTAACAGCACTAAATTTATAGATTGTGTCTGGGGGAAAATTTAATCCCAATATCTGAATTTCCCCAAATACAAGAAATATGAAGGACCTCAAGTGGCAAGGTCCTTTAGGGTGCCACACAGAATGTAAGTCAAAACCAACAGGTTTCCCGTATATTATCAATGATGATGTTATGGAAAAATTTTTATCTAAAAACAATAAATTCTAGAGGCTTTGTAGGAAGAAATTTAACAAAAGATCATAGAAGATTGAGATGCAGAAGAATACCTTCAAAGATGCCTACTTCCTTATCCCCAGAACCTGTGAATATGCTACTTCACGTGGAAAAGGGAATTAAGGCTATAGATGGAATTAAGGTTGTAAATCAGTTGACCTTGAATTGAGGAGATTATCCATTAAAGTGATGTTTGCTGCAGGCGTTTCATAGCCAACTGCTATCTTTTTCTCACTGATGAAAATCTGTGTCTGTGTAATCTACTCCTTACAGGTTTATAAGAGCTGCCCTGGAGACCCACGGGACAGGTCCCTGTTGTGGAATGAGACATTTGCTTACTAATTCAATTTTTAAAATTTTTTTCCCAGATTTTTCTAATGCTTCCTAAATAACTATTTTGTACTTTATATCTAGAAAATTATTATTCTTAGTAATTCATAGTATTTGCTTATGATTTTTAAAATTCTGTACTCTGTTTTATAATGTCTTCTTTTTCATTTCTAATGTTTTTCATTCATGACTTTTCTTTTTTTCTTGACCAGTGTTTCTGAGTTTGGTTTGCCATATTCCTCTCAGAGATTTAGCTCTAGGTTTTCTTGATCCTTTCTGTGTTTCTTTGCTTTTCTATTTCATGAATTTTTGCTTTCTTTAGATTTATTCTGTTATACTTTTTCTAGCCTCTTAAATTGAATACTTAAATTAATTATTTTAGGTCATTCTTAATGTTAATCAGTATGTTTAAAGCTATGCATTTCCCTTTAAGTAACACTTTGCCTCATTCCACAAATTTTGACCTGTAGTACCAGTGGTGTGCTGCGCTTGGCTGTAGTGCTCACAAGAGCTGATTCTGTGCATCCTTCCCCACCTCCACATCCACGTCGTGGACCTTGAAGTTGGCCATGGTGGGAGGAGCATTTGCACCACAGAAGTTGGCAAGCACTAAAAGTCAGATTTTTGGTTTTTGTTTTTTCCCAGAAAGCTTGACTGTTAAAAACATTTACCAGCACAGTACTATGTAGTATTTTCATCGTTGTTTAGTTCTAAATCTTTTATAATATCAATTTGGATGTCCCTTTTATCCCACAATTTATTTAGGAATGCATTTTTAAGTTTTCAAACATAAGCCTTTTTTTCTCCTTCAATTATCTGTTAATTGCAGATTTTTAATTTAGTTGCTTTTGGTCAGATGGCATGGTCTATACCTTAGCCTAGATTCCCCTGGAAGCAGAGTGTGAAGGAGAGAACTTCTCTGCTGTTATTTTATTATTGAAGATAATTCCAGGGCAGAAGTAATGGATGAGCAGAAGCAGGGAAGGAGGAAGAGCCGGTGCAAGATGAGCTATTGAGCTGGCAAGCATTAAGTGTGACCCACTGCTCAATTTGTTGAGCTGCTCCCTTGAACAGCCACATAAACTACATCTCAGGACCGTCAGTTCTGCAGATGAGAGGGGGGAGAATTTTCCAATGGGTTCCTTTTGCCATTGGTCAAAGGTTAGCACTACAGAGCATCAACTCTCCCACACTTCTGGGTTGTACATGTGAGAGCACCTGATGGGTTCCCATGGCATCCTCTGCCTCAGCACCAACGAGGTAGCCGCTGGGTAGGAGTGAGAGGTCTATGGCTGGGCCTGGAGACAGGGGTCTACCAGGTCATGCCAACGGATGGCACTGGGAACCTTGCGCAGCTGTTGCATAGGTGCCTCAAACTACCCCTGGGACCTCGGAAAGAGAACAAGTCACTGCTTGGGCTGCTCTGGTCAAAACGCACAGATCTGGGGAATGGATGGGGGGCTGTATATGTATGTTTTACAAAGCCACGTTTATTTAAAAAATCCGTAAGGTTCTATGTTGATCCTATCTATGTTGTTCCCTTTTGCACTAACATGTTTGTTTATTTAGGATACATTTTGGTATAAATGATTGCATTTTGTATTTTATGTTGTGCTTGTTTGTGCTATTGTGAGAATTTTTAAGGCTAAGGTTCATAGTAGAGAGAAATCTAAAAATATCTTTATCTTGAAAAAAGAGGGAGGGTGTTCTGGCCTTCAGTAACTGCCTGTCCCCATCTTTCCTGTGGAGCTGTCTCCTGGATTTGGATGTGGGGTTGCAGCTTCAGCCCTGTGCTCGTCCTTTGCCTGACTCACTCTGGTCAGAGGCTGCACTGGGCAGCCACCTTTGGGGCAAAACCCAGAATGTGTGCATAATCTTCTCTCAAGCCCAGAATCAACATGTTAAAATTAAGAACTGTGTCATTTAAAGAGTTTGGGGACAATTTTTATAAGTAATATGTTAGATGGTAGCTGCCTGGGAATGCAGCTACGTTTTTTATATTAATTCTTATGAAAATAATTTCTCTTTTTGCTATAATTTGGAGTTTTCCTAGAATATAATCTTGACAAAAAATGATATCACTCCATAAAAAATTCCAAAGTAAAAGATAAATGAATTGAAGATTGTTTTTTCTTTAGGATTCCATATGTCACTAATCCTCTCCACGCATGTTTTATTTTTTTAGAGCCGTTTTAGGTTTACAGCAAAATCAAGAGGAGAGTATAGGGAGTTCCCATATACCCTCTGCGCTGACACATGCATAACCTCCCCATTATCAACATCTCCCCCCAGAGAGGTAAATTTGCTACAAGTGATGAACCCACACCGGCACATCTTATCACCCAGAGTCGACAGATTACGTTAGGATTCATGCTTGGTGTCTCACGTTCTATGGGTTTGGACAAATGTCTAATGACACGTATCCATCACTATGGTACCATACAGAGAAATTCTACTGCCCTGAACATCCTCTGTGTTCTGCCTGTTCATCCTTCCCTCCCCTCAAACCATGGCAACCACTGATCTTTTTACTGTCTCCATAGTTTTGCCTTTTCCAGAATGTCCCACAGTTGGAATCACACAGTGTGTAGCCTTTGCAGATTGGTTTCTGTCACTTAGTAATATGCATTTAAGTTTCCTCTGTGTTATTTCATAGCTGTATAGCTCATTTCTTTTCAGCACTGAATAATGTTCCACTGTCTGGGTGGCCACAGTGTATTTGTACACTCACCTACTGAAGCACATCTTGGTTGCTTCCCAGTTTGGGCAATTACGAATAAAGCTGCTGTAAACAGCCTTGTGCAAGCTTTTGTGTGGACATAAGTTTTCAGCTCCTTTGGGTACGTACCAAGGAGTGCAATTGCTGGATCATAAGGTAAGAGTGTGTTTAGTTTTGTAAGAAACCCCAAAACTGTCTTCCAAAGTGGCTGTAGCATTTTGCATCCTCACCAGCGATGAATGCGAGTCCCTGTTGCTCCACATCCTCACCAGCACTTGATGTTGTCCGTGTTCTGGGTTTTGGCCGTTCTAATAGGTGTGCAGTGGTATCTCAGTGTTGTTCTAATTTGCATTTCCCTGATGACATATGATGTGGAGCATCTTTTCATGTGCTTGTTTTCCATCTGTATATCTTCTTTGGTCAGGTGTCTGTTAAGATGTTTGGCCCATTTTTTAATCAGGTTGTTTGTGTTCTTATTGTTAAGGTTCTTACTGTTGAATTTTGAGAGTTCTTTGGCTGTTTTGGAAAATATCCAAAA
Source organism: Equus caballus (assembly GCF_041296265.1). Lineage (NCBI taxonomy): Eukaryota > Metazoa > Chordata > Mammalia > Perissodactyla > Equidae > Equus > Equus caballus. Next base: position 99,455,342 of record NC_091690.1, on the reverse strand, counting down.
TGTTTATAAGGTATGTCTTTTGCAAATATTTTCTCCCAGGCCTATCTTTTTTTCCTCTTGAGGCACTTTATTTTTCATTTCTCACTATTTGTAATTGATTCTTTTTAGTATCCACTTGCTCTAGTTTCAGTTTTGCTTTTTTTCATGTTTTTGTTCTTTATAATAAGTTATCCCTTCATTTATCTCTTGTAGCATCCTAGAATGCTTATTTCATCTAGACTGAATTCATGTTTCATTGTTGGAGATTTCTGGCTCTCTTTCTTGGCATTTTGTTCTTTCATCTGGTTGGCATTTTGATTTGCAGGCTCATTTTAAGTGGAAGTTTTGTTGCTGTTTCCTCTCCTCCTGTTCTCCGGGTTCACCCTTCAGTTTCAAGCAGTTTGATGACTGACCTCCTGGCCTCGCACGGAGTCCAGAACCCAGCCTTTCCATGCGTGTCCCACCAGCGAGGCCATCCCCTGGGCTTTCTATAAAATCATATATCCGAAGCAGTGGGTTAGCTGCTGGGTTTTTTCTAGCCTCTTTTCTAGGGAAATGCCCATACTGAACCCATGACTGTGGGGGGCAACTTTGTCCTCCTTACCCCACAGGAACCAGACCCTCAGCAGCCTCTGTGTGCTTGCACGCTTCGCAACCAGCAGACCAACAGATTCAATCGTTTTTTGTCTCCCAAGTTGTTTATCTTGGTTTTGAGCCTGGCTGTGTTGTTTGGATTTTCTTTTTAAAAATTTTATCTATTATTGTTATAAATTTCAAACTGTGAAAAGTTATCCTGGTGTGAATAGCTTGGATAAAATCACATAATTTTGAATTTAGGTCATTTGGGAAAAGTTAAAGCAGAATGGGCAGTATGGGAGGGCCACAGTACCCACCATGCCAGACCGTGGCTGCAGTGGAGACTGTGGGCTGGGCCCCTGGTGCACAGTCCTGAGCGCCTTGTATGTTTTAGGGCTCCTGGTTGAAGCAACTGCTGAGATTTTTGACATTGTGAGGTGCTCTGGAGGCAGAGTCAAGATTCACAGTCACCATATTTCCTTGCCTATATCCAACTGAAGCAAACTGGAAATCTAAAAATGATTTATTGAAAAGCAAATACCATTTTATACTTTCAAGGCACAAAAGAAGGAAAAAAAGAGCACTGAGAGGCATAAAAAAGATGTGCCAGCTCTGACACATGCCGTCAGGTGACAGTGAGCTATTACAGTCTTTCAAGGATTTGAAATGAATGGCTTGTCTAATTCTTACCCCACCTGTCATGTATCATACTTTTAACCCGTCTCACTGTTGCAGATCTCACAGTCGTAGTTTTCTTCTTGTGGCCAAACCCTCTCTGATTTAGTGCTTCGTGTCCCGTTTCATCGTCTTCCACACCCCCCGCCCCGTCTTCTTTCTCAGTTGGGACACTCCTTCTTAATACGTTTGTATTTAATGATTGATTATTTTAGGCGAGATGGGTGGGAAAAAGGATACTGGGTGAAAATCACATGTCACGAGGCTTTAAGGAACTATGCTGAGTGTAAGTGGTAATTATGGATTTTGGGACACATTCTTCCAAATCTGAATATCACGTTTTCTAGGGCCTGATATCTCTTTAAATACTCAATATTTTCTTAAAATATTCAAGTTATAGGTGGGTAATTAATATGAGAGGGTTTCAGCTTTTGTAAAATGACCATATAGAAAAAGTAAATAGCTGATACATATTTACTGATAATATTCATATATTATTTAATTTGAATAACACATGAATTTTAACTTAATAATATTCAATATATTATGTATTTTATTCACTTATCTTATTTGAGAAGTATTGGAGTCAGCATACAGTGAAAGACAGACACAAAGGAACCATTGAAATAAGAAATAAACTAGTAGGAGCTACTCATTGGGCGTTTATTAGGTAAGTCTCAGGATAAATAGTAAAGAGGAGAGGCCTGGTTCTTGCCCTTAAGGAACTTATAGTAGAGTGGGGCCGACAACATCTGTTTCTGTGATGTGTGGGAAGTGCTCTAACGGGTGTAGGGAGAGCCTGACTGCAGCAGACGTGGGGCCAGAAAGTCTTTCTCTTAAGAGCAAGTAGTGCTCAATTTGGCAGAGATCATACAATTTCTGGAGTGCCTGGGAGCTTGATATGTTGTAAAAAGTAGTATGCAAAATTTTAAATAATTAAATATTATTATAAGATAATAACAGAAACCAACCAATATAAGTTGGCTGTTAGTAGCCATTTTACTGATTTTAATGAATTTGTCTAGTTATTTCTTGAAGTAACAAATGGGGTATAAAAATTACTATAGCAATCTATCTAAACAAAATTATCAGAAATTCATGGCTTTAAAAAAACAATGATGCTCTTTTTAATGTGAAAATTAGATATTTGCTTGAATTGATGAATAAAATATCTAACCTTATTAATTTTTACATTAATTATAGCTCTAGCAATTAAATTGACTTGTGTTCCTTTTTAACTTGGTGAATTTCTGATCATTATGACATAAAGGAGAATTTTTTCCTTACTCAAAAAATTATATTGTTGCCACTATGGTACTTTTCTCTGGTTTTTCAAAAATCCTTTACTTTTTCATTTAAATTACTAAATATGTTCTGTAATGCTTGTCGCACATTAATGTCAATGACTCTAAGCTATGTTTAAGTTATCCACTGGCATCTAGTAATTATCCAGAACCATGAAATGCAAGGCAGTATCTTCTGATGTGTAAAATTTCAATCCTGAGGAGAATTCCTTAATTTAAAACACATCTTTAGACAGTTGTAATTTGAACTTTTTTATATTTAACAATTATAGATACTTTCCTTAATTAAAGTTCTACTTTTGATCAATAGTTTGCTAGGGTGCTGTGTCTCCGAATATGTTACAAATTATTAGAGAGATGGCATAAGTATTAACAAGGTTGTTTCAGGTCATTTTTTAAAGCTCTCAGATTTTTCTAAGCAAATGTTTTCATTGTATAAAGACATCCGATTCCTTATGAAAGGTGATCAACTGTATATGTTAAAAGTAGTCATTCAGAGCAAATTATCTCCTATGGCGTGTTAATATTTTGCAAAAGCATGCATTCCTCCTGCATGATGAAAGAACATTTGAAATAACTATTTTGTCATGAGAACTTTTTAGCTAAATTTTATTTTCAGTCCTGTTTTGAACTAACGTTAACAACCCCAAACACCCAAACCTGAGAACTGTGTTGGTATCAGACACGGAGTATGTGAATTCGTCTACCTTTTCATCACTGGTACACTAGGAATTCTATTTTTTTAAATGATATCCTGCCAGCTTTTTCACAATCCATTAATTCCTGGATCAACATCAGAAGGGATGTCGGAGCAGAGTGAAATTCTTGTAAGACACAGATGTCAGGATCAAAAGTCAGAGACATTCTCGAAGCAGCAGGGAAGCAAGCTCGTTAGACTGTAATCGGAACAATTAGCATCTGCCGTTGACAGTCTCGATGTCCTGCCTTAGATTTCTGCTAAGTTCCAGGCGTGCTGAAAGACGGGGTCCTCTTCCAAGTTTGATGGAAAATTTCAGGAGCTTTTGGTCTGATTATTTTTGGCCAAGATACTTGAGTTTTGTTGATCCTCTCCAAATTTCCTTAAATGGTGAATTATTGATACACTTAGACTAACTAGGATCCAGCTTATTACAGAGACGAGTTTTCATCTTCCCAGAGTGCATGTAATACAAAGTGACGAGCTGGATGGATGTTTGTGGTCGTTAGTTCTCAGGAGGCTTTTCCAGCTATTTTATAGTGTCTCACAGAGTGAGAGCTTTTATGGTCTGCTCCCGGATGGCTTCAGTGGATGCTCGGTAAATGTGAATCATTGATGAAGGAGAAAGTAATTAAAGGTGGATGTTGAGATTTTAGTTAAAGAATTTCTTTGAAATCAACTATTATATTTTGCTTGTGTCTTCATTAACCCAAAATAGCCTTCTCTGAGTAAAAAAGAAATCAACCAGTTGTTTTCACTACATGTTGTCAGTAAACTAATTTGATTCTTTTATTTTTTTGGTAATAAGTTGCTCTGATTTTTACAGTCACCTGTTGGGTAAAAAATTTATAACAACGATTTATTTATTTGGAGGTCAGCTTTTAAGATAAGCTCAAACATCAGGAACTGTAAGTTAAAAAACGTTTGTTTCTGACAACAAGGGATGGTTCTTTAAGGTGTGAGCAGTATGAAAATAGTTGAGGAGACCCAGACACCCAAATTCTCTCTGTCGTGATAGGGTTGATAGAAAAGGCCACTCTAATTGGCTAGTCACAGCTGTAAAAACAAGCCCCAAACCTGGGAGAGGGTGTGAACTAAACTATAGGGAAGTGGCATTGAGAGGAGGCCGAGGGCGTGGCGACAGGAGCCAGGGCAGGGACCTGAGTGGGAAACGGCAGGCAGTGGTGGGCACTGCAGTGGCAGAGGCTTAGCCCCCTGCTGTCTCCATGAGTCCTCCAAATAATGATAGTTATATTTTGATATGATCTGCAGATATTTCCTCAATATTATTCGAAGTGTGAAAAAAGCATCTTTAGAACTCATTTCTGTTGTTCTACAGCACTCACTAAAAATACACACTGGCTGGCCAAAAATCACCTTCAAGCAAATCCCATGATTGATTACCCCTTACAACTAAAATTGTTGCCTTAGACATTTTTAATGTAAAATTCTGGAGCTACCGTTGAGACAACCTTGTAGTTGAGTGAAAGAAGCTCTAGCTAGAGCCGTAATGGAGGGGGGGATGTTTACCTCCGTGATGACCCGTGCACGTATCCTTTGGCAGTAGAGGCAGGTTATTGCATAGCTTTGCCATGTGGGATATAACACATGCCTCTCAGTAATATTTAAGGGCCTTGTTAGGGTTCATTTTGATGATGATGATGACACAAAACAGTTGTAGGATTCACAACTGTCTACTTTCTCAAACACTTGCACATGCATCGTATCAATTACAACAACCGTGAAGTAAGCTTTACTTCATGTCCAGATGGTGAGCAAGGCTCAAAGTAGTTAAGAGAAGTTTTCGAGGCCACGTGACCAGTAAATACTGGGGCCAGAATTGAACTCTATACCCTGTCCATTGCTTTGTCACTTCCTTAAATGGTCCAGATGTGGCAGAAATGACAAAACGACAACCAAAGGTTTGTATTCCATCAGTAAAGGAAAGATTAAATAAATTATGATACATGCATATGATGGAATTGCACAACCATTAAGGTAATGCTTATGGAACTATTTTAATGATGCAGAGAAGGCTAACAATATAACATGAACTAAAAAGTAAAGTTACAGAACAGAATGAAAAATATGGTCTCAGTGATATAAAAATATGTTTTTATATGTAAGGTAAACATCATTTTTTTTCTAAGTTGTGTGATAATAGGAAACTTAAGATTCTTTCTTATACTTTTCCATATTTTCTAAATTTTCTAAAATGAGCATGTAGAGCAATCAGAAAAAATTACCCTGTATAATAATTATTTAGATAAATTCTTATTGGTTGAGTTGGTGTCATCAGAAATTCTAATAGAGAGCTCATGGGTAAATGTGGGGTGAATGATTCTCCTACAAATTGTAAATGTGTTTCCAGTGTGCCCGTGAGACACAGCAAGGGACAGTCTTGTCAACACTGAATCAAAGGCAAGGGCTTGTGACATCCTGAAAAAAGTGACCAATCCTCATGTTATATAAAACTTTCATTTTTGAAGACTTTTTGTAGCTAAATGACGGCAGTGGTGCTAGAGCTGAGGACGTCTGCGCATTTCCTACTCTTCTCCCAGGTTCTGCAAAGGACAGAGCTGGTAGACTTTCCCATTAACATTATGATCAAGAGCTGGTCCAGGAAGGCTTGAATCTGAGCTCCTGTCCAGTCCAGTTCCACTGTCTGCAGTCACTGACTTGCTATGTGTGTCCTATTAAGAACTTGCATGAGGGCTTTCCCAAAATATTCTTTCTTTGTCCTGAAATCATAAATTTAGGCAAAACATCTCAATCCACAAGACCTGGGTTGTATCAAGTAAGTGATTCTTTCTGTTGAGTCAGCGTGGTCAACAGAGTATTCTCCTGGGTGTGTTCCCCAAAGGTTAGTGAGTGGCTTCCAGGGTCTGGCATGATGGCCCTTTCTGCAGCGCGGGAGGCCATTAGGGGCATTTATCTGGTGGCCTGTGTGCCATCTAGTATTTTTCCAAGAGGAAGGAATCAATCGCTTTGTTTGTTAATCATATTTATTGGGCACTTGGCCCTGTGAACCCTGCACAAAGACTATTCATAAGAAAAATTAAAAAAATAGAAGTCACAGTTTGTGCCCTGGAAAGGCTTAGAACCCAATTAGAGAAATAAGCGACATACTGATAAGGGGACATGTGCATCACCACGTGTGAACAGAGCGCACTGATGTAGCACAGGCTGCCCTGGTCTTGAGAGGCCAGCACAAAGGCTAGTTCACCTTTATCGCCCAGACTGTGCAAAAATGATTCACCTGTGTCTCCTACACGGAAAAGGGACCTTTTATATTTGCCCTTTTATCTCTGCTGTGCTTGACCCACTGCTTAGCATGTGGTGGGAGCTCAACAAATGTGTGTTTAATGAACGACTTAATGAATAATGTTTTTGCCCTTGTAAAAATTTCATAAGTCTTTGAAGTCTGTGTTAAGTTCGACAAGTTCTTCCTCCTCCCTTCCTTTTTTCCTCCTTTCATTTTATGTTTTGAGCAACCTAGTTCATTTGACCTGTAGAGTTTTCTACAGTCTGGACTTTGCTAGTTGCACCTTCAGGATGTAGTTCATCCTGTTTCTCTGTCCTCTGTATTTCCTGTAAATTGGTTATGGATACAGAGCTTTATCAAAGTCAAGTTCTAATTTTTTTACTAAATTATAGGTGGCAGTGTGCTCTTTCGCGAGGAGGCACATATGTCTGGTTGTCTCTCTCTTTGTGATATTAGCAGCTATTGATGCTCAATGCCCAGATCCATTAAGTAACTAGGTTTTGCAAAATGGGTGTAATAATTTATTTGTTATTTAATATTGGTGTGATTCCACAGAGAGACACTTCCCCTCCTCTACCATTTGGTTACCCAATGATGACGGGAGATAAATTCTCAACTCTTTCTCTTTATTTACCAATTTTTAATTATTTAATTTTCTATCCCCTTCTAAAGATGACCAATTAGGTTCCTTGTGATTGTTATAAACTCACTTATTTAAATGTATTTGATGTGTTTCAATCCATTGCACTTATCTTTATTGAAGCTCAAATAGCCTCATTTCTGGCCAATGGGATTCATAAATATGAGTGAGTTAGGATTATCCAGGGAGTCTGATTTTAAAAGAAACTATAGCAACTATACAAGAAAAAGAAGAATACAATCAATAAACATTAAACTTTTCACCAAATAGCCAAACACATGCCTTTATATCATTGTAAAGAGAGAATACATGTTTTGGGAGGAGTCTTCATTTATTACTAAACATTATGCATTTCTATATAAACATAATTAACATTTTTTTCATTTAAATTTTTAATTATATTTCCCACTTTAAAAATTGAGTATAACTTACATGGAGTAAAGGACACATATCATAGGTATATAGCTTTATGAAACTTTAAAGGTGTAATGCAACCGTGTAACCACCATCTAAGCTAAGATGTCGAACATCTGCAGCAGCCCAGAGGGTTTCTTCTTGCATATTCTCATTAATAGTCCCCTGTGGTAACCACTATTCTGACTTTTATCATCATTGATTAGTTTTGCCTGTTCTTGAACTTTTATACATGTGGAATCATACTTTGGTGCCTGGCTTCTTTTGTGCAGCATAATGTCTGTGAAGTTCATCCATGTCGTTGACTATCTTAATTTATTCTTTTGTATTGCTGTGTAGCATCCATTATAAGCTATACCACACTATACTACAATTTATTTATCCACTCTCCTGTTGATAGATATTTCAGTTCTTTCCAGTTAGTTTTAGACTTTTATGAGCAATAATATGTGTTCTTGTACATGTCTTTGGTGGATATATGTGCTCATTCCTGTTGGATATGTACATCTCAGAGTGGAATGCTAGGACATAGATGGGCATATGTTTAGCTTTCATAGATACTGGAAAGGCATTTTCCAAAGTTGTTGACCAGTTCATACTCCTACCAGCAGTGTATGGGGGTTCCAGTTGCTCTGTATCTTCATCAACACTTGGTTTTGTCGGGCTTTTTAATTTTAGCCATTCTGTTGGGTGTGTAGTGGTATCTCATTGTGGTTTTCTGGTCATTGTTAATAGCTCCATATCCACATGCTACAGTTTCTTAGGTAAGACTTTATTGTTGAGTTTGGGGATTCATTTCCTTTAACAATTTTTTTTTAATGTGGATTCCCTTAATCAATTTTTGTTTTTGCTTTCTTAAGTGCTTTTTGGTGAGGAAGATTGGCCCTGAGCTAACATCTGTTGCCAATCTTCCTCTTTTTTTTATATTCCCAAAGCCACAATACATAGTTGTAATATGTTAGTTGTGGATCATTTTAGTTCTTCTATGTGGGATGTCGCCAAAGCATGGCTTGATGAGTAGTGTGTAGGTCTGTGTCCAGGATCTGAACCGACGAACCCAGGGCCACTGAAGTGGAGCACATGAACTTAACCACTCGGCCATGGGGCCAGCCCCGCTTTAACAAATATTTATGAAGAGCCTACTGTCTGCCAGGAACTGTTCTAGTTGATGGAGACTCAGCAGTAAACAAAACCATTACATTTAGTAGGAATATCTTTGCACACTGTTTTGTCTTTAGTATACCCCAAAGAATAAAGCTTTATGGCTCTTTTTATACATTGCCAGATTTTAAAACAAAAGACTTTGAAGAAGAAGTTTGGAAGTTGACAGGAAGCAGCATGTGAGTTTTCCCTCCTGGCGTCTGACCTGAGAATGAGGAGACTAGTGTCTGCCACTGGTTACTCTTTGATCCTGGGCGTGTCTCTTTGCTCTCAGGCTCAGTTTTTTCTATACATCAGGAGGCTGAACAGGATGAGCTAAGGCCCTTTTCAGCTAAGAATTTGCCTCACTGATTTGTCAGAATTCAACCATGGGGGCTGAACTTCAACCTCACTTTGGGGCCTTAGACACTCGCCAGCAAGGTGCTCAGAACTGTTCTCTGGGGCAGCTTTTCAGTCTCACCCGTGTTTGAAGTATTTTTGTCATTATGTGCTAAGAGTGCCATATAATTGTTTCTATGTTTTAGGTATGTTGGCGGGAAATGTTAAAAGGTCTATCTTAAAAGGGTGAATTAAAAATATTTAGTGCACAAAGGAGAACTGCAACCATTATTAACAAAGTCTTTAAAAAAAATCATGAGATGATTTTCTAAGTTCCTACTAACCTTCACATTTTACTTCTTTTTCTTGGGCCCGTAAAGGTATTCAGTGACAAACAGTCAAGGCCCCACCCTCAGGGGCTTCTGGTCAATTTTTACTGATCAGAGGCCTGGAAACCCTGTCATTCAGGCCTTACAACCCAAAATTTGAATAGCACTTTATAAGCATCACTTTCAAACTATGTGGAGTCACGTTGTACCACTTACTTGTGACCCAGACACTGAGATGTAGCATCCCTCACCTTGTCTAGTACTTTGATTCTGCTCTGCGGAGCCCGTGACCCTGAGACATATTGAGAAGCTAGAAAATTTCACACCCCTTAACATTGTCTATGGAATACTCAGAATGGCTTTCTGTTGTTCATGTTTTCCAGCCCTCATGACTTCCCCACAAACACTTCGGCATCTCTGGCAGGGCTTCAAAATCACCCTTGGAAGCTCAGCTATAGCATTTTATTGTCTAGTTCAGGTGCTTACTGGGGTGGAAATGAGTTGCCAGAATATGACAAAGTTTTGGTGCAAACAGGATTGTTCTCCTTTGTATTCTCTTTCGTTGCTGTATCTGGCCGTGCAAACTGGTAAACTGCACATAACAGGAGGAGGAGCTCCCTTTCAGAATTCTGCCACCATGTAGTAGAAAGGTGAGAGGATCGATCAATCAACAGATATTCATGCATTCATTCATTCAACAAACGTTTACTGACACCTGAGTGTGTACCAGGGACTTAGAGGGTGAGAGTGAAATAGACAAAAATGGGAGTTTCAGGCCCTGGCCTGAGATGCTTATGATCTAGTTGGGAGAGACAGTCCTGTAATAAATACGTTCAATGTGATCTAACAGTTGCTGTAATATAGGTCTGAACAAGGGGCAGTGGTAGTACAAAGTAGGGAGTGACACTTTTTCTGTGGGTTTGTATGTGTTTGTGTGTGGGCGTGTGCACACACACATGCCAGGAAAGGCTTATCAGGAGAGATGATGTTTAAGCTGAATTGTGAAACATGACTAGGACTTAGAAAGATGGGAGGAAGTTTCTTCCAGAGGAATGGCTTATGCCAAGGAACAGCAGGTTAGGGAGCCATGGAGCATATGGGGACTTCTAAGAATATAACTGAGATAGTTGGATATCTGGTTGAGATATAGCTGATATAGTTGGAACATAGTTCAGTGGAGAAAGATGATGGGTGGGACACACAGAGGGAAAGGCAAGCAGACACTGGACCATTAAGTGCTTGGGTGTCATGCTGCTTATTTACAATACATGCTTCCTTATAGTAGTATTTATTGGACAGATGGACTGAGGGAAAGGGGCATGTTAGATGTAGGAAAGGAAATATATGGTCCAGCAAGGGCACACAGATGGGATTGAATGTGATGGACTCTCGATACCCTGCGAAGACCTGATGGACTGCAGAAAACCTTCACCCTCTCCGTCCTGCATCCCATCACCTCTTTGCTTCAGTTGAAACCTAACCCTCCACAGACATCACTCTTTCTCGTGGCCTCCATTTGAGTTTGCTCTCTTATCCACTCCCTCCCTCCCTGGCTCACTATGGAAAGAGGACTGAGGCACACTCATGGAGTCCACCCCTTGATCCTTACCTTTTGCTGCCTTCCGTCAACAGCATTTATTTTTGAGAGTTCACACTCCTCATCTATACCCCACTTTCCATACCCTTTGATGTTGTCTATGGGCTCTAGAACACTCTTTCATCTTCTTTGATAATATCTGCTTGTGATTTAAAAAAAAACAGTAAAATTTATCATTAAAGTAGGGGAAAAAAATGAAAGGCAAACAATAGAATAGAGACAAAATTTTCAACACACATGACAAAAGCCTAGTTTCCGACTGCACAGAGCCCTTTCAAGTCAATAAGAAATAGATGGACAATAGAAAAACAGGCCAAGGACATAAATAGTAAATTTACAGAAAAAAAGAAACACAAATGGCCATGAAAATATTGAATAATGTTAATTGAACTCATAGGTAATTAAAAAAATGAAAACATAAGTTTTCAGCTAACAATATGGTAATGATTAAGAAGTTTGCCCACATCTAGAGTTAAGAGTGTGAGCAAAGTAGATGTTTCCATACATTCTTAGCAAGAATGTAAATAAGGACAAATTTTTTGGAGGGTGATTTGGCCCTTTGTATCAAAACAGGGATTTATGTTAACAAGTGTTTGAAGCTAATGTTCAATGTCATTCATTCTAGCAGTGTTTGCAATTACAATTTGGAAACAACTTACATGTCCATTAATAGGGAAGTGCTTAAGTTAGGGTGAATAAATTGAGTTAAATGTTATTCTGCACATTGATGATGAGTTGCATGTATGTGATGATTAGCACGATCTTGAATAATTATTGCTACCACTTTGCTTTTGCTATCAATTTCTATAGATTGAACACATTCCATATTTTTCCCTGAATCCAGTCTTTGCATGAAACATGGAGTGATGCTCAAAATCTGACAGATAAGAAAAGGACAGAACTACATTTTTTTAAAGGTATTTTTTGGTGAGGAAGATTGGCCCTGAGCTAACATCGGTTGCTAATTTTCCTCTTTTTTTTTTTTCTCCCCGAAGCCCCAGTGCGTAGTTGTATATCCCAGTTCTTCTATGTGAGATGCCGCCACAGCGTGGCTTGGTGAGCAGTGTGTAGGTCCACACCCAGGATCCCAACTGGCGAACCCTGGTTAAGAGCTTGAACTTAACACTTGGCCACGAGGCTGGCTGCCAGAATTACATTTTCTTTTGGTGCCTTTACAACTCCTGTCATTTCCTCATGGAGTAAAGGTCTCCAGAATCTCTTTTCTTCCCAGGAATTTCCACAAGCCCACTCACTTAATGAGATCAAACTTCTTTGTCCAGGAACAGAGCATCTAAGTTATGATGTGATTATCCATGTTTCCTGCTGTGAAATAGAGGAGGATTACAGAGTCACTGACAGATGCAAGCGTCACGTTGACTGTAGGTGAGACGCGCACGTTGAAAGGACACAGCACAGAGAGAAAGCAGAGGCTTTTCAGTGTTGCATCTGGGTGTAAATTCTTGCTCTGCCATTTAGTAGTTCTGTGACGTTGAACAAGTTATTTATCTTCTCTGAGCCTCAGTTTCCTTATGTACAAATAGAAATAATGTAGCTAACCTTTTGGATGTTTGGAAGATTCGACGATATAACGTTGTCTTCATGGGACTAGCTCACAATACAGGTCCTCAGGGAATCCTAACTTCTTAATTGATGGAACATACCCTTAAAATAAATAGCTCAATATTTCCAACTATCTTACATTACTAGTCACCATATTTATAGAATTATCTAGGAATAACACCAGCATCGAGAGCCCTTCGTGATCACTGATTATTCTGGTCAACTTTGGTAAATGTGGTGGGCTGAATAACGACCTCTCAAGGATGTCCACACCAAATGCCTGCAACTTGAATATGTTACCATGTGGCAAAAGGGACTTTGCAGACATGATTAAGCTAAGGATTTTGAGATGGGGAGATTGTCTTGCATTTTCTGGGCGGGCCCAATGTTATCACAAGGGTTCTTATAAGAGGGAGACAGGTGCTTCAGAGTCAGAGAAGAGGATGTGATGATAGAAGCACAGGGAGAGAAGAGGACGTGATGACAGAAGCAGAGGTTGGAGTGACATGGGGCTGTAAGAGAAGGAATGCTGACAGCCTCTAGAAGCTGGAAAAGGCAAGGAAACAGATCATCTGCTGGAGCTTCCAGAAGGAATGCAGCCCTGCCAACCCATTTTAGACCTCTGATCTCTAGAGCTCCAAAATAATTAATTTGTGTTGTTTTTAGCCACTAAATTTGTGATAATGTGTTACAGCAGTCAGAGGAGACTAATATGAGGGTATTCCACTCCTGAGACAATGAGGAACTATGAGAAAACAGAGTCCAAGCTGGATTGCTTTGTGGAAGTTTACAGTGAAATGTTTGATCCACAGCTGCGTTGTTGCAGAAGGTACAGCAATCATGCCATTTTTAGACTGTAGGGGACACTGTCATCTACTTTTCCAAGTATGCATTTAATACATTTCAGATTTTTTTTTGTGCCTTTGGAATGATGTATAAGCATTCCTATGTTCAGGTCCTTTCCATAGCCTTGGATAATTTAGTTTTATGAAGAACCTGTTACATTGCTTCTCGTCTTCCCTTGGATGGTGAAAATTATCTTTCATTTTGTCTTGGATGGTGAAAATTTTGTCATGAGCGATAACTGCATTGTAGCCCAGCCTTTGGGAACCACTGCTATAAGGCAGAGCTGGCCAAATGTGTGTGCATGTGATGTCCAAATGGGCAAGGTCGGATGATCCCCTGCTTGTTTCGTCCACCTGACACCCAGTGTCGATGTGTTTGGGTATTATGATAATATAGCCCATTTGACATGGACCTACTGAAAATGTCACATTTGGCTTTTGGACTAATTTCATCAACATCATCTTAGAATTATACATTCGATGGCAAGTTGGTTATTTCTTTGTCATCTGCCTTTCTGTTTTTGAATTTAAGCTCCACGAGAACAGAAGCTTTTGCTTGTTAGCTATGGCATTTCTGGTCCCTAGAATGGTGGCTGACACACAGTAGGCACTAAAAAAGTTCATTCTTGTTGAATGAATGAATAAATGGATTGATGAATAAATTATGTAGTTTTATTGTTGCAATGGATAATATGCACCTCGTAAACTGATGCCTGGAAATGCCGTGATGAAGTAGAAAGAGTGGACTTGGAGCAGGGGGCTGTTTACTGTCTCTGTGATAAGGAGCGTGTCTTGTTACCTCTTTATTTCTGCCTATTTTTATACATTGGGGAGAATATGCCTGCCTTATAGGATTGACATAAGATTAAATGAGGTGATAGAAATATAAGTGCTATATAAATTATAATATCAAGCGTTGTCATTAGAAATGAGTTGGTCACTTTACTAATTCTTCCCTCTTTACTGAAATGGTTAATGAAAATGAAATGGGCCAGTATCTGGAGCAGGGAGGGGATGCGATTGCTTTGATTGTGTCAGTGATGGCTGATTAGTGATTAGAGTGTGCATCCTTGGCTGTGTAAACAATGAAACAAATATCGTTCGTTCTTTTTTAACCAACTCTGTGAAGGACAGCAACTGTGCGTTTTGATGTCTTGACTAGTGTGGAACTTTAATTTGTTTCAAAAGATTCACCTTTATTTTGTGCTGCTGTATGAAAGTTCATGGCCATTTATCCGGGGCATTCTCTTGGATTTCTTTTTGACCTCCTAATAAAGAAACATTTGTCAGTGTCTATTTTAACCTTATATAATCATATTTTTTCGTGAGTTTCTGATTAATTTTTTTGCTTATTTGTTTTGCCACATATTTGTGTCCACTTTCTTTTTTTTTTTTTTTTTTTCAAATAATTTTTTTTTTTTTTCAAATAATTTTTTTTTTTTTTTTTTTATTAATGTTATGATAGATTACAACCTTGTGAGATTTCAGTTGTACATTTTTGTTAGTCATGTTGTGGGTACACCACTTCCCCCTCCGTACCCTCCCCCCACCCCCCCTTTTCCCTGGTAACCACCAATCAGATCTCCTTCTCAATATACTAATTTCCACCTATGAGTGGAGTCATATAGAGTTCGTCTTTCTCTGACTGACTTATTTCGCTTAACATAATACCCTCGAGGTCCATCCACATTGTTGTGAATGGGCCAATTTCGTCTTTTTTTATGGCTGAGTAGTATTCCATTGTGTATATATACCACATCTTCTTTATCCAATCATTAGTTTCTGGGCATGTAGGCTGGTTCCACGTCTTGGCTATTGTAAATAATGCTGCGATGAACATAGGGGTGCAACGGACTCTTGAGATATCTGATATCAGGTTCTTAGGATAGATACCCAGTAATGGGATGGCTGGGTCATAGGGTATTTCTATTTTTAACTTTTTGAGAAATCTCCATACTGTTTTCCATAGTGGCTGTACCAGTTTGCATTCCCACCAACAGTGTATGAGGGTTCCTCTTTCTCCACAACCTCTCCAACATTTGTCGTTCTTGGTTTTGGATGTTTTTGCCAATCTAACGGGGGTAAGGTGATATCTTAGTGTAGTTTTGATTTGCATTTCCCTGATGATTAGCGATGATGAACATCTTTTCATGTGTCTATTGGCCATATTCATATCTTCTTTTGAGAAATGTCTGTTCATGTCCTCTGCCCATTTTTTGATCGGGTTGTTTGTTTTTTTGTTGTTAAGCAGTGTGAGTTCTTTGTATATTATGGAGATTAACCCTTTGTCGGATAAGTGGCTTGTAAATATTTTTTCCCAATTAGTGAGCTTTTTTTTTGTTTCAATCCTGTTTTCCCTTGCCTTGAAGAAGCTCTTTAGTCTGATGAAGTCCCATTTGTTTATTCTTTCTATTGTTTCCCTCAACTGAGGAGTTACAGTGTCCGAAAAGATTCTTTTGAAACTGATGTCAAAGAGTGTACTGCCTATATTCTCTTCCAAAAGACTTATTGTCTCAGGCCTAATCTTTAGGTCTTTGATCCATTTTGAGTTTATTTTGGTGTGTGGTGAAAAAGAATGGTCAATTTTCAATCTTTTGCATGTGGCTGTCCAGTTTTCCCAGCACCATTTGTTGAAGAGACTTTCTTTTCTCCATTGTAGGCCCTCTGCTCCTTTGTCGAAGATTAGCTGTCCATAGATGTGTGGTTTTATCTCTGGGCTTTCAATTCTGTTCCATTGATCTGTGGACCTGTTTTTGTACCAGTACCATGCTGTTTTGATCACTGTAGCTTTGTAGTATGTTTTGAAATCGGGGATTGTGATTCCGCCGGCTTTGTTTTTCTTGCTCAGGATTGCTTTAGCAATTCGCGGTCTTTTGTTGCCCCATATGAATTTTAGGATTGTTTGTTCAATTTCTGTGAAGAATGTTCTTGGGATTCTGATTGGGATAGCATTGAATCTGTATATTGCTTTAGGTAGTATGGACATTTTAACTATGTTTATTCTTCCAATCCATGTGCAAGGGATGTCTTTCCATCTCTTTATGTCATCGCCTATTTCTTTCAAGAGAGTCTTGTAGTTTTCATTGTATAGATCCTTCACTTCCTTGGTTAAGTTTATCCCAAGGTATTTTATTCTTTTCGTTGCGATTGTGAATGGGATAGAGTGCTTGAGTTCTTTTTCTGTTAGTTTATTGTTAGTGTATAGAAATGCTACTGATTTATGCACGTTAATTTTATACCCTGCTACTTTGCTGTAGTTGTTGATTATTTCTAATAGTTTTTCTGTGGATTCTTTGGGGTTTTCTATGTATAAGATCATGTCGTCTGCAAACAACGAGAGTTTTACTTCTTCGTTACCTATTTGGATTCCTTTTATTTCTTTTTCCTGCCGAATTGCTCTGGCCAGCACCTCCAGAACTATGTTGAATAGGAGTGGTGAAAGTGGGCACCCTTGTCTTGTTCCTGTCCTCAGAGGGATGGCTTTCAGCTTTTGTCCATTGAGTATGATGTTGGCTGTGGGTCTATCATATATGGCCTTTATTATGTTGAGGTACTTTCCATCTATACCCATTTTACTGAGGGTTTTTATCATAAATGGGTGTTGGATCTTGTCGAATGCTTTCTCTGCATCTATTGAGATGATCATGTGGTTTTTGGTTTTCATTTTGTTAATGTAGTGTATCACGTTGATTGACTTGCGGATGTTGAACCATCCCTGTGTCCCTGGTATAAATCCCACTTGATCATGGTGTATAATCTTTTTGATGTATTGCTGTAATCGGTTTGCCAAAATTTTGTTGAGGATTTTTGCATCTATGTTCATCAGTGATATCGGCCTGTAGTTCTCCTTCTTTGTGTTGTCCTTGTCAGGTTTGGGGATCAGAGTGATGTTGGCTTCATAGAATGTGTTAGGGAGTTCTCCATCTTTCTCAATTTTCTGGAACAGTTTGAGGAGAATAGGTATTAAGTCTTCTTTGAATGTTTGGTAGAATTCTCCAGAGAAGCCGTCTGGTCCTGGACTCTTGTTTTTGGGGAGGTTTTTGATTACCGTTTCTATTTCCTTACTTGTGATTGGTCTATTCAGATTCTCCATTTCTTCCTGATTCAGTTTGGGGAGATTGTAGGAGTCTAGGAATTTGTCCATTTCTTCCAGGTTGTTCAATTTGTTGGCATATAGTTTTTCATAGTATTCTCTTATGATCTCTTGTATTTCATTGGTATCTGTTGTGATTTCTCCTCTGTCATTCCTGATTTTATTAATTTGCGATTTCTCTCTTCTTTACTTGGTGAGTCTGGCTAGGGGTTTGTCAATTTTGTTAATTCTTTCGAAGAACCAACTCTTTGTTTCATTGATCCTTTCTATTGTCTTTTTTGTTTCAATATCGTTTATTTCTGCTCTTATTTTTATTATTTCCCTCCTTCTACTGACTCTGGGCCTTGTTTGTTCTTCTTTTTCTAGTTCTGTTAGGTGTCGTTTGAGGTTGCTTACGTGAGCTTTTTCTTGTTTAGTGAGGTGAGCCTGTATTGCGATGAATTTCCCTCTTAGGACTGCTTTTGCTGCATCCCAAATGATTTGGTATGTCGTGTTCTCATTTTCATTTGTCTCCAGATAATATTTGATTTCTTCTTTAATTTCTTCAATGATCCATTGTTTGTTGAGAAGCGTGTTGTTTAGTCTCCACATTTTTGCACCTTTCTCTGCTTTTTTCTTGTAGTTGATTTCTAGTTTAATAGCGTTATGATCAGAAAAGATGCTTGATATTATTTCAACTCTCTTGTATTTATTGATGTTTGCTTTGGTTCCCAAAATATGGTCAATCCTTGAGAATGTTCCATGTGCACTTGAGAAGAATGTGTAACCTGCTGTTTTTGGATGAAGTGTTCTATATATATCTATTAAGTCCATCTGGTCTAATTTTTCATTTAATTCTATTATTTCCTTGTTGATTTTCTGTCTGGATGTTCTGTCCATTGGTGTTAATGGTGTGTTGAGGTCCCCTATTATTGTTGTATTGTTGTTGATGTCTTCTTTTAGTTCTATTAAGAGTTGCTTTACAAATTTTGGTGCTCCTGTGTTGGGTGCGTATATATTTATAAGTGTTATGTCTTCTTGGTGGAGAGTCCCTTTTATCATTATATACTGTCCCTCTTTGTCTTTCTTTATCTGTTTTGCTTTGAAATCTACCTTGTCTGATATTAGTATAGCGACACCTGCTTTCTTTTGTTCATTATTAGCTTGGAGTATTGTTCTCCATCCCTTCACTCTGAGTCTGTGTTTGTCTTTGGGGCTGAGGTGTGTTTCCTGGAGGCAGCATATTGTTGGATCTTGTTCTTTGATCCATCCTGCCACTCTGTGTCTTTTGATTGGGGAGTTCAATCCGTTTACATTTAGAGTGATTATTGAGACGTGGGGGCCTACCACTACCATTTTGTGTCTTGTTTTCCGGTTTTCTTCAGTTTCCTTTGTTTCTCGTCCCATGGTTTAATCTGTTCTGATGTAGAGCTGCTACTCTCTGTTGTTGTCCTTCTACTTATCTCCTCTGCTCTTGGTTTTGTAGCCCCTTTCCTTTTTTGGATTTTTCAGGAATGAGGGTTTTCCTGAGGATTTCCTGAAGAGGAGGTTTTGTGGCAATGAACTCCCTTAATTTTTGTTTATCTGGGAAAGTTTTTATTTCTCCATCGTATTTGAAGGATATTTTCGCTGGGTAGAGAATTCTCGGCTGTAGGTTTTTGTCCTTCAGATTTTTGAATATATCATTCCACTCTCTTCTAGCCTGTAAAGTTTCTGCTGAGAAATCTGCTGATAGCCTGATGGGGGTTCCTTTGTAGGTTAGTTTCTTTTGCCTGGCTGTCCTTAATATTTTCTCCTTGTCGTTGACTTTTGCTAGCTTCACTACTATATGCCGTGGAGTTGGTCTTCTTGCATTGATAAAGTTTGGAGATCTATTGGCTTCTGTCACCTGAAGATCCATCTCCCTCACCAGATTTGGGAAGTTCTCAGCCATTATTTCTTTGAATAGGTTTTCTGCCCCTTTCTCCTTCTCTTCTCCCTCTGGTATACCTATAATCCTTACGTTGCATCTCCTAATTGTGTCTGATAATTCTCGGAGAGTTTCTTCATTTCTTTTAAGTCTTGCTTCTCTCTCCTCCTCTGCCTGCAACAATTCTATATTGCCATCTTCCAAATTGCTAATTCTTTCCTCCATATTATCGGCCCTACTGTTCAGAGCATCTAGATTTTTCTTAATCTCCTCTATTGTGTTCTTCATTTCCAGTATTTCTGTTTGGTTCTTCTTTATCGTATCAAACTCTTTTGTGACATAGCTCCTGAACTCGTTGAGTTGTCGGTCAGAATTCTCTCTTAACTCATTGAGAATCCTAATGATGGCTGTTTTGAAGTCATCATCATTTAGGTTATATATCTCATTTTCTTTGGGATTGTTTTCTGTGTATTTGTTACTTTCTTTCTGTTCTGGAGATTTAATGTATTTTTTCATATTGCTTGATGATGCTGATTTGTGCCTCCTCATGGAGATAGAGTTTAGTTGCTCCTTTCACTTGTTTCAGCTGCTGCGGTGGGGGGAGCAGCTGTTTATACTTCACCAACCAGGAACCCTGTCCGTAGTTGCTAACTGGGCCTGGGCCCCTCCTCGTAGCCACAGTGGCCCTTTGGATTCCCTCCTCTGCCGTGGGGGCCGTCACGGGGGGCTTCAGGCTGCAGGTGCCTACTGTTGTTGCCCACCTAGATGCGCTCTCTCCTTGGGGTCTGCAACGGTGTTATGGGCTTTTCCAGCGGCCAGGGGTGGGATCACTTTTATTTGTCGCTCGGTTGCTGTCGGCACCCACCAAATCTCACTTGTCCTCTATGGGTCGCAGGAGAGCTATTGGCATCTTCTACAGTCTGTGGTTAGTACACCTAGCTATGCTGCTTTTGCCCTGGGGTCTTCCAGCCTTGTGGCTGGCGGCTGGGTGCCTTCTACTGGTGCTGTGCAGAGGCTTTCCCTAAGGCTTCTGTGAGCCTGTAGGGTTTCCCCCTAGGCTACTAAGCTGGGTCTCTGGAACTCTCTCCAGCCCCAGTCCTCTCCGAGATCTCCGGCAATCCCTAGCCTCACCGGGTGGGCAACGGCAGCTGGGGGTCGCCCCGCCCTCTGGGCTTCTCTCCGGGCCTCTGCCGGGAGCTCTGAATGCTCAGCGTGGCCCCTCTGCTACCGGCAGACAGAGAGTTTTGTCTGCTGCCTGGCGGAGCTCCGGCGCTTCCCCTCCGGGTCGCCGGACCCGCCTTTGAAAGTTCCCCCGCCCCGGTCCTCTCCGAGATCTCCGGCAATCCCTAGTCCCACGGGGCGGGCAACGGCAGCTGGGGGACGCCCCGCCCTCTGGGCTTCTGTCCGAGCCTCTGCCGGGAGCCCTGAATGCTGGGCGTGGCCCCTCTGCTACCGGCAGACAGAGAGTTTTGTCTGCTGCCTGGCGGAGCTCCGGCGCTTCCCCTCCGGGTCGCCGGACCCGCCTTTGAAAGTTCCCCCGCCCCGGTCCTCTCCGAGATCTCCGGCAATCCCTAGTCCCCCGGGGCGGGCGTCTCTCTGGGACCCTCCGGGCGCCCCGAGCACCAGGCCGGGTCTCCCCGCCAATGGCGGGGAGAGACTCTCCCCTCGGGCTCAGGTGTGCAACTCCAAAGTTTCCCTCTGCGTTTAGGAGTAATTGCGGGGGGTTTAAGTAGGGTTCTGGTCACCTGTTTCCACCGTCGCTCCTCTGTTGTGTTCTCGCTCCTGCCCTAGATGTGTGTGGATCCTCTGGGGGCGTCCGTTGGAAGAAAGCCGCTTGCGGGTACTAGGCTGCCCGTCGGGGTCGGAGAGTTTTCACCTATTTCCACATCCTCCCGGAGGAAAGTCCGTCCGCCTTCCGATGTATAGTCGCGTGGGTGTCTCAGACGTCCTGAGATGCTGTCTGGATATCCTTTGTCAAGCGATAAGTGTCCAAATAATTGTAGACTCGAAGGGCGAGAGACAAAGAGGACTACTCACGGCGCCATCTTGGAATTCCTCCTGTCCACTTTCTTTAACCTGCTTTCAGCAGAAGCTTGTGACCAGGAGCTGTCAGTGACTTCTTTTTCCTGTTCTTGCCACTAATTTCTAGTCATTAATTTTGCCAGTGCTTCCCAATTCATTCATCAGTCAGATGTATTTTTGAGAGCAGCTGTGTGCCAGGCACTGTGCTGGCCCTGAGGACATGCAGTCAACAGACAGACAGAGTCCTGTTGAATCTCTAGTTGTCTGCAGTTGGAGGGCACACACAGCTGGCCTTAGGTGCTGTGCTGTTGTGCTCTTTCTTCATTCCACAGGTATTTGTTAAGCACCTATTATGTGTCAGGCACTGTTCAGAGCCCCAGTGAACAAGACAGATACAGTCTCTGTGCTCAACCAGGTTCCATGCTTTTCCATTCTGGCTGTGTTGGGGCCAGGGGAACACAGCTCAAGAAACCTGGAGATAGGGAGTAGACAACACATAAACAAAGTGTTAAACAAGAAAATATCAGGAAATGAATTAAAATAGTGTCACTGTTTTACCCTGGGCTCCGTAGAAAACAGAGCCTGAGATAAAAGCTTGAGTGATAATGCTTTGCTGAGGCTACAGCTGCAGGAAACAAGAGTGAGGGGAAAAGGGAAGAGAGATGGAGAAGGAGGGGCAGCCAGTCCAAGGTGGCCACAAGTTTGCAACAAATGCAGTTGGCTGCTTGTCTTGCAGGATGTTTCCAGAAAGTCTGTATGAAGTTTCTTCCTTTCAGAGTGTCATATAGAATGAAGGGTGGGGAAGGAAGGCTGAGTAGTGGACCAGCTGCTTCCTTGCCATCTCCACTCTCT
Organism: Equus caballus; assembly: GCF_041296265.1. Lineage (NCBI taxonomy): Eukaryota > Metazoa > Chordata > Mammalia > Perissodactyla > Equidae > Equus > Equus caballus. Next base: position 99,433,127 of record NC_091690.1, on the reverse strand, counting down.
GCTGACTGCCCTGCACACCCCTCCACGTGGCCTTGGGCAGAGCGAGACTCAGAGCCTGGGCCAGCTGGTAGGCAGGCGTGGTGGTCTCTCCTCGTTAGCTGGCACTGTTCTTGGGGCTCGTGAGCCTTTGAAGGCTACAGGGATGGCTGTGGTCAGGGCTTTGTGACTGGAGGGACTGTGATGAGTGGTCACTAGGGTCATTCTAGCAGGGAAGCAAGACTAGTGGCTGAGGACCCAGAGTGGGACAGATAGGTGGGCCTTGTGGGCCTGTGGGGGCAAGGGGGTGGGGCACAAACTGGACCCAGTACAGTTAAGTTATACAGTGAGTGACTGAGTGAGTGGTCAAGGAGGGCTTCTCTGAGGAGGTGGCATTTAAGCCAAGACTTGAAGGACAAGGATAATCTAGCCACACTGCAGGAAAAGGGAACAGCCAGTGCAAAAAAGCCCAGATAGAGTGAGTGAGGAGTGTTTGGAGAGACCAGAAGAAAGTGTGTCTGGATGAGTGAGGGGCAGACTGGAGGGGCTGAGCTCTGCAAACAGCAGGCCAGGCCACGTGAGGCTGCGGGGCTGCGGCGCAGTTGGGGTTCTTTCGTAAGTGTGGAGGAGGTCTTTGGTGCATCTCGAGCAGGGGGGTTAAGTGAGCTGACTGATGTTTCTGGAAGGTCTCCCTGACTCCTCTTGGGAGAATGGATGTGGAGCGGAAGCACGGAGGTCAATGAGGAGATGTTGGAGAGCGTCGTCGCAGTGAGAAAGTGAAGGGCCTTTCAGCACCAGCTTGCTATGTCCATGGTAAATGTTTGATGTAATTGTTGAAATGAGCGGTGATGTTGTTGCTGGGCCCTCGAAGCTTCAGGTTCCGTTATTAACAACCTCAGATTACCTGCTGAACTTCCCAGGCTCCTCCGAGGTGATCCATTGTTGAAGCCGCTGGTCTTTGTGTGGGAACTCCAGTCTCCAGTTCATAAATGCACCCAGGCTCCTTTCCCTCTGACAACAAATGAGACCGCTGTGGAGCAAACCTTTGTGATTGGCATCCAAATCTTAAAGCAAGGCGGATAACCAGGTTTTGACATAGTGTTATTTTATTTCCCATGCAATTGACTGCCCTGACGATGAATGGAAAACCGCCTTGCCAATTGCTGAGCAGTTTTGGAAGCTAGTGCTTGACAGTGAATGATGCCGGACATTTAAAAAAGGGGAATATTTCTCCACTGATTCTCACCGTATGTCTTGACTGTGGGTCCGGCACTGTTGTTTACTTGCTTCATAGAAACTGCGTTAATCAGGGTTCTCGATTATGATACGCAGAATCCTTAGAAAAACAAAAGGAAACAAGTAGTAGAGTGATAGGGAATCAACAGAAGATGAGGAAGAGGCTCAGAAGATGGCTAGAAACCAAAAGGGCAACAGAGGCTGATGACCTTTTTGTCTTTGGGTCTCTGGCTCTGGATGGGGAGTCCAGGCAGGCGTCTGAGGGGCTGGACGAGCTCCTGTGTCCGCTCCGTGTGCTACGGGAAGAGTCCTCTCCTGGCTCCACGGGGAGCGGCAGGGCACCTCCCCCACCACCACTGGGATCAGTGGGGAATGCTCCCCAACTTACCCCTAAGCTGAAAGGGAGTTTGGATATTGGATAATTTTTAAAAAGAGGGAAAAGAAAAAAATTCACGGCAGAGACCATGGTGTTCCCAGCAACTAGGTTAGTGCCTACATTTAATTGATAACCCACAATATCTCTTAAGAAAGTGAATGAATTTTGTAATAACCTCAAAGACAGTGGCTGTTGTGGTAGTCTCCCTGTCTTGATAAAATGACCTGGTTTCTTGAGCCACAAAACACAAATCTGTGTCCAATGTCCTTCATCACATTCAACAGCTAAAAAGAGCTGTGATCTTTAACAAAGCTTAAAATTTGATGATTTTAGCCATCAAATAGCTCTCTTAGAACTTTATTCCCCCATTTTCCGCTGCAAGTAAAGTTTTGGAAAACACACAACAGGCAATAATTCATGAGAATTTCTCCAGTGCTGGGAGTTCTTTACACTCCCCGTGACTCAAAGGGCTATTTCACACAAGAAGCTCACAGCTTTTGTGGCTGTGTGCTGATAATGAGTTTCAGCGTTCTGTAAACTGATGTGGCACCGAAAATCACAGTTTGGAGAGTAAAAGAAATCCTAAATCTATTTTAAAAAAATAACATCTGTGAAATTGTAAGTTAAGTGTTACTCAAATTAAGAAGGCCATGTAATGCCATTTCACAGGATGTTCGTACAGACAACACATTCATGAGAGTGGATCTTCCTGTGAAGGGTGACACGTCCTAACTTGACGCAAGCTTGGTCAGAGTTTCTTTCTTGGCTGCCACCTCCAGCCATCTGAAAACGTGTGTGTAGTGTGTGTGTGTTTGTGTGTATGAGTGTGCAGAAGCGTGGGGAAATCTTACAGAGTTGATTGTAGTAATTTCCTGTTTTGGACAAGGTCAGTGGCGCTTGTTGAGAAGTGAGGCTGTTCCGTGTATCCGGGCAAGTCTGTTCCTCAGTGAGCTAAGTTTGTGTTTATTTTCTCTACATACCCTCTAAAGGCCTGCTATCTGCCAACTGAAATGAGGCCTGAAGGCAGATGGGAAACCCTCTGATTTATGCAGTCAGAGATAGAATAAACTTTAATTCAATGAGAGGGAGGATGTTACAGAAATAAGTGTTGGAGAGTTTGAAATTCATTTTTGAGTATTGCGTTGCAGTAAGTAAAGAATCAGCTTTGATTTGTATGCCCATCTTAAAATGAGAAACTCTCATTTTTTATCAAGTACAATGTGAATAATGTCCCTAATTGTACAGTACCCATGTGAATGAGCTTCAGGTGATGTACTGTCATAAACTGAGTTAATCATGGGGCTCACTCCAAATTCTTCCTCGCTTTATTATCTTCATATCTCCTTTAAACAAAGTAAATTCACTTTCTGTCGTTTTTATTGTAAAATCAAAAGATTTCTCCAAATTTAAAATTGTATTATAATATCAATGTGATTTTGAAAGTAAACCAGGCTCTGTCCTCAGGTGTTGATAGACAATCTTCATGGTCATCTGTCTTCCCCTTTAAGAACTGAGTGGCGTCAAAAGTTGGGCTGATTACTTCTCAGGGCTCTTCCAGTTCTTAAGAGTCTATGATTCTGTTTGTATGTGCATCGTATCTTTGACATTTTATCACTTGTTTTAGCATATGTGATTGGGAAAGTCCTTTTTTGTAACTACTAGTTTATGGAATTCTTTATATTGATGTCAGTAACCAGGCAATAATGTGGATGGAAAATCATATTTTCAACTTAATTTCATTAATTTAACAATCGATGGCATTTCCAGGAAATGTCTTTAGTTCTTTAATTTTTTAATTTAATTTAATTTAATTTCAGTTAATTGGTTTCTAAATTTTTTTTACTGCGGTAACATTGCTTTATAACATTATATAAATTTCAAGTGCACATCACTATATTTCAATTTCTGTGTAGATTACATCATGTTCGCCACCCAAAGACTAATTACAAGCCATCATCACACATGTGCCTAATCACCCCTTTTGCCCTCCCCGCTTCCCCTGTGGTAACCACCAATCAAATCTCTGTTGCTATGTGTTTGTTTGTCATTGTTTTGATCTTCTACTTATGAGTGAGGTCATACGGTATTTGACTTTCTCCCTCTGTCTTATTTCACTCAGCGTAATATCCTCAAAGTCTATCCATGTTGTCACAAATGGCCGGATTTCATCACTTCTTATGGCTGAGTAGTATTCCATTATGTATGTATACTACATCTTCTTTATCCATTCATCCTCCTTGGTGAGCATCTAGGTTGCTTCTGGGATATTATGAATAATTCTGCAATGATCATAGGGGTGCATGTATCTTTACAAATTTGTGTTTTCTTGTTCTTTGAATAAATACCCAGCAGTAGAATAGCTGGATTGTATGATAGTTCTAGTCTTAATTTTCAAGGAATCTCCATACTGTTTTCCATAGTGGCTGCACCAGTTTGCACTCCCACCAGCAGTGTATGAGGGTTCCCTTTTGTCCACATCCTAACACTTGTATCTTGTCTTAATTATAGTCATTCTGATGGGTGTGAGGTGATATCTCATTGTAGTTTTTATTTGCATTGCCCTAATATTTAGTGATGTTGAATATCTTTTCATGTGCCTGTTGGCAACCTGTATATCTTCTTGGGAAAAATATCTGTTCAGATCTTTTGCCCATTAATTGGGTTGTTAGTTTTGTTGTTGTTGAGATGTATGAGTTCTTTTTATAGTTTTGGATATTAACCCCTTATCAGTTACATGGTTTACAAATATCTTCTCTCAACTGTTTGGTTGTCTTTTCATTTTGTTGCTGGTTTCCTTTGCTGTGCAGAAGCCTTTTAGTTTGATGTAGTCCCATTTGTTTATTTTTTCTATTGTTTCCCTTGCTCGGTCAGACATAGTTCTTGAAAATATCTGCTAAGACCCATGTCGAAGACTGTACTGCCTGTGTTTTCTTTTAGATGTTTAATGGCTCCAGGTTTTACATTTCAAGTCTTTAATCCATTTTGAGTTAATTTTTGTGTATGGTGTAAGATAATGGTTTACTTTCATTCTTTTGCATGTGGCTGTCCAGTTTTCCCACCATTTATTGAAGAGACTTTCCTTTCTCCAGTGTATGTTCTTGGCTCCCTTGTCGAAAATTAGCTGTCCATAGATGTGTGGGTTTATTTCTGGGCTCTTAATTCTGTTCCATTGATCTGCATGTCTGTTTCTCTCCCAGTACCATGCTGTTTTGATTACTATAGCTTTGTAGTATATTTTGAAATCAGGGAGTGTGATGCCTCCAACTTTGTCCTGTTTTCTCAGGATTCCTTTGGCTATTCGGGTTCTTTTGTTGTTCCATATAAATTGTAGGATTTTTTGTTCTGTTTCTGTAAAAATGTTATTGGAACTTTGATAGGGATTGCATTGAATCTATAGATTACTTTAGGAAGTATGGACATTTTTAACGATGTTAATTCTTCCAATCCAAGGACACGGAATATCTTTCCATTTCTTTGTGTCTTCTTCAATTTCTTTCAACAATGTTTTATAGTTTTCAATGTACAGATCTTTCACCACTTTGGTTAAATTTATTCCACTAGTATTTTGTTGAGGATTTCACATTGACGTTCATCAGTGATATTGGCCTATAATTTTCTCTTTTTGTGTTGTCCTTATCTGGTTTTGCTATCCGGGTAATGTTGGCTTTGTAGAATGAGTAGGAACCTTCCCCTCTTCTCCAATTTTTGGAAGAGTTTGAGAAAGATAAGTATTAAGTCTTCTTTGAATGTTTGGTAGAATTCACCAGGGAAGCTGTCCGGTCCTGGACTTCCATTTTTTTGGGAGGTTTTTGATTACTGTTTAGTTCTTCTTACTGGTGATTGATTCAAATCCTATGTTTTTTCTTGATCCAGTTTTGGAAAGTTGTGTGATTCTAAGAATTTATCCATTTCTTCCAGATTATCCAATTTGTTGGCATATAGATTTTCTTAGTATTCTCTTACAAATCTTTTGTATTTCTGAGGTGTCCTTTGTAGTTTCTCCTCTTTCATTTATGCCTTATTTATTTGAGGCTTCTCTCTTTTTTCTTAGTGAGTCTAGCTAAAGTCAGTTTTGTTTATCTTTTCAAAGAGCCAGCTCTCAGTTTCATTTTTTTCCTATTGTTTTTTAGTCTCTATTTCATCTATTTCTCCTCTGATTCTTATTATTTCATTCCTTCTACTGATTTAGGGCCTTATTTGTTCTTCTTTTCCCAGTTTCTTAGATGCAATGTTAGATTGTTGATTTGAGATTTTTCTTGTTTGTTGAGGTAGGCCTGTATTGCTATAAACTTTCCTCTTAGAACTGCTTTTGCTGTATGCCATAAATTTTGGCATGTCATATTTTCTTTTTCATTTGTCTCCAGATATTTTTTGATTTCTCTTTTTATTTCTTCCTTGACCCACTCATTGTTCAGTAGCATTTTAAAAAATCTCCACATATTTGTGGCTTTTCCAATTTTCTTCCTGTAGTTGATTTCTAGTTTCATACTGTTGTGGTCAGAAAAGATGCTTGGTATTATTTCAGTCTTCTTACATTTATTGAGACTTTTTTGTGGCCTAATATGTGATCTATCCTGGAGAACATTCTGTGTACTTTTGAGAAGAATGTGTATTCTGTGGTTTTAGATGGAATGTTCTATATATATCTACTAAGTCCATCTGGGCTAATGTGTCATTTAAGGCCAATGTTTCCTTATTGATCTTCTGTTTGGATGATCTATCCATTGGTGTAAGTGGAGTGTTCAAGTCCCCTACTATTATTGCGTTACTGTCTGTTTCTCCTTTTGTGTCTGTTAATAATTGCTTTATGTATTTAGGTTCTCCTATGTTGGGAGCATAGATATTTACAAGTGTTATATCCTTTTGTTGGATTGTTCCATTTATCAATATGTGGTCTCCTTCTTTGTCTCTTGTTACAGTTTTTGTTTTAAAGTCTATTTTGTCTGATGTAAGCGTTGCAATGCCTGTTTTCTTTTCATTGCCATTTGCATGGATTATCTTTTTCTCTTCTTTCACTTTCAGTTTGTGAGTGTCTTTAGGTCTGAAGTGTGTCTCTTGTATGCAGCATATAAATAGGTCTTGTTTTTTTATCCAGTGGGCTACCCTATGTCTTTTGATTGGAGCATTTAATCTATTGACATTTATGGTAGCTATTGATAAGTATGTATTTACTGCTATTTTGTTACCTTTTTTCTGGTTTTTTTAGTAGTTCTTCTCTGTTCCTTTCTTCTTCTCTTACTCTCTTCCCTTGTGGTTTGATGGCTTTCTTTCATATTATATTTGGGTTCCTTTCTCTTAATTTTTTTTGTGTTTATTATAGGTTTCTGGTTTGTGATTACCATGAGATTCATTTATAATAACTTATGTATGTAACAATCTGTATTAATTTGATGGTCTCTCTAGTTTAACTTCTTGCTAAAAGCTCTTCTCTTTTGCTACCCTCCTCCCACATTTCATGTTTTTGATATCATATTTCACCTCTTTTCTGTGCATGTGTATCCATTACCCTCTTATTGTGGAAATAGATAATTTTAGTACTTTTGTCTTTTGACCTTCATAGGTGGTTAATCGCTACTTTTACTGTATATTTGCCTTTACCAGTGATTATATATATATATATATTTTTTCTTTCTGATAATTTTCTTATTCCTATTTGTGGTCTTTCTACTTAAATAAGTCCCTTTAGCATTTCTTGTAAGGCTGCTTTCTTGGTGATAAACTCCTTTAGTTTCTGCTTGTCTGGGAAACTCTATCTCTCCTTCTATTCTGAATGATAACCTTGACGGGTAGAGTATTCTTGGCTGTAGGTTTTTTTTCTTTAAGCACTTTAAATATATCATGTCATTTTCCTCTAGCCTGTAAGGTTTCTGCTGAGAAGTCAGCTGAGAGACTTATGGGGTTTCCTTTGTATGTAACTTGTTGCCTTTCTCTTGCAGCTTTTAGGATTCTCTCTTTATCTTTAATTCTTGACATTTTAATTATAATGTGTCTTGATGTGGACCTCCTGGGTTTATCTTGTTTGGTGCTCTCTGTGCTTCCTGTACCTGGATGTCTGTTTCCTTCCTTAGGTTAGGAAAGTTTTCAGCGATTATTTCTTAAAATAGATTCTCTGCCCCTTTGTCTCTCTCTTCCCCTTCTGGGACACCTATAACACGGATATTAGTGTGCTTGATGTTGTCCCAGGGGTCCCTTAGACTGTCCTCATTCTCTCTTTTTTTTTTAAGATTTTATTTTTCCTTTTTTTTCCCAAACCCCCCCGGTACATAGTTGTGTATTTTTAGCTGTGGCTCCTTCTAGTTGTGGCATGTGGGACACCACTTCAGCATGGCCCGATGAGTGGTGTCATGTCTGCGCCCAGGATCCAAACCGGAGAAACCCTGGGCCGCCGAAGCAGAGCATGCGAACTTAACCACTCAGCCATGGGACAGGCCCTGTCCTCATTCTTTTTAATTCTTTTTTCTTTTATCTGTTTGGCTTCAGTGATTTCCTCTAGTCTTTCATCCAGCTCACTGATGTGTTCTTCTGTATCATCTACTCTGCTATTGAGTCCCTCTAGTGAATTTTTCATTTCCAGTATTGTATGCTTCATTTCTGATTAGTTCTTCTTTGTATTTTCCAGTTCTTTGTTGAAGTTCTCACTGAATCATCCAGTCTTCCCCCTAGATCAGTGAGCATCCTTATGACTATTAGTTTATACTTTTTGTCAAGTAGATTGCTTATTTCTGTTTTGTTTAGTTCTTTTTCTGAGAATTTGTCCCATTCCCTTATTTGGAATATATTCCTTTGTCTCCTCATTTTGCCTTTTTCTCTGTGCTTATATCTGTGTATTAGGTAGGTCACCTATGTCTCTTGATCTTGGAGAAGTGACCTTATGTAAGAGATGCCTTATGAGGCCCAGCAGTGTACTTCCCTCTCATCACCAGTTCCAAATGTTCTAGGAGTGTCCCCTGAGTGGGCTACATGTGTCCTTCTGTTAGGGTTGTCTTTGCTGAAGGTGACTGGGGAGGCTAGGCTGTCCTTCTGGCTGTCTGACTGTAATGCTCAGCTGCATGTGGCTGCTGTGGTCCCTTCAAGTCGCTTTATCAGGCATGGGGAACCCCTCCCCCCCAGCACAGTTGGCTGCAAGGTCTAATAGCACATTCCTGTTTCAGTTTTTCTGTTAAGTGAGTAGGCCCCCAGCATGGCTGGTTGTTAGGCTCAGGGGCTTACAATTTCTGTAGCCCTCTGGCTAGCAAGGCTGTTGTTAACTCTCTCTAGATTGCAGCTGAGTGGGGCAGACCCTAAGCATGTTGGAACATAATTTTTCAGTCTTTGGAAGGTGAAACTGATCCCCTATGTGGCTGTTTGAGAAGCACAAGTCTCCTGCAGCTGAGAACCCCACCACCCATAGGGCCACACACCCCATCAACACAGTCCTGCCCCTTGCACTCACCCTGCCTCACTGAAAAGGACCCAGTTGTCTTGTTTCAGAGGCCCCACACACTCCACCAACACTGGCCCACCCCTTGTGCATGCCCTGTGCTGCAGAGGTGGACCCACTCACCCTGCTGCAGAGATCCCAGTCACCCTGCCTATGTAGGCCCACATGTTGCCCAAGGGCTTGTTGTTGGGCAGGGTCAGACCCTAGGGGGGCTACCTGCCCTGTCTGAGCTGGATTAAATTGGTGCTCTAGTGGGTGTGGCAGACAGGCAGACCCTAGGCTAACAGGCCAGGGGAAGAACTCCAATGGTGTCTGCCAGTATCTGTGTCAGCACTCCTGTACTAGGTCACAATAAGGGCTGCTGCCAATGTCTCTGTCCCTGGGGAGGTCTCGCCTCTCACCAAGATGTTCCCAGAGCCTACCAGGTGACTCTCTTTTCACCAAAGGACTGTGCACCTTTCTTTCTGGTGATCTTAGGTTGCTTTCTGAATTGGGTGAATTTGTGCTGGGGCCCTTTAAGAGCAGTCTTTTCTTCCCCTTCTGTCTGATCTCTTCTCTGGGGGCGTTCCCCCTTATTAATAGCCAGCAAAGCCAGAGATTATGACACTTTTCTCAGTTGTGCTGAGTCCAAAAGCTGCTTGTTGTGGCAAAGCTCTCCCACTCAGATCCCCCATTCCTCCATGGAATGCTTCCTAACTTCAGGTTGCTCCTGGCCATGAAGTACCATGGCCAAAATGTTGCTTTTTCTCTCCAGAAAGGAATTTCTGCGTCTTACCCCTCAGTCAGCACTGTGCCTTGTTGTGGGATTCTCTTTATCCAGTTTTCTGTTCTTTCTCAGGGGTAATTGTTCCAAGAGTGGTGTAATTTGTCGTGTCCGTGGGAGGGGGTGAGTTCAGAGTCTGTCTACACCACCATCTTGACACCGGGTCTCTAGTTCTTTTAAAAATTAATATATAACTGCTAGTGTCTATTCTTATCATTAAAATAATCTTAGAATTCTTAGACTGAAACAGAGAATTACTTTTCTTCAAAATATATTAGGAAAGAAAATTCTGCTTGATAGATATTAGAAGGTACCATCTTGGATCTGAAGTTCAGATAATGGAGAAAATATATAATTTTTAAAAATTATTATTAAGAAGCATAAAGTCTATAATTATATATAAGTATATCTAAGCTATTGTGCACCTTTTACATGATGGAATTCTGTCACTCTGACCATGAATGTTTTCATTCAATCACTTGTTTTCTCTTTTATCAATTATTCTTTCTTAATGTATTATATAAAGTGAAATATGCCAAATGAATTTCTCACAGAAGAATAAATCTTTTGAAAGATCATGAGTCTTTCAACTGTATCTATCTAGAATGATTACTAGATCGGTTGAAATGTCTATAAGCTTACCTTGAGTGGCTGTAATTTGCCAGTGCTATATACATGATACCTGTTTGAATGAAAGAAAAATTTTCTTAAAACAATATTTGATTTAAACTAGCTTCTGGCAGTCACAAATGCTCCTTGCCACAAATTTCAGGCTCTCTGCCTTCCAGACCTCATACGATTATACTGGGAAGACCCTGGTGATGAGGTGAGCCATGTGGCTAGTTCTGGCCAGTAAGTTGTAAATAGGAATAACGCTCATCACTTCTAGGTGGGAGTGTTTCAAGGCCCTTCAAGGCCTGTTCAAGGCCCTTCAGAACTTTCTTCCCCTCTTCCACTTGACTGGTGGGGATGGTGGCTGATCTGTCGTTTTGGGTCTTGGAGTAAAGGGATATGATGTAGCCAATCAACCTGTAATTCAGATGTAAGTTGAGAGAAAAATAGTAGTTTATAATAATTTATAAGCAGAAGATTAGCAAACTACAGCCCATGGGCCAAATCTGGCTGACAACCTGTCTTTGGAAATAAAGTTTTATAGAAACCTAGCCATGTCCATTTGTTTATGTATTGTCTATGGCTGCTTTTGCACTGCAACACTGGAAATGAGTTGTTGCAACAGAAACTCTATTGAAAACATTCATTATCTGGCCCTTTAAAGAAAAAGTTTACTTACTGCTGTTCCAGTAATGGGTCCAGTGGTCTCTTCTCATGGTCGGAACTGTAAATGTATAACCAGATTACATCAGGATGCTGATTTTCCCACCCTGTCTTGTCTAAGCCCAACTATTGAGGCTTTGACCCCTCAGCCTCCTGTGCCTAAACAAAGAACAAGTATAAAGTAGGCAACAGCAATCTTCGATCCCGAAGTACAATTGCCTTTAGGGGATGTGGGGCTGCCCTGTGGTTGAGGTGGCTGGATGAAGCATCAAATGACAGGACATGAAACATAAATTTATTGTTTCTTGTCTCCAAGTGAATAGAATTTTAGATAGTTTATTTGAAGAATATTATTATTCCTTTAAAAATAAGATACAGGTTTTGCCAAAAAGGTTAGAAAATAGAAGGTCAGATGTCCTAATCAAATCTGGAAGCAATGATGACACCTACTCCCCCACCCCAACCCTGGAGTCTTCAGCATCAGCATAGTGAGCCCACATTGTCCTTCTTTAGCATTAGCTTATCCTGCTTCTGCCCAGGGAGGGCAAGAATGCTCCTTAACCCAAGTCTTGGTCTCTGCAAGGACCATTTTGGTGGTAACCCCTTTCCTAGAGTCCTCCCTTATTCTCCCTCCTACAAACTTCTGCAGTGATTTATGTGTGTATCTCTTGTGTCAGTACAGCCTTCTGCCTTGTTTATATGCATGCTTTATCTCCCTAACTCTACCACACACTTGTCCAGGGTCTTGCAAGTAATAATAAATATTGTTGAATGAATGAATGAATACCATTTTCAGCATGAGTAATGACACAGAGGGAAAGAGGGACAAGAGGAAGTGTGAGTCATTCTCTGTTCAAGTTCTCTGCCTGCCTTATAGGCCACAGAGCCTGATATAAGGGCCTTGCTCTGAGCAGGTGCTTAATTTTATTTGAACTGACACTTTATATTATTGCACTTATTAAACTTGTCTGAATCTACATCCCCAGTCTCCCCAGAGTCATCAAAATCCTCCTTTTATTCTTTTAATCCTCAGTCTTAATTATTTCATCACCGTTATCCCATCAATAATAACTAACATTTATTAAATGAATATTACATACCAGGTACTGTGTTGTTTTATATATATGTGTGTGTGTTCTCATTTAATCCTGGCAACAACCTATGAGTAGGTACTATTACTGAGGCTTAGGGATGTTAAATAACTCCCTCAAGTAATATTACTACATAGCAATAATAGTAATATTTCTCAAGTAATATTACTGCATAGCTGGTAGGGGTAGGAGCTGGGTGAGTAACCCAGTCAGTCTGTCTCCGAAGCCCCCTCTCCTAATTTGCGGGAGACTGCTTCCTCAGAGGATGTCCCTTTACTTGTCCCCATTTTTAGACTATGTCAAGTCTGGTTTAACAGATCAGTAAGTGGACGTTTAGGCATCTAGCATTGTGCTGAGGGTAGGGATGTACCACAGAGCTATAAGACCATGTTCGTTTAAGGGCCCTGTACTTTAGTTGTCAACAGAAAATATATAGATAGCAAATAATTAGTGGAAAACATCATCTTAATGACTGCTAAATTGGGCAGTACAGACAAGTCTTAACTTCATGGACTGTTAGAGTCAAAGGAAGGGACTTCTGAGGTCAACTAGGACATCGTGCTTGCTGTACAGATGAGCAGCTTGACAGCATATAGTGAGGTGCTAATTGTGTGATACAGAGAAAATAGCAGCCAAAGGAGCTTAAAGAGGTTGGGGTGGGTGGGTACATCAAACAGAGTTAGAAGAAAGGGAGATTGATGTTGATAGTTGTCATCAAAGAATGGTTCACAAAGGAGGTGGGACTTGATTTCAAACTCAGAGGATGGGCAAGTTACATTTGGGGGAGGTGTGTGTGCGTGCGTGTGTCTGTGAGTGCACGCACACATACCCAGGGCCTTGTTTGAATAGAGCCATGAAGTGACGGAGTGTAAGATTTATCCTGTCTGCCTGTTCACTGTTGTATCTCCAACATTGATTGGTGGTGGTGGGTGGGGATTTTAAAAGACATGGGTGCCTGAGCCTCACCCAGATTAATTGAAGTGGAGTCTTTAGGGGTTCGCCTGGGGCGTTGGTATTTTTTTAAAAGATCACCAGATGGTTCTCACGTGAAGACAGGGTTGAGAATTATGGGGAAGTGTGGACATAGTGTCTTCTCATGATGTTATCATTTAGTAGGGAGCTAAGACATATAGGAATAAAATAAGTGTTGAAGAGTCTATGGCCAGTGCTCCATAGGCAGAAAATGGCATAATGAAATGGAAGGATTTGAGATGAGATGAGAGATGAATGAGAAGGGGGAGTTGGAAAGACCATTTAGAAAGCAATTATAGTAATTATGGATTAGAAGATTGAAGCCTAGCCTAGGGTGGTTTTTCTGGAAATAGAAAGGAAAGGTGTAATCTGAGACTTTTCACAAAGGCTTGCTGACTGGTAAAATATAAAGGATGAGGAAAAAAGAGGAGTCCAGGAAATTAAGTGGCAAATCCATGACAAATGAAAGGTTGCCTTATTAACATTTTTAGGGTGATATTTGGAATATGAAAGCATAACATTTACTAAAAAACTAACTTCTAACTTTTAACAAGTCATGATTTAAGCTAATGATTTTTGGATGATTTTGAAATCTCATATTGGTTTGTGGTAAGAGTTATTTTCTGTTGGTGTGTTTGCATGGACATCCAATGATTTTTCTTAGATTTACGCTTCAACAAATTTATGTCTCCTTTTCCAACCCCCTTCTCACCTCTAATGGAGTGAAATATAGTTGCATAACAGTTCCACTTGCAGAAATTCATGATGTGTGTTTCATGGACTATATTAATTAGTATTAGATTTGACTACAGTATCATAGACAATCTACTTAACCGTGACTTCAGTCAGTCCGTGAGAAGCCTGGAGGGAGACAGTCGCTGACATTAGTTCAGGAGCTTGAGGATATCAGAGTCGAGGTCTCTGAGGTTCTCTGGCTTTTCTCTCATGGTCCAGGGACAACTACTGGAACTGTAGTCGTCGTGTGTATTCCAAAGGCTAAGAAGGAGAAAGTGTGGTAGGGCATAAAGAGTTTTCTTAAAGTCCCACAGTTTGCTTTTGTATCTCATTGGTCATTCCTATTTGCAAAGGAGGCTGGGAAATTCGCTGTTTCTATGAGGCACATCACTCAGGGTTCTGTTAGTGAGAAAGTCACAGAGGCTAACCGTAATTCCATTCTCTCTCTCTCTCCCCTCCCTCTTTCTCTGACACTTTATTTGGGGGAAAAAAACCCCACATACTCAGCATCTACTGTGTGTCAGGCGTCTTTCATAGTGAACAAGACAAACATGATTCCTCCTCTCATGGCGCTTAGAGTCCAGCAGGGGGGCAAGACAAGAGGGAAATAATAGCACACACGTTTAGCTAACTGAAGGTGTGATAAGTGATAGAGGAAAAGTAAAAAAGTCATTTTAATTATTTCTCATATTCTTCCTTTTAAACTTTTCTCATATGTTAATGTCTTATTCTTTTTTCTGTGCTATCAAATTATTTTGAAGCAAAGGAGTTGTATGAATTAATAAATATATCCAGTGTACAAATAAAACCAACAGGTCCACTTTTATTTGACCTGTTTTTTAGTACAATTTCAAAGACCTGAAAAGATATTTAAAATTTGATGTTAAATTATGCTTCTGATCCTTTTATGAAGTATTCCAACTCAATGGGCTTTGAGCATTGATGAAAATCAAGGCATAGAAACATTTTCAAAGCTAGAAAATTATGGGAGGGCTCGTGAAGAGTCAAACTGCAGTTTGTGAAGGACTGAAAGTTCTGAGATTTCTACCCTATTTGCAAACTAACAATTTAGACTACTGCAGCCTAATGGCTACTGGCAGAAGATGAAAGACTCCTGGGTTAGAGAGAAAGGACTGTTACTCACAGCTCGGCAGGAGTCCTGAGCTTCATGCCCGCATTCCTTCTTGCCCCGGGTCCGAAGGGGGTGCTGCAGAGTGGCCCCGTAGGTTCTCTGTAAGCAGTAAGTTTGTATCACAGTTGAGGAACCCCAAATTGGAAATCCTAGTCTTATAAGGGGATTACTAGCAAAACTTCCCACCCTTGCCCCAGAGAGAGAGAGAGAGAGAGAGACAGCTATTATCTTTATTATTTTATTCAGGAAACAAATCTTTGCTCCAGAGGGACATGCTACCTCTGTCTTTCAAAGCTGTTTACTATACAGACATCCTTGAAAGGATAGTCCAGAGCAAAAGCTGTCAGTGCCTCTTCTCGTAAGACATGCAGAAATGCTAGAGAAATCCTCAGATAATTGTTTTCTAACAAACTCCTGCCTATCAACATTGTTAAACACAAACTTTGGCAGAGATATTGCTTTTTTTTAAATTTTATTTTATTGAGGTCATAATAGTTTATAACATTGTGAAATTTTAGTTGTGCATTATTATTTGTCTGTCACCATATAAATGTGCCCCTTTACCACTTATGCTGACCCCCAAATCCCCTTCCCCTCTCGTAACCACTAATCTATTCTCTTTGTCCATGTGTTAGTTTATCTTCTAAATATGAGTGAAATCATACGGTGTTTGTCTTTCTCTGTCTGGCTTATTTTGCTCAACATAATACTCTCAAGGTCCATGCATGTTGTTGCAAATAGGACCAATTTTGCCTTTTTTTATGGCTGAGTAGTATTCCATTGTGTATATATACCACATCTTCTTTACCCATTCATCAGTTGGTGGGCACTTGGGTTGCTTCTACTTCTTGACTATTGTGAGTAACGCTGCAATGAACATAGGGGTGCATAAGTCTCTTTGAATTGTTGATTTCAAGTTCTTTGGATGAATACCCACTAGTGGGATAGCTGGGTAATATGGTATCTCTATTTTTAATTTTTTGAGAACTCTCCATACTGTTTTCCACAGTGGCTGTACCAGTTTGCATTCGCACCAGCAGTGGATGAGGATTCCCTTTTCTCCAGAGCCTTTCCAACATTTGTTATTTTTTGTCTTGGTGATTATACCCATTCTAATGGGTATAAGGTGATATCTTAGTGTAGTTTTGATTTGAATTTCTCTGATGATTAGTGATGTTGAACATCTTTTCATGTGCTTTCTGGCCATCTGTGTATCTTCTTTGGAAAAATGTTTGTTCATATCCTCTCCCCATTTTTTGATTAGGTTGTTTGTTTTTTTATTGTTGAGTTATGTGAGTCCTTTATATATTTTGGAGATTTAACTCCTTGTTGGATGTATGATTTGCAAATGTTTTCTCCCAGTTGGTGAGGTGTCTTTTTGTTTTGTTCCTGGTTTCCTTTACCTTGCAGAAGCTCTTTAGTCTGATGAATTCTCACTTGTTTATTTATTTATTTTTGTTTCCTTTGTCCAAGTAGACGTGGTATTTGAAAAGATCCTTCTAAGACCAATGTGAAAGGGTGTACTACCTGTATTTTCTTCTACAAGTTTTATGGTTTCGGGTCTTACTTTCAAGTCATTGACCCATTTTGAGTTAATTTTTGTGTATGGAGAAAGACAATGGTCTACTTTCAGTCTTTTGCATATGGCTGTCCAATTTTCCTAGCACCATTTATTGAAGAGACTTTACTTTCTCTATTGTATGTTCTTAGCTCCTTTGTTGAAGATTAGCTGTCCAGAGATGTGTGGTTTTATTTCTGGGCTCTCAATTCTGTTCCATTGATCTGTGCACCTGTTTTGGTACCAGTACCATTGCTGTTTTGATCACTATGGCTTTGTAGTACAATTTGAAGTCAGGGATTGTGATACTTCCAGCTTTGTTCTTTTTTCTCAGGATTGCTTAAGCTATTGAGGGTCTTTTGTTGCTCCATATGAGTTTTAGGATTCTTTGTTCTATTTCTGTGAAGAATGTCATTGGGATTCTGATTGGGATTGCACTGAATCTGTTGATTGATTTGCATAGTATGGACATTTTTGCTGTGTTTATTCTTCCAATTAATGTGCGTGGAATGTCTCTCCCTTTCTTTACATCATCATCAGTTTCTTTCAATAAGTTCTTGTAGTTTTCATTGTATACATCTTTCACTTCCTTGGTTAGAATTATTCCTAGATATTTTATTCTTTTTGTTGCAATTGTAAATAGGATTATATTCTTGAGTTCTCTTTCTGTTAGTTTGTTATTAGAGTATAGAAATGCAACTGATTTTTGTAAGTTGATTTTGTACCCTGCAACTTTTCTGTAGTTGTTGATTATTTCTACTCTTTTTCCAATTGATTCTTTAAGGTTTTATATATATAAAATCGTGTTGTCTGCACTGAGAGTTTCACTTCTTCACTGCCTGTTTGGATTCTTGTTATTTCTTTTTCTTGCCTAATTACTCTGGCAAAAACCTCCAGTACTGTGTTGAATAAGAGTGGTGACAGTGGGCGCCCTTGTCTTGTTCCTGTTCTCAGAGGGATGGCTTTCAGTTTTTCCATGTTGAGTATGATGTTGGCTGTGGATTTGTCATATATGGCCTTTATGATATTCAGATACTTTCCTTCTATACCCATTTTATTGAGAGTTTTTTTTTTATCATAAATGAATGTTAATCTTGTCAAATGCCTTCTCTGCATCTATTGAGATGATCATGTGGTTTTTATCCCTTATTTTGTCAATGTGATGTATCACACTGATTGATTTGTGGATGTTGAATCATCCCTGTGTCCTTGGTATAAGTCTCACTTGCTCATGGTGTATGATCTTTTTAATGTATTGCTGTATTTGGTTTGCCAATATTTTCTTGGGAATTTTTGCATCTATGTTCATCAGTGACATGTAATTTTCCTTTTTTCTGTTGTCCTTGTCTGGCTTTGGGATCAGGGTGATGTTGGCTTCATAAAATGTGTTAGGAAGTGTTCCATTTTTTTCAATTTTTCGAATAGTTTGAGAAGGAATAGTTGAGAAGAGTTCGAATGTCCCTTTTATCATAGTTTGAGAAGGATTGGTACTAAATCTTCTTTGAATGTTTAGTAGAATTCTCCAGAGAAGCTATCTGGTCCTGGACTTTTATTTTTTGGGAGGTTTTTGATACTGTTTCAATCTCCTTACTTGTGATTGGTTTATTCAGATTCTCTATTTCTTCTTGATTCAGTTTTGGGAGGTTGTAGAGTCTAAGTATTTATACATTTTTTCCAGATTGTCCAATTTGTTGACATATAGTTTTTCATAATATTCTCTTATAATCCCTTGTATTTCTGTGGTGTCATTGCAATTTCTCCTCTTTCATTTCTAATTTTATTTATTTGAGACTTCTCTCTTTTTTTTCTTAGTGAGTCTGGCTAAGGATTTGTCAATTTTGTTTATCTTCTCAAAAAACTAGCTGTTAGTTTCATTGGTTCTTTCTACTGTTTTTTGGTTTCAATTTCATTTATCTCTGCTCAAATTATTTGTCTCCTTCTGCTGACTTTGGACTTTGTTTGTTCTTATTTTTCTAGTTCTGTTAGGTGAGTTTAAGATTGCTTATTTTATATTTTTTTTGTTTGTTAAGGTGGGCCTGTATTGCTATGAATTTGCCTCTTAGGACCACCTTTGCTGCATCATGTGTGACATGATGTGGTATATTTTCATTTTCATTTGTCTCCAGATATTTTTTTATTTCTCCTTTAATTTCTTCAATGATTCATCTGTTGTCCAGTAGCATGTTGTTTAGTCTCCACATAGTTGTCACTTTTACAGCTTTTTTCATGTGGTTTATTTCTAGTTTCAGAGCATTATGGTTGGAAAACCTTGATATAATTTCAATCTTCTTGAATTCAGTTAGGCTTGCCTTGTTTCCCAACATATGGTCTATCCTTGAGAATGTTCCAGGTGCACTTGAGAAGAATGTGTATTCTGTTTTTGGATGGAATGTTCTGTATATATCTATTAAGTCCATCTGGTCTAGTTTTTCATTTAAATCTATTATTTACTTGTTGCCTTTCTGTTTGAATGATCTATCCCTTGATGTAAGTGGGGTGTTATGGTCCCCTACCATTCTTGTGTTGTTGTTAATATCTCCTTTTAGGTTTGTTAATAGTTGTTTTATGTACTCTGGTGCTCCTGTGTTGGGTGCTTATATAACTGTTATGTCTTCTTGGTCGAATGTCCCTTTTATGATTATATACTGCCCTTCTTTGTCCGTCATTGTCTTTCTAATCTTGGAGTCTACTTTGTCTGATATAAGTATGGCAACACCTGCTTTCTTTTGTTTGCTATTAGCTTGGAGTATTATCTTCCATCCCTTCACTCTGACTTGTGTTTATCTTTAAAGCTGAGATGAATTTCCTGGAGGCAGCATATTGTTGGGTCTTGTTTTTCAATCTGTCCTGCCACTCTCTGTCTTTTGATTGGAGAATTTAATCCATTTACATTCAGAGTAATTATTGATATATGAGAACTTAATGCTGCCATTGTATCACTCGTTTTCCAGTTGTTCTTTATTTCCTTTTTTTCTCATCCTGCGTATTTCAGACTACCAATTTAGTTTGGTAGTTCTCTATGGTGGTTTTCTCAGTTGTCTGTTTATTTATCATTTGTGTCTCTGTTCTGATTATTTGTTTAGTGGTTACCATGAAGTTTGTATAAAAAAGTTTCATAGATGAGATAGTCCGTTTTCTGATAGCCTCTTATTTCCTTAGTCTAAGCCAATTCTATCTCTTTCCTCTTCCCCTTCTAAGTTGTTGTTCTCACAACTTATTCTGTCTTGTGTGGTGAGTTTATGGTTAAAGTGACAAGATTATATTTATTTTTGGTGTTTTCCTTCCCTTTGTATTTAATGCTATAATTAAGTGTTTGCTAACTGTTCTAATAGAGAGCTGCAATTTCCTGATTTTGTCTGCCTATTTATCTCCTTGCTCAAGGCTTTGTAAACTCTTTCTTTTTTGTGTTTTTTTTCAGGCATGAGGGCCTTATTGATCAATTCTTGTAGAGGGAGTCTTGTGGTGATGAGCTCCCTCAGCTTTTGTTTATCTGGGAAATTTTTTATTTCTCCATCATACCTGAAGGATATTTGCACTGGATAGAGTATTTTTGGCTGAAAGGTTTTGTCTTTCAGAATTTTGTATATGTCATTCCACTCTCTCCTAGCCTGTAAGGTTTTTGCAAGGAAATCCACTAAATGCCTGATAGGGATTCCTTTGTAAGTTATTTTGTTCTGCCTTGCTGCCCTTAATATTTTTTCTTTGTCATTGACTTTTGCCAGCTTTACTACTGTATGCTTTGGAGAAGATCTTTTTATGTTGATATTATTAGGAGTTCTCTTAGCTTCTTTTACATTTATTTCCAGCTACTTCCCCAGGTTTTGGAAGTTCTCAGAAATTATTTCTTTGAATAAGCTTTCTGCTCTATTCTCCCTCTCTTCTCTATCTGGAATACCTATAATCCTTATGTTGCATTTCCTGATTGAGTTGGATATTTCTCAGAGAATTTCTTCATTTCTTTTTAACCTTAGTTCTCTCCCACATCTGAAGCATTTCTATATTTCTGTCTCCAGACTGCCAATTCTGTCCTCCAAAATGTCAGCTCTGTTATTCATGGAGTTGAAATTTTTCTTTTTCTCAATCGTTGTGTTTTTCATCTCCAACATTTCTGATTAGTTGTTCCTTATAGTTTCAATCTCTTTTGTGAAGAATTCCCTCTGTTCATTAATTTTGTTCGTCATTTCATTGAACCATTTATCTGTATTTTCTTGTAACTCTTTGAGCTTTTTTTATAATAGCTATTTTAAGTTCTATATCATTTAGAGTGGAAATTTCTGTACCATCAGGGTTGATTTCTAGGTGCTTGTCATTTTCCTTCTGATCTGGCGTATTAATATATTTCTTCATTCTATTCAATGGTGTGGATTTGTGCCTTCACATAGTGATAGTATCTGATCACAGAGTTTACCTCCTGCCATTGTCGTGGAGTCAGGAGCTGTGTACTCTGAGCTTGCCATGACCCTTGACATCTGTGCCTGTCCTTAGCATCTATGCTGACAGGGCCAGTCTGCAATTGCTGGCTCTCTTTCCCACAGCTGCTGCTTTTCTAACTATGTACTGGCACTCTGGCCAAGCAGCTGAGCTGGAATGCCGGGCAGGGGGAGAGGACTTTCTCTCACCTGCGTGATCCTGGGGGTGTTCTCCCTCTGCTCTTCTGAGGTGCTGGCTTGATGAAGACACCCCTGCAATAGCTTAGCCTCCTCTGTGTGGGGCTTTCCCTCAGCCTGTGGGGGAATTTGGAGAGCAAAGGTATTCCCACAGAGAGCTGCCCCTCCCCACTCTCCTCTCAGAGCCACGTGTGGTCCTGCACCCTGCGTCACTACCAGGGAGGAAGAGGATATCCCCTTATCTCCTTCCATTTCCTTTGGGGAGGTGCAGCACCATTACCTTCAGATGTATGGCTGTGTGGGTCTCTCAAATGTCTTTTATGTTGTGTGAATGTTCTCTGTTGGTTTGTGAATGTCCTTTTCATTGTATCTTAGAGGAGAGTCTAAGGGGAAAGCTCACTTCGCCATGATGCTGACATCGCTTGTTGGAACTGGAGCTTTTAATCTCTACAAGGCTTGTAAAAAGCTGCCTCTCACAGAGATGTTGCCTTTTGACTAAAAAATAAAACCTACCATGAAATCCTGCCATTTTGGCAGCGTTTTTACAAACAACACTTCAGTAGAAATATCAAAAAGTGTAATTGTGAAAAACATTTGATCATTCCTGTGACATGGAGACAGCGTTCACTCTCTCTGACACTGTTATGAGAGAATGTTTCTTAAGGGAATCTGAGGTTGCTGCTACTTGCAAAGATCTTCAAAACAAGCCAGTGAGCAATTTGCGATAACTAGCTTATGAATAAAAGCTGGAAATGGTCTATGATTTCAATTGAGAATCCCATCATCAACTGCCCACACATCAGTTAAGTTTCTAAAAGGGAAAATCTGATAGTTCCATTTTCCTGTCTCTCCTGCCTGTTTCCACCCATAGAAAACATCAAAATGGGCATCCTGGTCATTTAGCCTCTCCCCAGCCTCCACTGTGCTTTTCAGGTGCCTGCTGAGACCAAGTCGTCTCCACTTCCACATGGAATTACCTCATGGAGGGTTGGGTGGAAGTCTTCAGGGATGTTCAAGAATTCAGAAGCAGATCAGGGTGTGTCTGAGGGAAAAAACTGACTTCTTTAACCTGGAAAAAAAGAGGGGGGATGGGCCCTGAGTAGGGAGTGGCAATAATCTGAGGACCCTTGGGCAACTAGGCTAGTTCCAGTTTCCTAGACTTTAGTCTTTGTCTCATGGTTTCTGTCTGTCCCTGATAATAACCCCTAAAAGACAGAAATTACGGCAACACCACCTAACCTGTGTAGTAACTGGTACTGTAGCAAGGAATGTAGTGGCCAGGATTGAAATTTCCTTCCCATTTAATGAGCATTCTTCAGTCCCACTGTACTAAATATTCTGTGACACATAGAACTGGGCCTCTTCCCCAGGATGTGTGGGTGATTCAGTAAAAAATAATACCGAACACCGACAGTGTTGCTGGCACTCTTCTAAGTGCTTTACTCAATAACTCATTTACTTATTTAGTAACTTTGTTCACTCATTTAATTCTCCCAAATAAAGGTGGGCACTGTTGCTCTCCTCATTTTACAGACAGGGTACCTGAGAAGCACAGCAATGTGCTAGCTATTTTGTCCTCTAGCACCTTGTAATTTATCTGAAAAGATAAGGTTGGCATTCTCAAGGCAAAGTGATCCTGTTATAAGAGAACGTCCTACCTCAGAAACACCCGAGTCAGGGCTGAGGTGCCTGGAGTAAGAGGAAGGACATGCCTCAGTGTGGCCGGCGCAGCCTCTGCCTGCTTCCCTTTCCTCACTATGGGTCCTTTACCTGCTGCACATGCCTCAGCCACCCTAGCCTCATTTCCTTCCTTCCAACACCCTACTCCTCCCTGCCCAGCACCAGGGACCGTGTCTCTCTGTGGGCAATGCTGTCCCTGTCCCTCCCCGGGCCGGTGCCACCTGTCGCTCCTGTGCAGTGTGAATGTCTCTTTCCCAGAGATTGCTTCCCAGCGAGCTGAGTGGTTCTTCTTTTGTGTGTACATCTCTCACAGTCCTGTCCTCTGTGGCATTGACCGAAACTGGGTTTAGGGAATTCTTCCTCTTTTTTTAATCCATGTCCTTTGATAGGCTGTTGGCTCTCTAAGTGTGGTATGTATTTCCTTCTTTTTCATCGTACGCCCAGTGCTTGACAGATCACAGGCTCCTGAGTGTCTGTGGACTGAAGGAATGGAAGATCTCCTGCTGTGGGGTTTAGTTAATCAGGAAGGACCTAGTTTTTAATTGTCATGGAGGCCGTAATGGATGTGAATTGCTGGAGAGGAAATGAGAGGGCACTCTAAGTGGGAGAAATGCTTTAAATCAGTATTTAAAAAACTTTATAAAGGTTATACAAATATTTGATTTCTTTAAGTGTACACATATATGCTCATAGATGTGTATATGTAAATATATGTACACGGACATTTGCAAACAGAGGATATGTGTAAACCTTGGAGGAGATTTTAGTAAAAGCACATATTGAAATGTTTATGTGCCCAACTTTAATATGCTGCAGAAAAACCAGTGTGTTACCTTGTGCTTCCGGGTAAACTTCATTTTGTGCAATCTCAGATTAAACTTCTTTTAAATTTGAGTATATTTGCTTGCTTATGTTTTAATTTGAATAGGAAAATTTGCATGTGGTTAAATCCTTAAACAATCCAAAAACATCACAGTGAAAAATTGACCCCACCCTGTTCCCTGGTTTTAGAATTTACACAATGGCTTAAGTAAGATCAATTCCTGACTAGACTGAGTATTTTCTTTTTTCTTTCTTTTTAAATAACAAACTCTTTTTTGACTGAATTCATAGGATGTAGTTAATTCAAGTACAGTCATTCATTTTATGAATAATATTTCTTAGTCTTTTTAAGAACTACTTTTTTAGGTAAAAAAAATAACGCAGTTGGTAAGAAGTAATCAAATACAACAAAAGCATGTACTGAGAAGAGAGGAGAAATCTCCCTTTTCTCAACCCCCAGAAGCAACCTCTGTTGTTAGTCCCTTGGTATCCTGCAGGCATGCTCTGCTCATAAGCAAGCGTCTGCGTGTACATCACCTCTCTCCTCCTCATCCTCTGCTCCTTCTCCTCTTTCTCCACTAATTGTAGCCTGGTATTTACACTCTCTGGTACCTTTTTTCTGTTACTGATGTATTTCGAGAAGCATTTTGTGCCTTACATATCTGCCTTATAGTGTATGGATGCACCATAATTTACTTAGGTGGTCCCCTATGGATGAACATTTGGTTTTTATCCGATCTTCAGTTATTCAAACAATGCTGCAATGAATATTCCTGTGTGCCCTTGTTGGGGCCTTGTGTGTCTGTAGGCAGTGTTACTAGAACTAGAATTGCTAACTGAAAAAGAATCAAATTGTTACAGATAGTATCAAATTACTTTCTCAAGACAGCAGTGTACGAGAGTGTCTCTTTCTCCTAGTCGTTCATGATATATCGATGTTTTAAATTTTTGTCAATCTAATAGGTGAGCAATCTCATTGAGTTTTATTTTGCATTTCTCTTATTATAAATGATTTTGAATGTCTTTTTACATGTTCAGAAGCCATTTTTAAATTTCACTTCTTATAAACTTTTTCTTCATGTCCTTTGCTCATTTTCTATTAGGTTATTAGTATTTTTCTTGTTCGTTTGTAGAAACTACAAATTAAGGGAATTAGCCCTTTGTTTTTCATGTGTACCATTCATAGATTGGGATTTCTTTCAAATATGACACTGATCAGGAGGTTGCAGGCTAGAGTGACCTTTAAAATAATTCAAGCTCTCCATGCAAAAGAATCTTGAATAAGCTGTATCTTTTAGTATCCAGGTACCCTGCTCATGGATCATGCCAGGTAAGGTTCAGGTGAATTCACATAATAAAGTGGTTATCATGTTCTAAAATTCACTTCCCAGTACCATGTCACATCATGGTAAAATTCTTTTAAATAAACAACTTAACCGTGTAATATGATCATAGCTCTAAAGAATGCAGTTCCTGATTCTAACCTATTCATTTCCCATTTAACTGGAATTAATTTAGTACCTACTATACTGTGTATAGTATCAGGATTTAAGTATAGATAGTTTCATTGCTTTCTATAAGTTCTAGATGTTTTTGATCTAACTTTAATTTTTTCTTTTTTGTGAGGAAGATTCACCCTGAGCTAACATCTGTTGCAAATCCTCCTCTTTTTTTTGTTTGAGGAAGATTAGCCTGAGCTAACACCTGTGCCAGTCTTCCTCTGTTTTGTATGTGGGATGCCTCCACAGTATGACTGATGGGTGGAGTAGGTCTGCACCCGGGATCTGAACCCATGAACCCAGTCCGCTGACGTGGAGTGTGTGGAGCTTTAACCACTTGGCCATGGCACTGGCCCCTAACTTTAATTTTTATGATAATAAATTCAAACAGTTGTTCCATGTTGTTAGTGATGCAACTGTGAAACAATTTTTTTCGTTCATTTCTCTTTCAAGTTTTTGGATTTCTTTTGTTGAGGAGTATCCTGAAATTGCAAGGAGCTATTTTAGAATTATTACTACTTTCAACTATTTTATGTGTGAACCAGAGTCCTTTCAATGCGGTGGAGTAGATTGAAATACAAAAATAAGTTGGTTGCTAAATTTGTCATAAGTGCCATAGAGCTTTATAGCAGAAGGAGTGCACCTTAACGTATGCAAGTTAAGAGAAAATTAAGGAGTTTGGGGATTCCAGGACGTAGTACAGACAGTGACAAAAGAATCACCTGTATTTCAAATGTATGAAACAGCCTTACTGAAGGGGGTGGGAAGAAAAGAAGCTGATCTAAGTAACTGGTAAAATTAGATGCAAAAGGAAGTGCACAAGGGCACACATTCTGTTGATAAAGTTGTTTCCACAGGGGTCTGGAATAACAGTTCTGGAAACACTATACATATATTGGAATTGAATAATTAAGTAAATAAGTGGCAGATGAAGGAGTTGGGTTTCTTACTGTTGGAGTGGGAAGTTACAGACGAGCAAAGGAAGAAGGCTGGGATGACCCATGTGGTGATGGATTCGAGTTGGAGACATTAGTATGAACTCATGTTTAGCCTAATGTAGACACAGATGGCTTCATATAGCAATATTGATAGATATATGTATATAAGTGGTTTAGTAAACACACAGTTTTTGTTTTTGCTCTGTCAGCTGAGACAGCCTGAAAGTAATAATACTTCCAGCGTCCAGATCTTGGTTTCTAACTCCATTCTTCAATAAAAGAAGCCAGGGCTCTTTGGAAAAATGACAGATTCTAGGACTGGGGCAGGAAATGTATGAGATAAGCCTGGAGTATCTTATAGTGCCTAAAAGTAAGAAACTGCTCAAAAAACACAACAATGAGGGGCGTCAAAGGGACATAGGCGCTAACTAGAAGAGCTCCCAGTAGCAAAAGCTGGAGTAATTTGAGCAACAAAATAAAGTAGTTTTAGATGGTAGATTATAACCCAAAATAAACCCAGTGTAAAATAAATATCCTTGCATCTATAGTAATATAAAAATGATCAAATGAATAAATAAATGAGGGAGAATAGACAAATCTCCTTTGTAGAAAAACTCCAGATGATTGATGTGGACACTTCTTCCTCGAGGACGTGGGGTAAAACTGCCTGCTCCCACAGTGTGGGCTGTGCTAGTGATGACCTTTCAAAAAGGACGGTATGGGAAGGGCAAAAGAGTGACTTTACAATGGAAAGCCCTGATAAACACTCCCTCAGCCAGTGATCAAGTTGATGTCAACAGTGAGGAGCCATGTTCATAGCGTTCACCCCTGTATGACTTGGAGAGAATGGCATTTTACCTCTGTGGTCTCCCCAAACCCATAACCTCCATCTAATAGTGACCACAATGGAGAACATGAACTCCACACATGAACTGCAACTGAGAGACATTCTACAAAAATACCTGACCAGTTCCCTCAAAACTTTCAAGTCTTCAAAAAAAAAAAGTCTGAGAAACTGCCACAGCCAAGAGGAGCCCTAAGGAGACACGATGGCTAAATGTAATGTGGGGTCCTGGATGAGATCCTGGAACAGAAAGAGGACATTAGGTGAAAACTAAGGATGTATGAATAAGGGATGGACTTTAGCTAGTGACAGTATGTCAGTATTGGTCTGTTACTTGTGGCAAATGTACCCCACTAATGGAAAGTGTCGTACAGTAATAGGAGAGGAAACTGAGTTTGGAGTTTATAGGAACCCTCTGTACTGTCTTTGCAAGGTTTCTGTACAACTAAATCTACTCTAAAATAAAAATGGTCATGTGAAAAAGCAAAAAATAAAATCTGTAATTATAGGGGCCAGCCTGATGGTGCAGCGGTTAAGTTGGCACATTCTGCTTCAGCAGCCCAGGGTTTGCCAGTTCGGATCCCGGGTGCGGACCTATGCAGCACTTGTCAAGCCATGCTGTGGCAGGCGTCCCACATATAAAGTAGAGGAAGATGGGCACGGATGTTAGCTCAGGTCCGATCTTCCTCAGCAAAAAGACGACGATTGGCAGCAGATCTTAGCTCAGGGCTAATCTTCCTCAAAAACAAGACAAAACCAAATTATAATATTTTCCATCACAAGATCATTAACACACACGTAGGTGTTTGCTGCCTAACCACAAGGCATGAATTAATATATGTTTATGTCAGTAACTTGTGAAACTTGTAAAAGATAGGAAAATTGTTTATACCTCTTATGGTACAAATTCCCAGGATTTGAGCTTTATATGTTTTCTGAATTTTGGTCTAAAGCCTCAAATAATCATCATATTTATAGGATTTGATGACAAACTATTTGCCTATCCTCAGAAGGTTTCTCTTCCTCAGTTTCTTTGATCAACCATTCCATTCCCCAGTAACCATAGTGATCCATTGTGTTATTTTACTTTATATTGTTTATAGATGGAAGTAAGACTGGATTAAAATAACCTTTGTCATTTGAAAACACATGTACTAGTGGAAAGAAAGAATAAGATGATTATCTAAAATAAAAATGAAAGAATTTATTTATGTTGTTACAAAACCCTGCTGCTCACAAATAGGAAAGCTAAAAACTCATGGAATGTAAGAGCAATTCTCATTCTTAGGACCATGGATTTATTTAAAGTCTTGGGTTATGTTTTAAATGCCTAAAAGTGTCCACATGAGAATTTCTAAGTGTATTTCTTGCAAAACATAACAGCTTCCCTTAAAATAAGTTAGATTAACAAATAATTTTAAAACGTATGCTTTTTTGTACATTTCAGTGTGGATTTTATACATTTTACTATTTGAGCTCTCTTTTAGCTTATTTAAATGTTCTGAGAGATTTGTGAGCAAATCTTACGTATTTTGTAATAAGAGTGTAGCTCTGCAGAGCTGATTAAATATCTGTGAACGTTATTCAAACCATACAAATTATACCAGAAAAGTGTACACACGTTTTTAGAATTAGGATTACAGTGAAATCAAAGGTTAGAACAAAAGTAACAAACAGGAATAAAAACAAACAAAATCCAGAATCCAAAAAACTTTTTTACGGAAGACATTCCATTTTCTGTGTTCATAAACTCCCTCCACACACACACGTCGATTGGTGCTATAATAGTAATTGTTATATCTCGGAACTCATAAAATAAGAAATATTGCCTTTATTTTTTTAGTATATTGAGATTCCCAGGAAAATACTGTTTGAAAACACGATTGCCTTGAGTTTGGTTCCTCAGCGGTGCACCGGGCACCTTGGTGGCTGCGGCCAAGGACGGCCTCCAGGGGGTGTTTTACATTTTTGTTCCCCTGGGGCACTGTGAACCCAAGAAGTCTGGGAATCTCTGGTTCTTAAGTAAAGACATGGAATTTCAGATGGTGAAAAGTGTCTGGACCCAAGGGTTGGCAGAGTCGCTTTAGCAGAATGTAATCGAGGGTCAAAGGCTACGATGGTAGAGCTTATTTGAAAAGTAACAGATGCAGGTGGACTTGTCTGAGTCTCGGTTTTCACAGCTGTGCTAACTTTTATATGCTGTGTGGTTTTTATGATTGCGCTTAAACATGTGTAGAGCAATGAGATCCACTCTTCTGATAAAGTACAAAATACACCTGTAATCTTACGGTGTTAACGTTTTGGGACAACTGTTTTGTAGACGGTATTCATGGAAAGAAAAATGCAATAATAGTTTTAGATAAAATTCTTGGGAAATTCGTTCATGCTTTTGATTTATCTAGTTCCTGTAATTATCTTTAAATAACCCCCCATATACAACCAGTCAGTGCTATGACTTCTCACGCAGTTAGTTGGGAAGATATTTTAAATAAATATTTGAGTCACATTAGGCCTCCAGAGATTGAAAATATAACGCAATTTTTAGTAACAAATAAAATAATTGTAGGTGAAACCTTTTCCCAATGGAGTATTAAGTATTCAAGCTATAGGTGTCTGAAAATAGAAATGAAGCTGGGCTGTCTTAGCTGTAGTTATGACAGCAGTTTGAACCGTTATTCTGCCACTCCAGCTGGAAACGTCTATATGTTCCATTATAGGGGCTGATCAAACTCCAAGCAAATCACCACAACTCATTCCTTAGGTAAAATTACCAAAATATCTAGTTCTAAATGCTAGAACTTAAAGAAATTTGAATGCGTTTTTATCTTTCTTTTAATGCAAATAGAATGACATGTTTTCCTTTATTTGAAATAACAAAGTAAATCAAAAATATTTTCTCTCTATAAAGCTATTCAGTTTCTTCTGAAAAATCAATTAATCCCAATTCAATTTTTACGTGTTGTATGTACTGAAACATGAGGCTAACTACTATTGCCTTTTAGAAAACATATTTTTTTTGTTAAAATGATTTGACTAATTTTTGAGTACTAAACCATTTAGATTAATCCATGCTTTCTGATGCGTTTGAGCCTCTTTTGTTAAGAGTTGGAGTTAAGCTTTCCTGGATGGATCGGCCAGGTTGATATGCCATTAGGATGCTAAATAAAAGTGGTAATTTAAAACACCGCCACCACCACCACTACCGGTACCGAAGATGTTTGCCAACAAAGAATTTGTTCACTCACACAGTGCGTTAGGGCAAAGTCCTTTGAAGTCAGAGGCCGCTGATTGTACGTGACTTCTTAAAAAAAGACGGCTTTTTAGTCAAAGAAGCAATCCAGTGTGGGGTATCGATTTGTCAACATCACAGCTGCTTCTGTCTAATAAGGGGGTGGAAGGGCCATGTCTGTGGGGCTGGAATTACTTTTCGATTGCTGGGGCCACAGTGCTGGTTCTCTTATTTTGCTGTGCCACCTTCCCTGATCAATACCGCATCACCCAGCAGATAGTAATTAGGTTTCAGAGAGCCATTCTACAAAGATCTGTGTTGACTGCGATAGACAGAGCCAAGGAAAAGGTCACACAGAATCAGCAGCCAACTAAAAGGTGATGGGTAAAGAAAAGGCCCCTTGCCTGAGAAGTACTTAGCTCGTTTTTAATTACTGTAATTTTCAACAAAAGTCAGAGAGTGAGATGATGAAGTGAAGCACTTTCCTCCCTGCTGTTCCTGATGAGGCTTGATAGGCCTCGAAATTACGCATTGACTCCCCGTTTGATTTCTCCCAGTGTTTAGTGCTAATAACCTGTAGGGCCTCTTTTTTTTCTTTGTACCTCTCAGTCCTAGTGTCACTGCCGTAATTACACTGTGTGAAATCTGTACTGCAGTCGCAGCTGCCAGCTTCCAGCTTCGCGGGCTGGGTCAGGCTGAGAACAGCAAAAAAAAAAGCTAATAGCTAAAAAGAGGGAGAGTTTTTTTTTTTTTAATTCCTGCAATGTTGTAATGAATTTTAATAGAATCTCATCATTTCTAAACTGTGTACAAACAGCGAATTCCTAGAAACAGTCATGGTCGGATGGTGGCCGTGCTCTTTGCTCATAAACAAACTTCTACAGAAATAAAAATGCAGCCAGTACCGGAAACAAACATCTCATTCTTGCTGATTTCAGCCTTGCTGATCCTTTGTTAGTGCAGGAGTGTAAGGAAATGGATCTGGGATTGGTATTCTTCTAAACAATGCTGAATTCTGTAGTAAAGAATTTTAAAAAATGTTTCACAGCAATATTCATTACATTTTCAATAAATGCTCTTCACTTAAACTATTCTCTTGTCATTCTGAGATGTGAATAACCCCGGGTCCTCAAGTAGCCCCTGCTGGTAGAGTCGGGTAATAACATTTTCTTGGGTGTTGCTCTCCTGGGGAGTCTGGACCTCAGGTTCAGAAACAACAGCGATAGCAGCAGCAACAGCTCTCTAGAAAACCAGGGGCAGTCTTTTAAAAACTGTTATATATTTTTTTAAGTCAAAGGGGTAAAATTTTCAGTTATAATTCAAGTTATTATTCTAGGATTACGAACATGTCTGTACCCCTCCATAGAACTGTCATACAACACCAGTTGCTAAAGCCTGCCACATTTACAGAGCGTAAATAGTTTATACTAAAATGCTAAGATAAAGTGTCATTAGAAGCACAGTTGTCACAAATCAATTAATATCGTAACTTGGGAAGCTCTGAGGTATGAATTCTCAATCTCATGTTATGGCTATCATAGTAAAAATGAATATTAAAAATGTGCTCAGTTTGTGTCTTGTGTCAATTAGATTATTGCAACATAACCAAGAAAATATTTAAGTACATATATTTAAAAGTATTTGATCAGTCTTAGGAACTTTATTCATGAAACATTCATATTTACTTATTCAAAGTAGCTAAGGTAAAAGTTACGTAATAGTTAAGGGCTTATAATCACCCATTAATAAGTTTTTACATCACGAAAACTGTGCAAATTTTATGGAAACTAAAGTGACAGTAAAATTAATTGCTGAAACATTGCTGCATTAAAGTCACCAGAAATTAATGAATTAATGGAAATAAAATTCCATTATTACGACCATCAGCTCAAGAATTGCTTGGGGTTACTGCCAAGGCGCATGGTAGAAATGAGCTAGATGTGTATCACATGGAATGATGGAAACACGAGGCTGACCTTCCACCCAGGGTCATGCCGCCTGCACAGCTAATCCATCCGCCTTTTTGGTGGAAGGGGTATCATGAATACTTTGTATTTCAGAACCAAGATAAATTCCACTCCCCTACGACCATCAGGCAAGTTGCCTGATATTTCCTATTGAAAGAGGAGAGGATGCTCCTTCCTGAGCTGCAGGTGACCCTTTTCTTCCTGGAAGCCTGAGATTGGATTGCCCTGGCAGCCTGGGCTGGCACTTACTCCTGCATTGTGACGAGCAGCTCCTCTCAGTCACAGCGTTTGACTTCGTGACCTCCCACAGAGATGAATTCCAAACACAGAGGGAGCCCTGGAAAATGGAGATGGGGCTCTTTGATACTAGATGGTGGAAGTATTGAGCTGGGAGCATCCTGCTCTGAATTCTCTGTAAATGCAAATCCAGCTGGGTCAGAGAGGAAATAGCCAAAGAGTCTCGGGAAGCATTTGTCCTAGGAAATTGTACTTAAAAATCCCAGAGTAGTTACCAGCGTAGCTTTTTGTCCCTCAGTGGCTTAGAGGAAATGGAGAATATTTTGCCAGTGAGCTTGGCTGAGGGGAACCAGCCATTTTGGTAAACTATTAATTCAGACTTGTTTTCAGAATATGTGATGTTTTGGATGGAACCAGGGCAAAAGTTGACCTTTGCTTTATTAATTCTTTGGTAGTAAAAAATTTGCATGTTGATTTGTAGTTTATGATGTGATTTTTCTGAGTTACAGTTATCTCATTTGATTTTCTTAGTAGTCCTTGAGGTAGGTAAGTATTATTGTTATTGATACAAATCCTCAGTAATTGTGAAAATAATATTGGGAAGGACTACATAAAATATTCAGGATAGCAGCTGTTCTGGAGTATTTTCAGACATGTTGGAAGGGCTTATTATTTTTTTTGGTGAGGAAGATTGGCCCTGAGCTAACAACTGTTGCCAATCATCCTCTTTTTGCTTGAGAAAGATTCTCCCTGAGCTAACAGGCTTCCTCTATTTTTTGTATGTGGGTCGCCACCACAGTGTGGCTTGATGACCCGTGCCCGGGACACGAACCCACAAACCCCGGGCTGCCAAAGTAGAGCATGCAAACTTAACCACTACACCACCAGGCAGGTCCCTGGAAGGGCTTGTTTATGTATAAACAGAGTGCTCACTACAAATCAAACTTACCAACCTCTTTATGCATCCAGAGGAGTTTACCACAGTTTGAACAAGCTGACATTGTTAATCTGGGTTCAGTTGGGGTGCATATATGAACAGGAAAAAATGGCACTTCAAAACATTTATAATTAAACTTCTCAGTATTTCATATACTCTTCTTGTCTAACTTGTGCTAATTTGAAAGGCTATAATGTACTCTTTCAGGAGAGATTTTTAAAAATAAAAATGAGTATTTTTTTAAATTAAAAATATGTTATGGCTACTTTTTTACTATGATAAAATATCGTAACCTAAACTTTTCCATTTTAACCACTTTTAAGTGTACAGGTCTTTGGCATTAGGTACGTTCACGTTGTTCCGCAACCGTTACCACCACACGTGCAGAACTTTTACATCTTACCAGACTGAAACTCTGTGCCCGTGGAGCACTAACTCCGTTCCCCTCACCCCCCGCCTCCGGCACCCACTGTCTCTGAATTTGACCAATCCCGGTCCCTCCTATAAGTGGAATCACATAATATTTGTCCTTTTGTGTGTGGCTTATTTCAAAGTTCATCCTTTATTGTAGCCGGTGTCAGAAGCCTTCCTTTAGGGCTGAGTAATGTTCTACCACACGTGTACACCACACCGTTTATCCATTGTTGCTGGACATTTATGTTTACTTCCACTTTTTGGTTATTGTGATTATGGCTACTTTTAATTGGAGACTTTTATGATTTAAAATACTATTGAATAATCTCAGTGGATAAACTTATTTTTTATAAGATGGTTGAAAATATGGATATGATTATTTCCATAATTATTTTTTATCATCTGTTATTATTCCTTTGACATGCTCAAGGTATTTTATTTGAAAGTATTTATTGTCTTAACTTGAGAGTCTTATAATTTTTTGAGCACCTATGTGAGCTATAGCTTAGATACTGGAAAGACAGACGTGGACAGAGGGAGCGTGGGGAAGGTCATGGCCAGAGTTAGTGTGCAGACTTGAATTGTTTGGCCTGTAGAATGTGTATAAGTTTTTAAAAAATTAGTTGCCAACATCTAGAAATCAGGAGATTTTTACAATAAATTCTAGATGTTTGGTTTCTCTGAAAATTTGGAACGTCTGTCCATACACTGGGCCGCTTTTCCGTGTGACAACTTTTTGTGGAGCTGAGTGGCTTCCACCTTTAGACAGAATTTGTACTCTTGTGTGGAATGCGGATTCTGTACGATCTGCTTCTCTCATTTACATGTTCCTAGTCCTGACACAGACCTGCACTCTGGAGCTGTGACATGTGCCTGAGCCAAACTGAGACATGCTGTACGTGTGATGTTCACTCTGGCTTTCAGAGACTCAGTATGACAGAAGATGGCATACTCATTAATAATGTTTGTATTGCTTGTATGTTTAAGTGGTAATATTTTGGTTAAATAAATTGCTAAAATAAATTTAGTCTGTTTCTTTTGACTTTTTTTTTAAGGTGCCTGTTAGACTATTTAAAATTACATGTGTGCCTCACTTAGGTTTCTATGGGACAGTGCTGCTCTTGCTGTTTATGGACTAATCTAGGGGTTGCTGAGCTACAGCCCACGGGCCAGATCCGACCGGGTTGCCTGGTCTGGTATGATCCACACTGAAGAATGATTTTCACAGATGGATATTTCCAACTCCTTTGATTATAGGAACGCTAGCTTTGAACCCCAATTGAGTGAAATGTTATTCCTTCCTAAAGAATTTCATTCTTCACATTAGCAGACCTGTATTACAAAATACTGTACTCAGTTTTTATTATTATATTTTGAATTTCATCACAAATTTTATGGAAATTTGTTTTTTTCTCTTGTTATTTAAGTTCCTGTAGTTTATCCTTGATTTTACCTCTTTGCGTGCAAAGCCTGAAAAGTGTTTACTATCTATCTTTTTACAAAAAATGTTTGCTAAGCACTGGTCCAATAAGAAGCTGATGCAGGCGGCTCTCGGAGGGAGCTAAATGTATGGGGATGCTGTGGAGTCTGATAGACAAGGGTTCCAATCTTATTAACTTATTCAATCTCTGAGTCTTAGTTTTTCATCTGTAAAATGGCAACGATGATTCCTTTGTAAATGAGTAGGTGAGTTACTGTATGGGGTGTTCTGTGGAAGAGCGACTCGAGCACTGCCTCCACCTGGAATCCTCCTCCTTGCCACACCTGTCTAGTTGCTTCTTGCCCCTCTTTAGCTTAGTAACATTCTAGCTCAGAGAAGCATTTCCTGCTCTGACCCCGAGCCTGGGTTAGCTGTCCCCGGAAATCCCACACTTCTTTTTATGCCCATCATACTGCTGTTTGTCCCACGTCTGTCTGCTTTCTAAGATTTTAAGCTGCAGAGGGAAGTGTATCATTAACCACTGATTCCTAGGACTGACACATAATAAGTATTCAATAAATATTTCTTGGATAATGTTGATGATGCAAAATGCTGTACAGATGACACACAAAAAAGGATTCAGAGGGAGGAGATTTTTTTTTTGCTGAGATTTCAAAGAGTGTGTCTAGAGATTTGGGTCATGTTTTGGGACATTATAGTTTAAACATACTTTACTCTTCCCCTCTACCATACTTAGATTTCCTCACTCACCTTTCTTAAAGATAGGTGAGAAAGGCAAGTAAACACTTAGCACAGTGCCTGGCACCTGATGAGCCCTCAACAATTCTCTCTTCTTCAGTGATGGACGATCATGACTGTAGGGGAGGAAGACATTTCCTCTTCCCAAATGTGGGTTCGTCTGGCCGGAGAACGAATTAAATTCACATGAGACAGAACAGCAGGAGAAAATTAAACAAAGCTTTATGAGGACCATGGCCCGGGGCCTTTCTTCCTGAAGGAAGAAAGGGCACCGAAGAAGTGGGGTGCACAGAGTGGTTATATACCCCCAAACAGGGTGTTTCACATATGATTGAAATGTCCTTCCCACAATAGTCACAAGATTGCCCTGTCAGCACAGTGCTTGATGGACACAGCAGGTAGTGGGTCTGGTGTCTCGGTGGGCGTAGCTGGAGGCAAGTCTATTGTCTGGAGCTGGGTGGTCACAGGTGAGCGCAGCAATCAGTTCCTAGCCTAAGGAAAGATGCTTAATCCTGAAGAAATGACAACTTTGGGAGGGGGAGGGAAGTCAGTTACAGGAGGTTACCAGACAAGTGCAATAAAATGCAGATTTAAGTCCTTGCCTTTGGTATTGATTACGAGTTTCTAGAGAGAAGGTCATCTCCTTTCTTCTTCCTGGTACAGAGAGGGAGGCACATTTTACAGATAGAGATTTACCTTACAAATGTAAATGTGTCCTAACAAAGGGCAAGTTCCATTCCTCAGAGCCTCCTTCCATGTCCCAGTTTATCAAAAGCAATCAGCCTCAAATAATCCTGATGCAAAAGAGACATATCTTGGGGTGGCCATTTCCAGGTCCCTATAATGACCAATCAGAATATTGACCGTCAACATGATCAGAGTATCCAGGGATAAAGTTGATAGGTCAACTGTTGATAAATAAAGTTGAGAGGTCAACGATTTTAGAAAACAGAAGGAATCCATCTCAGAGTAAGTAAATTAGTCATCCCAGCATCCAAATTCAAACCACTCAACAACCAAGGTCTTAGCTTTTTTTTTGATGAGCAAGATTTGAAATGCAGGATAGTGAAAAGTTAGAATCCAGACCAAGTTCTGCAAACCAAAACTAAATTAAAAATGTCTTGAGTGTATCTGTTAGGTACAAGTTTATTATTTGCCTACAATCACTTCTGGTCAGAATCACAAGTGGCAGCTGTGACTCCCGTCCCCTCAGAACCGCGAGGCTTAACACCTTGGGAGAGAAAGCACAGAGCAGGGTCACATTAGGCTCTGCCAGCAGGAATGGACGCTTAGGTTCTAGAGAGGATGAAGCTGATAATAAATAATATAATAAATATTATAATGATATGGTAAATAATAAAAATTAGCCTCAGGGTTCCCTCATAACCTTTCCTAACTTTGTAATGAAAGTTGCCCAACATATAATTTTAAAAGGCCAGAGTGGATGATAAAGATGGAGTCATTATCCTCCTTAATTTTGTACAAATTGTACCAAACATCACAGTAAGTGCTGTGATGGCATCCTGCACAGTCACTGTAGGAGCACAGCGGAGGGCATCAAAGATGGTTCTTGTGTCTGGGACTGAGAATGAGTCAGAGCAGGCTTCCTGGACGGGGCAAACCAGAGGAGCAGGGTCAGAGTGTGTGATGTGTGTGTGATGTGTGTGTGTATGTGGGTGTGTGTGAGAGACAGTGAGTGATGCAACCCAGATTTGGGGCAATCTACTACTTATATTTGTATCTTTCTCAACCCACAGTAGATCTTGGGATTGTAACATAGTAATTATGCTGCTAATTCCCAGTGGTCGGGGAGGAGGCACAGAAGGGGATGGGGGTGTAAGGAGTGCATCTTGAGAGTCTCTCATAATTTCAGAGTGTAGGAGGTTGATGAGTAGACCATAAGGATTACTGTGGCGTAGCATAAGGGCAAGTGAGAGTTGCAGAGGGAGATGGGCAGGTGAAGAGGAAGAAGCCAGACAATGATGCACAATAAGGATCTTGGGACTTTATCCTGTAGACAGTGGGGAGTCACTGAAGAGTTTCAAGTGGACAATGACACGATCAGATTTTTGCCTTAAATTAGAGCTTAAAAACAGGCTAAATAAAAAATGCAGATATGCATGGTTTTGCTGTTCAAGATTTAAAACGTTTTTGACCCAGTATTGAAAAAATATCCAAAATTTAGGTCTGTGTTCCCATATTGTTCCCATATGGCAGCAATATGCTGGAGATGAAAAGCAGCTCACCCATTGGATGGGTGTCTCAGGGACCACACATCAGAGCCCATGGAAGAATTCAGGCCCAATTCTGGTCCCTCCTGAACAAACCGGTGCATTCGCAGTTACGCTGTTCTACAGTTAGTCAGCACTGAGCCCGCTGCCCCGTAGCGGCACAGTTTGCTGTGGTTGTTATGTCTCAGCGAGGACCAAACAGAATGGGAAAAGGTCAGTAGCCTCAAGGATGGTCATGGGTGCCCAGTGGAGAGTACAGGCCCATCCTGGCATAGTGGAAAAAGAGTAAATAAGTGGTTCTACAAAATGTGTGTGCTGTTGTGCTAGAGTTATGGAGACACTGCTCTAGCAACATAGAAATGGCGGACTGTCTCGGGAAAAGCGATCTGAAGGGTTAGAGGAACTTTACCAAGAAGAGAGATAGGGGAAGGGAATTTTCCCCAAACAGTCCTCGAGCTCACTTGTCATCTCAGCCAAGTTATTTCTCTCGAGCAGTCCCTGCCTGGAGCAGCAGTGTGGCGGAGACGTCTAGCCTCCAGCAGAATCATTCTCTTTTTTGTAACACGACTACACTCTGTCTCCCAGCCGGGCTTGCAGATGGAGGTGGCCAGGTGACCAACATCTCTACAGTGGGATGGGACAGAGGGATGTGTTCCCAGCAGCAGAAGAGCTGAGGAAGTATGAAAATAGGAAGACAATGTATTTCCTCTCCTGTCCCAAACTTCTCATGTCGCAAACCCAGCTCGCTCTATGCTTAGACGAGGGCTTCAAATCAAACATGACACTGAAATTTTGAACCAGGTTGTATGAAATTTTTATACCTGTAAGTACTAGGTAGTTATAGATCTGCTTAAGATGTTTCTAAGGGACATGTGAAGGCATTGCCAAGTAAAAAAAGCAAATTGCCACATAATATAGCAGGGATACCATTTCTGTAAATATAAAATGCACATTTTTACATATATTTGTATTTCTATATATGTGCTTAAGAAGAGGTCCAAACTACTACATACAAAACTGTTGATAATACCTCTGAGTGCCCATGAATTGTTGTACTAGAATGCTTTAATAGACATTTTCAGAATGGAAAAATAACATTAGATGTTAATTTTGACAATTCTAGAGATGGAGTAAAAGTTAGGTAAGGAATTTTTACCCAAATGACTTTAATACTTTTCATTAATAATTACTGTCAGCGGATCTACATCCAGTTGCTTTTTTGTACAAAACTCAAAAATAAATTCTCTTAGACTAAAGTCTCCAAATGCAATTTATTTTCTTATTAATGTCATCAAAAATAGATTCATATTAATAGAATTCTGATTTTTAACTCTGGGCTTTCATAATCATATGCTTTAATATGAAGGAAAAAATTACCAATTTGTCTATTATTCTCTAGTTATTTCCTCCATTTATTAGTCAGTTTTTCTGATGCATCCAAGACATAATTAAAAATCATGGGTGCTGGAGTCAGACACACCTGGATTTGAATCCTGGTTCTTCAGTTGTTTTTCTTCATGTTCATGAGCAAGTCACTTAACCTCTTTAAGCCTCATTTCCAGGACTTCCGGAAGCTCCTTTGAGGACTGGATGGCTGCCGTGCGTCTGCAGTGCCCAGAGCCGTGTGACAGGCAGACAGTGCCAGGCCCGCCTTTGTCTCGGCTCTCATCTCAGTTCACTCTGAAGAAGCAGTAAATATGGTCTAGTGCAGTCAGTAAATAAGAATTCACAAAGCTTCCATTGCCCTGCGGTAATTTACACCACCCATTCTCTAAAACTGCTGTAGGCAATTTTAAAAGCAAAGGCGATAATCATATTTTATCTTCTGTTTTGTCTCTTTTTATAAATTTTGGTTTTCTTTTGAGCTATATTTTATCTTTTAAAAATTGAGATAAAATAAGGGAAAAGACGATTAAGTTGAGGTGAATGTGGACAGAGAACAAATTTTAAAAACGAGTAGTAAGTCACCCGTATTGGTGGGTAACAAGAAAAGAAGCAATATTAAAAAGAGCCTGTTTTTAATTACAAGATTCATGCCTGTATATGCATTTGTATTGTAGAATATTTAGTTTATAGAAAAAAGCTGATATAAATAAGAAAAAAGAGAGCTATACCACCCATACTGTCACCATTCTGAGAAGCTATTCTCAGTATTTTGGTGTATGCCCTTCTTATATGCTGATAAATACTTAAAATTTTATTTATGTTTTGAGACTTGATTTTTCCAGTTAAAATATTACTGCCATTTCCTGCTGTAAAATATTCCATACCAGTACTTTAAATGGATGACGATAATCTCTCTGTAGTTTATTTTACTAACCCTCTTAATTTTGAACATTATGTATTATGCAGTCTTTTTACTGTTGCAAACAGGGTTTTGTCAATCCTTTCAGTCAATTTTTGGGTGCATATCCATGTTTATTTCCTGTTGTAAAATTCCCAGAAGTGGAATTTCTGAGTCAAAGATTGTGCACATTGTTCAGGTTTGCTCCACGTTGCTGGATTTCCCTGGTGAGCACTGTGTCATGTTCTCACCAGCAGTGCCGGAAGGCAGTGGTTCCCCATGTGCCCTGGTCCTTAAATTCACTAATTTTTAGCTGTTAGAAGATCTTGTGACCACGTGATAAGTTAAGCCCGTCATCTCATTGTTTTTAGTTTGTTTTATTAGTAGCAATATTGGACTTTTTGTGCCTGTTTTCTTTCGCCATTTGTATTTTTTCTTTTATGAATTGCGTATTCATTTCCTTTGCTCCTATTTTCTTTGGTGTTTGTCTTTTCCTTAACTATTTTTTTTAGTCTACCTTAAAGTGTTCTTTCCATATTAAGGATATTAATCTGTTGTCACGCTGCAAATAGTTTCTCAGGATATTGCTGCTTTTCAATTTCATTAAAGCTCCTTTTTGAGGTACACAAGTTCGGGACTTTCATTTAGTCAAATTTAGCCACATTAGACTTAGAAAGACCTTTTCCATTCAGATTTTATTAATTCAGCTATATTATTTTCTAGCACTTTTGTTATTATACTTAAATCTTTAAGTCATGCAAAGTGTCTAAAGTGAAAAATAGATCTAGCCTGTTTTTCTGAACTCTTAGTGCGTTGTCCATTCCAGTGCTATCTATTTTTTTTTTTTACCTCCTCTTAGATATTTTTTTTTATTTATATTTTTTTTTATTAATGTTATGATAGATTACAAGCTTGTGAGATTTCAGTTGTACATTTTTGTTAGTCATGTTGTGGGTACACCACTTCCCCTTCGTACCCTCCCCCCACCCCCCCTTTTCCCTGGTAACCACCGATCAGATCTCCTTCTCAATATACTAATTTCCACCTATGAGTGGAGTCATATAGAGATCGTCTTTCTCTGACTGACTTATTTCGCTTAACATAATGCCCTCGAGGTCCATCCACGTTGTTGTGAATGGGCCAATTTCGTCTTTTTTTATGGCTGAGTAGTATTCCATTGTGTAT
Source organism: Equus caballus (assembly GCF_041296265.1). Taxonomy (NCBI): domain Eukaryota; kingdom Metazoa; phylum Chordata; class Mammalia; order Perissodactyla; family Equidae; genus Equus; species Equus caballus. The sequence goes on along the minus strand of NC_091690.1, from coordinate 99,391,540 downwards.
ATATACCACATCTTCTTTATCCAGTCATCAGTTTCTGGGCATGTAGGCTGGTTCCACGTCTTGGCTATTGTAAATAATGCTGCGATGAACATAGGGGTGCAACGGACTCTTGAGATATCTGATATCAGGTTCTTAGGATAGATACCCAGTAATGGGATGGCTGGGTCATAGGGTATTTCTATTTTTAACTTTTTGAGAAATCTCCATACTGTTTTCCATAGTGGCTGTACCAGTTTGCATTCCCACCAACAGTGTATGAAGGTTCCTCTTTCTCCACAACCTCTCCAACATTTGTCGTTCTTGGTTTTGGATGTTTTTGCCAATCTAACGGGGGTAAGGTGATATCTTAGTGTAGTTTTGATTTGCATTTCCCTGATGATTAGCGATGATGAACATCTTTTCATGTGTCTATTGGCCATATTCATATCTTCTTTTGAGAAATGTCTGTTCATGTCCTCTGCCCATTTTTTGATCGGGTTGTTTGTTTTTTTGTTGTTAAGCAGTGTGAGTTCTTTGTATATTATGGAGATTAACCCTTTGTCGGATAAGTGGCTTGTAAATATTTTTTCCCAATTAGTGAGCTTTTTTTTTGTTTCAATCCTGTTTTCCCTTGCCTTGAAGAAGCTCTTTAGTCTGATGAAGTCCCATTTGTTTATTCTTTCTATTGTTTCCCTCAACTGAGGAGTTACAGTGTCCGAAAAGATTCTTTTGAAACTGATGTCAAAGAGTGTACTGCCTATATTCTCTTCCAAAAGACTTATTGTCTCAGGCCTAATCTTTAGGTCTTTGATCCATTTTGAGTTTATTTTGGTGTGTGGTGAAAAAGAATGGTCAATTTTCAATCTTTTGCATGTGGCTGTCCAGTTTTCCCAGCACCATTTGTTGAAGAGACTTTCTTTTCTCCATTGTAGGCCCTCTGCTCCTTTGTCGAAGATTAGCTGTCCATAGATGTGTGGTTTTATCTCTGGGCTTTCAATTCTGTTCCATTGATCTGTGGACCTGTTTTTGTACCAGTACCATGCTGTTTTGATCACTGTAGCTTTGTAGTATGTTTTGAAATCGGGGATTGTGATTCCGCCGGCTTTGTTTTTCTTGCTCAGGATTGCTTTAGCAATTCGCGGTCTTTTGTTCCCCCATATGAATTTTAGGATTGTTTGTTCAATTTCTGTGAAGAATGTTCTTGGGATTCTGATTGGGATAGCATTGAATCTGTATATTGCTTTAGGTAGTATGGACATTTTAACTATGTTTATTCTTCCAATCCATGTACAAGGAATGTTTTTCCATCTCTTTATGTCATCGCCTATTTCTTTCAAGAAAGTCTTGTAGTTTTCATTGTATAGATCCTTCACTTCCTTGGTTAAGTTTATCCCCAGGTATTTTATTCTTTTCGTTGCGATTGTGAATGGGATAGAGTTCTTGAGTTCTTTTTCTGTTAGTTTATTGTTAGTGTATAGAAATGCTACTGATTTATGCACGTTAATTTTATACCCTGCTACTTTGCTGTAGTTGTTGATTATTTCTAATAGTTTTTCTGTGGATTCTTTGGGGTTTTCTATGTATAAGATCATGTCGTCTGCAAACAACGAGAGTTTTACTTCTTCGTTACCTATTTGGATTCCTTTTATTTCTTTTTCCTGCCGAATTGTTCTGGCCAGCACCTCCAGTACTATGTTGAATAGGAGTGGTGAAAGTGGGCACCCTTGTCTTGTTCCTGTCCTCAGAGGGATGGCTTTCAGCTTTTGTCCATTGAGTATGATGTTGGCTGTGGGTCTATCATATATGGCCTTTATTATGTTGAGGTACTTTCCTTCTATACCCATTTTACTGAGGGTTTTTATCATAAATGGGTGTTGGATCTTGTCGAATGCTTTCTCTGCATCTATTGAGATGATCATGTGGTTTTTGTTTTTCATTTTGTTGATGTAGTGTATCACGTTGATTGACTTGCGGATGTTGAACCATCCCTGTGTCCCTGGTATAAATCCCACTTGATCATGGTGTATAATCTTTTTGATGTATTGCTGTAATCAGTTTGCCAAAATTTTGTTGAGGATTTTTGCATCTATGTTCATCAGTGATATCGGCCTGTAGTTCTCCTTCTTTGTGTTGTCCTTGTCAGGTTTGGGGATCAGAGTGATGTTGGCTTCATAGAATGTGTTAGGGAGTTCTCCATCTTTCTCAATTTTCTGGAACAGTTTGAGGAGAATAGGTATTAAGTCTTCTTTGAATGTTTGGTAGAATTCTCCAGAGAAGCCGTCTGGTCCTGGACTCTTGTTTTTGGGGAGGTTTTTGATTACCGTTTCTATTTCCTTACTTGTGATTGGTCTATTCAGATTCTCCATTTCTTCCTGATTCAGTTTGGGGAGATTGTAGGAGTCTAGGAATTTGTCCATTTCTTCCAGGTTGTTCAATTTGTTGGCATATAGTTTTTCATAGTATTCTCTTATGATCTCTTGTATTTCATTGGTATCTGTTGTGATTTCTCCTCTGTCATTCCTGATTTTATTAATTTGCGATTTCTCTCTTCTTTTCTTGGTGAGTCTGGCTAGGGGTTTGTCAATTTTGTTAATTCTTTCGAAGAACCAACTCTTTGTTTCATTGATCCTTTCTATTGTCTTTTTTGTTTCAATATCGTTTATTTCTGCTCTTATTTTTATTATTTCCCTCCTTCTACTGACTCTGGGCTTTGTTTGTTCTTCTTTTTCTAGTTCTGTTAGGTGTCGTTTGAGGTTGCTTACGTGAGCTTTTTCTTGTTTAGTGAGGTGAGCCTGTATTGCGATGAATTTCCCTCTTAGGACTGCTTTTGCTGCATCCCAAATGATTTGGTATGTCGTGTTCTCATTTTCATTTGTCTCCAGATAATATTTGATTTCTTCTTTAATTTCTTCAATGATCCATTGTTTGTTGAGAAGCGTGTTGTTTAGTCTCCACATTTTTGCACCTTTCTCTGCTTTTTTCTTGTAGTTGATTTCTAGTTTAATAGCGTTATGATCAGAAAAGATGCTTGATATTATTTCAACTCTCTTGTATTTTTATTGATGTTTGCTTTGGTTCCCAAAATATGGTCAATCCTTGAGAATGTTCCATGTGCACTTGAGAAGAATGTGTAACCTGCTGTTTTTGGATGAAGTGTTCTATATATATCTATTAAGTCCATCTGGTCTAATTTTTCATTTAATTCTATTATTTCCTTGTTGATTTTCTGTCTGGATGTTCTGTCCATTGGTGTTAATGGTGTGTTGAGGTCCCCTACTATTATTGTATTGTTGTTGATGTCTTCTTTTAGTTCTATTAAGAGTTGCTTTACAAATTTTGGTGCTCCTGTGTTGGGTGCGTATATATTTATAAGTGTTATGTCTTCTTGGTGGAGAGTCCCTTTTATCATTATATACTGTCCCTCTTTATCTTTCTTTATCTGTTTTGTTTTGAAATCTACCTTGTATGATATTAGTATAGCGACACCTGCTTTCTTTTGTTCATTATTAGCTTGGAGTATTGTTCTCCATCCCTTCACTCTGAGTCTGTGTTTGTCTTTGGGGCTGAGGTGTGTTTCCTGGAGGCAGCATATTGTTGGATCTTGTTCTTTGATCCATCCTGCCACTCTGTGTCTTTTGATTGGGGAGTTCAATCCATTTACATTTAGAGTGATTATTGAGATGTGGGGGCCTACCACTACCATTTTGTGTCTTGTTTTCCGGTTTTCTTCAGTTTCCTTTGTTTCTCGTCCCATGGTTTAATCTGTTCTGATGTAGAGCTGCTACTCTCTGTTGTTGTCCTTCTACTTATCTCCTCTGCTCTTGGTTTTGTAGCCCCTTTCCTTTTTTGGATTTTTCAGGAATGAGGGTTTTCCTGAAGAGGAGGTTTTGTGGCAATGAACTCCCTTAATTTTTGTTTATCTGGGAAAGTTTTTATTTCTCCATCGTATTTGAAGGATATTTTCGCTGGGTAGAGAATTCTCGGCTGTAGATTTTTGTCCTTCAGATTTTTGAATATATCATTCCACTCTCTTCTAGCCTGTAAAGTTTCTGCTGAGAAATCTGCTGATAGCCTGATGGGGGTTCCTTTGTAGGTTAGTTTCTTTTGCCTGGCTGTCCTTAATATTTTCTCCTTGTCATTGACTTTTGCTAGCTTCACTACTATATGCCGTGGAGTTGGTCTTCTTGCATTGATAAAGTTTGGAGATCTATTGGCTTCTGTCACCTGAAGATCCATCTCCCTCACCAGATTTGGGAAGTTCTCAGCCATTATTTCTTTGAATAGGTTTTCTGCCCCTTTCTCCTTCTCTTCTCCCTCTGGTATACCTATAATCCTTACGTTGCATCTCCTAATTGTGTCTGATAATTCTCGGAGAGTTTCTTCATTTCTTTTAAGTCTTGCTTCTCTCTCCTCCTCTGCCTGCAACAATTCTATATTGCCATCTTCCAAATTGCTAATTCTTTCCTCCATATTATCGGCCCTACTGTTCAGAGCATCTAGATTTTTCTTAATCTCCTCTATTGTGTTCTTCATTTCCAATATTTCTGTTTGGTTCTTCTTTATCGTATCAAACTCTTTTGTGACATAGCTCCTGAACTCGTTGAGTTGTCGGTCAGAATTCTCTCTTAACTCATTGAGAATCCTAATGATGGCTGTTTTGAAGTCATCATCATTTAGGTTATATATCTCATTTTCTTTGGGATTGTTTTCTGTGTATTTGTTACTTTCTTTCTGTTCTGGAGATTTAATGTATTTTTTCATATTGCTTGATGATGTTGATTTGTGCCTCCGCATGGAGATAGAGTTTAGTTGCTCCTTTCACTTGTTTCAGCTGCTGCGGTGGGGGGAGCAGCTGTTTATACTTCACCAACCAGGAACCCTGTCCGTAGTTGCTAACTGGGCCTGGGCCCCTCTTCGTAGCCACAGTGGCCCTTTGGATTCCCTCCTCTGCCGTGGGGGCCGTCACAGGGGGGCTTCAGGCTGCAGGTGCCTACTGTTGTTGCCCACCTAGATGCGCTCTCTCCTTGGGGTCTGCAACGGTGTTATGGGCTTTTCCAGCGGCCAGGGGTGGGATCACTTATATTTGTCGCTCGGTTGCTGTCGGCACCCACCAAATCTCACTTGTCCTCTATGGGTCGCAGGAGAGCTATTGGCATCTTCTACAGTCTGTGGTTAGTACACCTAGCTATGCTGCTTTTGCCCTGGGGTCTTCCAGCCTTGTGGCTGGCGGCTGGGTGCCTTCTACTGGCGCTGTGCAGAGGCTTTCCCTAAGGCTGCTGTGAGCCTGTAGGGTTTCCCCCTAGGCTACTAAGCTGGGTCTCTGGAACTCTCTCCAGCCCCAGTCCTCTCCGAGATCTCCGGCAATCCCTAGCCTCACGGGGTGGGCAACGGCAGCTGGGGGTCGCCGCGCCCTCTGGGATTCTCTCCGGGCCTCTCCCGGAGCCGTGAATGCTCAGCGTGGCCCCTCTGCTAACGGCACACAGAGAGTTTTGTCTGCTGCCCGGGCGGAGCTCCAGCGCTTCTCCTCCGGGTCGCCGAACCGGCCTTTGAAAGTTCCCCCAGCCCCGGTCCTCTCCGAGATCTCCGGCAATCCCTAGTCCCACGGGGCGGGCAACGGCAGCTGGGGGTCGCCCCGCCCTCTGGGCTTCTCTCCGGGCCTCTGCCGGGCCAGTGCTATCTATTTAATAACCCCCTTTCCTTGTCAATTTGCTTCATCCACGCCCCTGGGGCAGGTGTGTTTTGGAATTCAGAGTGTTGTCGACTTTGGAGAGCCGTGTGATACGTGGACCGATAGTCTCCCGTGGAACCAGCCAGTAGCTCTGAGACGGGTCCCGTGGGAAAGCACATCAGTGTTTCGCAGGGCAGCATTCCCACTGCGTGGGGCGAGTGAAGGCTGTGAATCGACCCTTGCTAGGATTTGCTGCCTGATGGGTTGTAAAAAGCATTCAGCTTTCCGAAATTTTTAGATTTTGGAGTGTGGCTAAGAAATTCTCGACTTGTATCACGTTTAACATGTAATAAAGCCCTAGCATACGAGCTGTGTCTATTTTGACCCGATATTTAGTTCTATTGTGTGTCTTAAGCTACACACTGTGACACACTGCTTTACTGATTTTTGTTTTGATAAACATTTTAATGTTAATTTTATTACTTCTTCTTGTTTCCCAAAATTTCTTGGGTCGTTATTTTTTATGTGTATCATAGAACATTTTCATCAAGGTCCAAACAAATAACATAGGAGAATTCAGATTAATTTGAGGGAAGCCCAGCAGGAGGCCTGAGCCGTGTCGACAGGAGGACGGAGTTGTGCTCCTGTGTCTGGATTGTGAGTCACTTTGTCTTCGCTCTTGAATAAACTGAGAGGTTCACACTCAACTCAGTTGGAGAGCCATTGGTCTCGTGACACATTTCCGGGAGTCTGTCTGGCTGGACTCCTGGGTGCTCTCATGGTCGTTAACAGTATCTTTCAGTGTATTAAAGGCTGTTAGGAGCCATGTAAAGAAACCTGTTTACCGTGGTTTAACCTAGTGTTTAGGAAAATTATTTGACACAGAATCCCTGTCGCCTGATACCAGCGCAGAGTTTAGGGAACAGCTGTCTAATGACGAATAGGAGCCCGAGGATTCTCAGCTGTCACGAGCCCGTCACAGATACCGATTGGTCATCTGCTCCCTGCCTGCTTTGGCCGCGTGGACTGGCGATACAGAGGAATGGTAAGATATGGTCCTTTACTTCAGGGACGAACGCAAGAGAAACGATGAGGGAAATGCTGAGCGCTGACTGCAGTTCTCAATGCACTGTTAGCCCTCGGAAGGCGCAGAACTTTGTCACCAGGGCACGTGCCATGCCGTGTTCATATGGGCACTGGCATTCAGTAACTGCACTGGAGGAAGGAACGGGGGGAGGCAGGAGCGGCACTGTCTGTAGTACATGGCAGTGTCCGTTTGCTCATGTGTGTATGGGGAGAGGACAAAGCAGAGTGGGCTTCCCGGATGAGGCTGGACCAAAGCTGGGCCACAAAGGATTGGTGCGTATAGTTTCCCCGTCACTGCAGGAGATCATAATTGGAAGCAGGCTTACTGGAGATGTGAGGTGCGCCATGCCCAGCCTTCCCACGTTCAGGCACTGTTCTATAAGGATGGTGGCCTATCTGGCTTGTCCTTTCTGGGCCCCAGAATCCTAACTACTGGTCTCAAGCAGTTCTCTGATTCAGGATAGCTACTTAGTGGGTGAGAGGAAATGTGGTTCATTATTTTACAGAAAGTTTAAAGTTTACACGTTACTTTACACATTCCTGTGTGGGGAACGGTGCAGGAGTGGTCCAGCTGAAGCGGTAAGGTCAGCACGCAGAACACGGAGGCAGCCTGCCACGCTCGCTTCTCAGCTGAGTCTTCAAGCTGCGGTGCAGAATCTGTGAACAGCTGAAATGTTTCTTTGACACCCTTCATTGACCTACTCCATTTCGTAGGGGCCTGCTTATCAATTTCCCTGAAAGATACAGTCTGACTGTGCTTTATTTCTCTCCTTTGTCTTATAAATCTGTTTTGCCTGTGTTCCTGGGCTCAGTCTATCAATAGACTCTCTCACCTGTGCGTATACGATTTGTGTGCAAAATAACTAAATAACTCAGAGTTATTTTCTGACGTGAGTGTTACTTTCTTCCTGAACCCTCACCTGCTGAATCCTGGGGAAAAATCGCTGAATGTCCAATTCAGTTTAAAGTTTGGTCTGATGTGATCACTGAAATAGTTATTTTAGGCTATTCTTTCTCTCAGATAGACTCTCCTTATCCCGATGGTTTCCTTCAGGCAGTATATGGAAGAGGGGTTGGTGTGGCTTTCACATCCTCAAGGCAAGGGGCTCCGGCCTCCTGCTGGCCCGCTGGCATGTATACATTGGCGTGGCAGCTGCCGGCAGTGGAAGGACATCCCTGTTCACCTGCTTGCTGGGCGTTTGTCTGGTCTGCATCGTGTGAACTTGTAGCCCGTTCTCTCGACTCGGGCACTTTTCTGGTGGTGCCTCCTGCATTATCTAAACCTCACCTTGACTTCCTCTTGTATTCAAGACCCTTCCAAGGTCTGACTGAGACACCCATTTGGCCCTGGCTTGAGCGGTCTGTGGTACTGCTCTCACTATAGAGCCATCTCTCCCTCACTACGCCAGTAGCCTGTGGCAGACTTCCCAGCCTAACACGCAGCTACTTGCCTGTCCTAAGACACAGAAACCAAGGGTGACTTGGGAAAGCTGGACCTCAGGCCTCCCTCTGCCTACCTGCACTGTGCCATCCTGTCCACGTGGCTGTGTCCTTGGTGGCTTAGGGCAGCTTCCCCCCTGTGTCCATGTTGAAGGCAGGGGAGCAGAAGAGCCCTCTGCCCGGGGACTAGTTTCCACTCGCCTGACACTTGCTCCCTCCCCAAGCCACACCCTAGAGACGGGAATTTAGGACTTGTTCTTCTGGCTGTTTTGCTTTCCCACCTCCCGCTCTGAGACTTCTTCCTATATCTCTGCTAGGACTGAAGGAGGCAGGCTTTTATTTTATTTCTACATTGTGTCCTCCTTATTCCTGACTCCAGCAAAGGCTTAATAGCGGTCAGAGTCGTCACTCCTAATTTACGAGGGGAAACTTACGGGCTGAATCCGCTGTTTAACTGTTTATACACTAATGGAGAGGACTAAAAGGTTTTCTTGAGAGTCACATCCTCTCTCAAAGACACAGTCTCTTGTGCAAGGATATTGCTCTGTTGCACGATTCTGTTGGACGTGTCAGAAACAATACCATCGTGACAAGTCCTGTTGATGCCTGGGGTAGTCTGGGCAGCTCGTGCGTGGAAAGGACAAAGAGGAAAGCGTGTTGCTAGTTTTTAAACCATTACCCCGGTTACATCACCCATTATAACACCCGAAGGACTTTAAACTTGGCATGTTAGTAAGACAGTTGAGTTGCACACCTTGAGTTTCAAGGAATAGAGACTCATTCACATCTCCTAAAGTAATGCATTTACTGTGAAGACATACATGACATGTCTGTTAGGGTTTATTGGTTTCACTCAGTGGGATTTGTCTTAGGCTAACTCAGGCAAAGACCGAATTTAATGGGATAGCAGGTGGTAGCACATGGAATTCAAGGAAAGACCAAAGAGAGGGGCTGTAGAAAGAACCGGAACAGCTCTGGATGTCTGGATCGAGGGGGCAATCTCTTCAGGGTGCTGTTAATGGGACCGATTCTCTCCAACTGTTTGTGTCTCTGTGTGGTCCTCTTGTGACTCTGTAACTCTGAAGAGAGAGGCTGATAGGTCCTGGGTCAGGGGCCCACCCTTGGCCAGGGTCCCTCCCAAACCGCACGTGGTAGTGGGGGAGGTGGAGTAGAGTCGGTGTGAGAGGGCGGGCTGAGTCCAGCTTAGGGCAGGCGACGTTCCCAGTCGTGACTGAACGTCCAGGCAGGAAGTTTATAATCTGGCTACTGAGGCAGGATTAACTCAGTGCCACTTTCTCCACAGAATGTGCAGGGCTAAAATTTGTTTATGATTACTTTTTTTAGAAAAGCAGGAAAGAAAGGAGACTTTAAAAGCAGTTTAAGTTTCTTTAATTGTGTTAAATAAGTTGGAGGTGAAGTATTGTGGAGAATTCTCTTTTACATCCTTTCAGACAAACTGTCACTGTTTCAAAAGTTCCTGTTGGAAGTGGTTGTGATTTATTTTTTGCTAATTTTCAAATATTATGAAGATTTCTTTTATAAATTCTGCCTTGAAACACACTGTCCTCAAGAAGCTCCGGGCTGCGGCAGAAGTAGCTTTTTCCAGAGTTAGCAGGGTTGGGAGAGGCGTCCCTGGCTTTGGAAGGCCCGGGCTGTGTGAAATGCCAGCACTGCTGCCCGATGTCTCAGGGCCAGTTTGTTGTGGAGCCAGAATCCACAGCCGTCTGAGTTAAGGATTCTGCTCCTTCTCCAAGTCTAGAAGCGGCGCTCTTGAATTTTTTGGTTGAAAGGACTTGAGACAACCTGGTTGGAAGTGAGGCCGGGTCAGGGTTTATGAGAGGGACCTCTGAGACTGGAACTGAGGTAACGTAAATAGCTTGAGAGGATGGGGCTGCGGCTAGGCAGAGCTGAGGACCGCGTCCTTGGTTGGGTTCCTTATAGCACGGGCACTTTGCACCTTGCACTGAAATTCAGAAGTAGATTAAGTATGGGGCGCACTAACCCTCCAGCCCTCCTTCCCCAGGGTGAAATGTTCCCTCAGCCCGACCACTGCCTTAGGCTGACTCACGCGGGGCTGCCGTGCCCTGTCTCTCTGCTGTTCCTTCAAGGCTCGGCTTGTCCTCGCTCCCCCGCCTCCCGAAGCCACTTCACTAGTTGTATGTAGAACAAATTTCATCATGTAATTAATTGCTAATTAGTAATATTAACATTTATTAACAATATGGCCCCATATCATCACTTCTTTTCCTAGCAGACACTACCCCTCATTTATGGCTTTCCATCTCCAGTCACTCCAACCCCAAATTATATTTTTGTCCTTTGTACTGTAGATTGTATTGCTTATACCTCCATTTGACAGTTAATTATGAGTTACCTCATGCTTTATGTTGTTTCCAACTTTTTTTATTGTCTCCTCAACCATGTTGCACATTCTATTAGCCTATTTGGACCCAGAAAAATGTCGAGAACAGTGGTTCGTGTGGAGCCATGTTATTCAGTTAATGCTGTGGTTTTCTGAATCATGAGGGGAAGTGGGATCCGCTGGGTTCAGTTCTAGGTTCCCAACTCTCCCTTGCCTACAATGCCAACCTTATGTAGTTACCAGCTAAGCTTTTGCTGAAAGATCTCAGAGACTACTGCCCCCACCCCGTGAGGAGCATTCGCTAAACAGCTCCGCGTGCAGTTTTTATTTGCTCAACCTAAATATAAACTTTTAATCCTGGTTTGGTGCTTCTTCGCAGTCCCTGGTTTGATTCTGAATAAATAGGAGGTTTTTAATAAATATTAAGATGAAATAAATGGGTATGATAATTATATCTTATGAACTTTAGTTCATATTTTAGTTCAATTCTAAAAGATAGTTAAATTAATTTTTAAGTCAAAAATAGTTCAGATTTCTTTAAGTTATGACAAGTGTTGAGCACATAAAGTCATTCCTTGTAGAAATTCACAACACACACTGAAAACCCATTCGAGAGCCCCAAGAATCACCCCTGATATTCATGGCAGGAATGGATAGTATTTGTGTGACATGTTGACCTATCCACTAGTTTGATTTTGTACATTTGAACTTTTCAAACCATTTTCTCTATTTTGGTTTCATCTTTGTTGACAGGTAGGGAACGGAAAATAGCAGCCTAGTCCAATTTAAAATGATACAAACTCATTTATCCTTTAACTCCTTTACCACATATTTTTGTGTGTGTGGCTGCTCTTTATGAATTCCATTAATGCATTTCCAGACACAAATTATTTAGGTGGACAAAATTCAGAGTTTTTCCTGGACATCGTGATACCGCATTGTGGCTTCCCCCACACTCCCAGCAGCCACCTCCTGTTCCCATACATACATGGCAGCAGCAATGGCTGGAAACAAAGGGCGCTCTCCCAGCCTCTGAATACAGTGACATTCATTCTGAGAGAAGCAGGGGCAGCTTTTTGAAAGCCGACTTCTTCAGCTCGACAATAACACACAATGAGTTATTGACTTGTTTATATACGGAGCTCTTTCAGTAACTAACTCTGACTCCCACAGTCTGGACAAATGATTGATTTCGTGGTTAGAAAAAGAGAAAGCTCTTGCGCTAAACTCTGTAGTGCAAACTACTTCTTCCCCATTTGTCCCCTAACTGAATAGGACCTTATTAAAATGCACTTTCCAAAAAATACCTGCAGCTGGCCTTTATAACCATGTTTTGTATATATAAATAAGTAATTTGTCCCAGTCTTTTGTATATTAACAGACCATTGGGAAACTTGTCACTATATATGAAGGCTGATTGTCCTGTTGTTTATGCTAAACTGTATTGCCTATATCTGCATGTAAAATATGGATCAAATAATTTATTAATAGATCAATATTTACAGGTCAAAGACAGAGTTTTGATAGAAAGATTCAGTTTTCTTGTTGGGTTATGTTGACCGGTGAAGGACTTTACATACAACACATCTCATAACCTCCACATTTGAATCCCTGGCTGTTCTTCTGAATACAGAGAAAAGTACCTGCAGAGCTACAGTTCAGACACCGAGGGTTTGGTTGGACTCCTGGGCTCCTCCGTCTTTGGCTGGCACCCGTCTGGAATGTCAGCAGGAATTACACAGACGGAACACTCCAGCTTGTTCGACTGCTGTGCCCTCTCTAAAGATACTAGTAATTGGACTCAGAGTTTGCTTTAGAGTTATTTTCTCTCGTAAAATAGATTTCATTTTACCTCACTGCCATGTTAAAATTTTTACACAGTCTTTGTGATTTTTATAAATACACTTTAAAATATTTTAGGGAGGAGTTAAGAAAACAAGAAGAGAAAGCCATATCCTGTCGATGACTCACGTGAAATGCCACCCCTGCTGTTTGTCCGTGTTTCTCCAGTAGGAGGCCTTGGGCCTGTTTCTCCTCTAGGACGTCCACAGTGGAGCTTGAGGAGCAGCAAGCGCTTGAAGAACTCCTGAAAATTAAAAGCGCTTTCTGTGACCCTCCCAACCGGCTGCATGTTTCGTATGGAACTACGTGTTACTAAACTATGGCCCTTTAGGGCTGCAGAGAAAGGACGTTGCCAGCAACCGCAGCATCAATAGTTTGTGTAAAATGGAGACAGTCTGAAAGCAGCATTCACTAGAAGTCGTTTCGCGGGACTCTGCTGCTTCAGGGCTACTCGTGTGGAATTTTTTGTTTTTAATTCGTAAACAAGTCGTTCAAGGTGAACTCATCCTTTTTAATCTTGTTTCTCTAACCAGACAATTTCTGGCAGTGTTTTTGTCCAGTTTTCTTTGACAGAGCTGTTATGTTTCTTGTTTCTTCCATTTCTGTGCTGGCCTTGACAAGTTTCTTGATTGTTCTATTCTGGTTACTTTAATATTGAATGAGCTCAACTTTAAACGAATTTTGGATAGCTGGTGTTTGTTACTTACATGGTTTTAAACTTAGCAGCAGGGCCTGACAAAAATGGCAAATTAAACCTTCCTGTTTAGCTTGTTGGACTTTCATGTTCACAACGAGTGGTTGGGGTGTTTTCTCACATTCAAAAAGGACAAGGTATACCGGGAACAGAGTGACTCAGTTTCTCTCTCCCCTGTTTGGTAGAGATTTGGCTTTTCACAGTTCTCAAGAAGTTTTAGTCATCATTCTGGGGGTTTTTTTATTGAGGTATAATTGACATATATAAAAGTTTCAGGTGTTCAACATAATGATTTGATATATATCGCAAAATGGTCACCACGCTGTCTAGTTAACATCCATCACTTCGTATAGTTACAGAATTTTTTTCTTGTGATGAGAACATTTAAGATCTACTCTCTTAACAACTTTTAAATATGCAGCACAGTATTATTAACTCTAGTCACCATGCTGTCCATCACATCCCCAAGACTTATTTATCTTATAACTGGAAGTTTGTACCTTTTAAGCCCTTCACCCATTTCAACCCCTGCCCCCAACCCCTGGCAGCCACCAGTCTGTTCTCTGTCTCTATGAACTGGGTGTTTTGCTTTGGTTTTCTTTAGATTCCACACATGAGTGCGATCATACAGTATTTGTCTTTCTCTGTCTGACTTATTTCACTTAGCATAATGCCTTCAAGGTCCATCCTTTCTGTTTTTGATTTGAAGTTTCTACCCTCTTTATACATGAAAAATTAGTCTCAGAAATTTCAAATCCATTGACAAAAAAATTATTTCATGTATTTTAGATAAGAACAGCAAATCAGAAGCAACTAGTTTTCTCTTAATGAAGGAACAAGAGGATCTTCTCCAAAGTGACAGGAGAGAAGAATGCTACTATTGTTATCATGTGGGACTTGAGAGGGGCGTGCTGTTAGCACTGCATATTATTAATAACTCAGGGTGAAAATGGCTTTCTTAGTTTGACTTTTCACTTACAATAATTTTCTCCTATATGATTGTATTGAAATATCTCTCTTGAAATGGCTGGTCTGTCTCCAGCAAAGGCCCCATGTGTGTATCCTTACCTTCGTTGACCGTTTATCTCTCAGCATCCTGCTGGATTCCCTGTTTGGTACTATACCTACGGTGCTTTTCAGGAATGTTGATGTGTTTTCCCTCAGTCTTTAGTTGCTTCTTTGGAGGTTGAGTATGAGAATGGAGGTGATTTTTCCAACTGTGGTGCTTTCAGCGGTTAAGAATTACCACCTTTTAAGAGTTGCTTGGAAGCAGTCCTAAATGTCATGGCCCTGGGAGACGTCGTTAGAATCTGACTTACTGCTCTGGCACCAAAGTGTTTCATAGCTCTGCTTTCGTTTTGTTTTGTTTTCCCTTCAAAGGAAGCTCTGCTCTGAATGTTTTTGCATTTGGAAGTCAGATTTTAAAGAATAGATGACCTTGGTGACTATTCCCCAGTCGCTCTCCTCCACACCTGTCTCCCCCGAGATGAGAATCCCCCCGGGAAGAAATGACCATGGAGACTTGAGACCCGTATATGAGCCTCAGTCCACACACAGGCTTCCACGTGTGCGGGTCAGGCTTGATAGTTGACGTTGTGTCATGTTATGTTTTTGTTTTACTTCGGCACAGGAAAAATATTCCTTGGGGAGGGGGGCTCTTAAGAACAGTTTCACACGATGATTTTTTTTTAACTTTTCATCAGTGGTTCTTAAAACCTGGAACAGAGATCGGCAAACCGCTGCCTGCCAACCAAATTCAGCCTGTCGCTTGTCTGTTTTCTGAGTTTTATTCAAGAATAGCTATGCTCGTTCGTTTATGCATTGTCTATTTCATGCTGCCAGGCGGAGTTGGGTCACTGAAGGACAGGCGGTCTGCCTCCCCCTCCCCACGCCTAAAATATTTACAGTCTGGCCCTTTGGAGCAGTGTTGGTGAACTCCTCACCTAGGGTGATCATCAGAATCACCTCAAGATCCCTGGGCCTTTCGCCTCCACCACACAGCATCTCTGACGGACTGAGCTGTATCGCGTGTCGGTGGATGAAGTGCAGGTTCCATGGTGTTCCTCTAGCAGATGTGCGCAGTCGCATCGAGGAGGCCGTCCTGTTGAGGCCACCCCCATTGCATCCCAAGCACAGGAGTGGGTCTTCAGGCAGGTACGGATGAAAGATCCATGTTAACTCAAACATGGTCAGCCAGGCCGACAGCTGAGACGGCCTGTTTAAAACAACAGCAACAGGAACAAAACAAAAAAGGGTCATTATTCATTTTAATCCTCAATAAGGAGGTACAACATGGCAAGTCCACTGCTTAAGAGTTAAAATTTCAATTCAGAGGGTCTGTGTCGGGCTACTGTTTTCTTTCTTTCTATCAATGCCACTCTGTTGAGTGAATATTATTGTATGTGTTTAGCTTTTTCTTTTTGGTGAAAGTAGCATTTTGTTTCAAAGGGAATTTTTATAAGGGAATATAGACTGGGCTGCATTCGCCTTTTCACAACACGTAGGTGAGCAGCAGCAGACCTTTATCTGGCTCGGTGAATGGAGCCGGTCAGGGTAGCTGTTCGGCTATTTCAGATACATTATCCTCTGTCATGAAATATTATAAATCACTTCGCATTATTCTAGAGTGTTTGAATTGACATTTGGTTCTGGTTTATGTCCTTGAATTCTTATCCTGACATAACAGCAGCCAATTTATTTCCTACTGGCAATGAAAGATTTTAGTAGGAATTGTCAGCCTAATTAAAGAAAAAAGTTGCTATGCTCATTTTGATAAAATGCTTTAAAAACGTACTCATCAGTATCAAATATCTGCAATTAAGGACCCCCTCTCGAGTCGTATTTTAGTAAACTTAAAAACAATGGAAGTGGAAGTGAAAAATTCAGAGTGTTAAATGTTTTAAATATAAAAATGAACTTTCAACTTATTTAATATAAATGGAATTCATTTTCACATAAGTACGGGCCAAATTAATTTCAAATCACCTTCCATAATTATGCTAAATTAGTTGTTTGAGTAAATGTTGCTATTATGTGTCAATAGGTGCCTATTTTCATGTCATTTCTTTATTTTCTAGTTGAACATGGCCGTGGATAAACAGAAAGAGAAAATTACTGAAAAAGTTATTCTTTCAATGACAGCAAAGGGACTACATCAGACACAAGAAGAGGTAAGGAACTTACTTTTTAAACTGTATTACAAAACTACAAGGAACTGATTTTAAATTTAAGACAAATTTTACTTGGGTCCGGTAGTGAACAAACTATAGTTATTAGATCACAAGATAATGGAAAAAATTGGTCAAAACCCAAAATCATTTTATTGACAGAGATAGCTTGAAAAATAATTATAGGCTTGAAAGAATAATCATACTATAATTTTCTGAAAAATACTTATGAATACCTTCTCATAAATTTCCCAAATTAGGCAATTATTGCATGCAACTTGAATCTGGAAATTATAGAACTTACTAGCAGGAAAAACATTACAATTTTGTTGAACTTTGAATAAATACTAAATCTTATTGTTATTTTATGACTTTCTAGGAATAGAATTATTGTTCTGAATTTTAGAAATGCTAACCATGTTACGTCTTATCAAGGAAAAACTGCAGTTTACAAATGTCAAGACTAAGTGAGCTAGTCGTCAGGTTCCGCAGGCAACCTTGCAATAAGGGCACGAGAGCAGCTTCTCCCCCAAAGCTCACGCTGTGCAGTCGACAGCAGCTTCCATAAATGAAATAATAATACGAAATTGGTGTTAGACAAGGGGAGAATGATTTTCACGTAGTTCCTGGAATGCAAAAGCATTTAATCTTTCTGAGAAAAGATCATGAATTTGCTCATTTCCATGTACCACTGTCAGTAAATAAAATCTATGAGCAACTTGGGAATATTTAAAAATTAAACTTTCATATAATTCTCTTTTGACGTTTTGGAAGAAATCTATCCTACCTTTAGAGTTTTAATATTTCCTTATCATTGTGGCTGCATCTCCTTTGCTGTGTGTTTTATAGAAGATGAACAGGTACAATGGATCAAATTTTCCCGAGTGAATTCAAGTCTTACATTAAAACCTACATTAATATTTGGGACCTGTATATGTTCAGTGTTAAAGACTATATTGTAAACATTGATTGTTAATCTCAGTAGAGCTATTTCATGAGAAAAATTCAGCTTGCGTAATTCCTAAGATGTAACAAATAACAACTACACACATTAAAGTTATAGTTCTAAGTCACTCCGTGTAGTATTGACAAGTTAAAGACAAGGTTTTTTAGCTATAAATTTAAAAAATATTGTCCTCAGTTCATTTGAAAAGTGTTTTTTTAATCACAGTTGGAGAGTTTTATTACGTTTTCCCAGTAAGTATAAAATGATTCTATCATGTATCCTGATACAGTAAACTTTAGGAAATGCAAATAAATATCTCTAGTTTAGCTAGTATAATTAAAATTATATCTATAGTAACAAAATTATTATTAGAGGCTAAATAGAAAATAACCTAAAAGAATGAACAGATTAAGTATTTTCTGCCTTTTAAATATTGTGATTATTTTGCTCTTTAATATTTTGTGGAAAATTACAATTTCAATGGAACTGAAAACTTGAAGTGGCCCAGGAAAATGATCTTTATGTTAAGTATATCATTTTTAATGCTACCTTATTAGTAACACTAGAAATAAAAATGATCTTTTCTGGAAAACCTACCAGTACTTATGCTAATTGGTGTTTCTTCTTTATTGTCACATCAATGTTTATTTAATGCCAATATACTTCAGTGTTCTTCCTACAGCACCTGACATGGTCACATATTTGCCTGATCAGCCATGGCTCCAGTGCCTTTTGTTTGCTTCAAAAATCACACACACAGTAAAGGGAATATGTATTTGTGTGTGTGAGAGTGTGTGTACTAATCTCTAAGTATATTTGATATACTATGAAAATAATTTCCATGTCATTACTTTGAAAGTGTTTATATTAATCTTGATGTGTAATTGCTAGTGTTTTGGTTAGAAAAAAAATCAATGATATCAAGTTTTGGCCCTAATTCATGTACAGAGATGTGAAACTGTGATGGTGAAGAGAAAACAAAACTTGTGGGAGAGATTGCTTCAATATTTATTTTTGCCCACGGTTATCTTTTTCGCAAAAATATTGTGTTTCTAGATATATTTCAAAAACCAAACTGAACATCATAAAATCTGAGATTTAGATTTCTACTGCCTATAGTTTTATCTTACAATCCTGTGTTTTTTTCATGAAATTTTCCACCTGAAAACTAGGAATAATAATGATGTATGCATCATGAGATGTGTATGGATTTTATTAGAAGAAACGCCTATGGGAGAAAATGAGGAGAGCTCTGGGTGAGGCTGAGAGAACTGCCGGACTGAAATGCGGGCTTGAACATGACCGAAGGAGGGAGGAAAGGAGGAGGGTGGGAGCATCCTACAGTGCTGTGCAGTCTAAGGAAGGTGCAGCGAAGCTGGTGGTATATCCTTGAACCCAAATTGTCCATCAGACACAGGAGTCCTGTGACTCCCTGGGGTGGACCTGCCTTAGTATCCTCAGCCACTGGTGCCAACATGGCCATGGCCATGAGAGCACCATAGCTGGAACCTTTGGTCAATCATGCTCCTGTAGTGAGAAGTCTGTGAGGCATATTCTCGTTGCTTCCTCAAAAGGTGTAGTTGACATCATCCTTGTTGCCATCATCATAGCCCTATTTTCAGGTGAGTTATAGACATTCAAAATATCTCTATTTTCAGTCACCCCTTCTCCCATGAGTGGATGGGGATGTTAGTTTCTTGAATAGGCTTAAAGGCAGCACACAAGGAACCTCTGGCTGGAAACAAGATAAATTTCCTTCCAAAATGTTTTCCATCTTGAAAGACTTCTAGGAACCTGTTGCAAAGCTGGCAGTCGTCGACGCGGTAGGAATAGAGGTGGTATCCCTTCCAGGTTTCCCGGTGGTTCCTCTGCAGCCATCCTTCCAAATCAAGAGACACTTAAAGTTGCTCACGGGTTCCCATGTCCTTTGTAGTCTTCGTTCCTCAAGTCTGGGTTATCATTGCTTCTTAACCTGAAAAACACTGTACTCTTGGGCCTGAAACAAAGAAGTGATTTTAGGAAGTTTACAATACTCATTTTCATCTCCCTTCCCCCTTTCTGGTTCTTCTTAATTATGGTATAAATTGCAAAGTTCCCTGGTCTTAAGTTTAAGCTCTGGCCTGGTTTGGAGACCGTCCTGTATGTTACGTGCCAACCTGGCACTCCTTGCGTAGAGGCTGCTGCCCTTCATGTTGATTTCAAGTGACAATTCAGTGCGAAGTGCTTGGGAGTCCTCCTTACAGACAAGGATGGACTCAAGGCCACATAGCAGTCAAACCGAGCGCTGAGCTATCACTGAAAAACCAGGAGCTCCTCAAAGAGTATCCATAATATTGAAGTACAGTGTTCAGAACGTACGGTACAGAATGTACGACTTTGATATGCATACCTTTTAGAATGGTTATAAAAAGAATAATATTTTGTGCTGACTAAATCGTGTTGAGAATTTACTTAAATGCAAGGATTGCACGAATGCATCATAAAAACGTGACTAAACTGCCCTGTGTGGGTTTTCATGAAGAAACCCCCGTGTACGCTGTAGACAGGTGTGCATTTGCATTCCTGCACAAGTTTGGCTTGTTTCCTCATCAGAATACTCATCTTTTTTTTTTTTTTGCTACCTTCTGCTCATTTGTCACTCTCCCAAATTCTGTACAAGTGTCACTTCCGTGCTGCATTTCCACGGAGAATGAGGAGTAGAATGTGTGGGCTTTCTGCCGCACAATGAGATGGTGCATTTTTCACCATATGCATGCGTAAGCCTTCTTTTGTGAATGGGACTGATAGGGTCAGATAATGTTTAAAGGGAAAGGCTTTCTGTCTCTCAGGCCTCTCTGTTTCCACATGGGTGCTCCCACACACACATAGATTGAATTATGAACAGACCCATTAATGCTGGGATCACAAAAGGTCAAGTTTTGTCTTCTTTTACCCCTATTCACATTGCCTTTGTAGAGGGAAAAAAAAGGATTTGCAGAAAAAAAGATTCATGATGAAGAATTTTAAAGAACATTTTCCCCCTTCTAGCAGCATCTGTGATTTGAAAAAAAAATCATATTATGTAAAATAATTCAGGAGTCTTATATTACCTACCCGATTTTGGTACATGAGTTATCGTCCGTAGGGTTATCTTTAAGGGTGACATGTTATCACAATAACTGAGAACAAAATGTAGCGCTTTGAGGATAAAAGACCTTACGAATATATAAAGTAAAATTTTAGTAAAACTGGATGGAAACTTTATCAAAATGTCAGTGGCAGGATTCTTGATATATTTTTTTCCATGCTTAAGATATGTTAATTTTTGCTAAGGTATCTTATTTGATAGTTTTAAGTTCTTTTTGAAAAAATAGGTGATGATTGGTGTAATTATGCTTCATTCACATACATTAACAGATAATCATGAGACCAATGAAAATAGCAAAAATGATAGAGAAATTTTTTGAAGCAGCAAAGAATTCATAAGGAATGAAACTTTTAAGGCTTTAACCAATAGCCCTTTAGAATGCAAATGACATCATCAATTGTATGGTTGGTTGATTTCTGATGTCACATGAAATCCCCTATCAGTGAAAGGCTATGGGTTGTGACAGTAAAAGCAGTCATGTATAAAAATGCTCTCAAATCACAGCCTGAAATTCCTCCTTTTTTTTTTTCTTTTTTTTTTTTTGGTGGCTAGCTATGGCACAAAGTGCAGCGTTCCTGACTAGCATAATATATTCTGCGGTACTTAGTACACCTTAGAGATTACGTGAAATTCTGTCTTCTGGAATCACATGATGCTGGGCATAGGTTCAGAGAGGGTCAGTGCTTTCCAGAACTGGAGTCTTCCTTCCTTTGGTTCTTGGATTTTAATTTTGTCAGATAATGATAGGAGCAAGTCTCTTGGCCTGCTTTGATCTCTAGCTTTGATAAATACTATTATCCATCCTGTTTGAGGATAATGCTGCTGGTGGGTAGTATGGTGAGGATGAGGCTGAAAATACTGACTAATACTGCATCATCTATCATTTCCATATTTTAAATGTTACAACTTTCTTATCGGGTTGACAGTACTATGGAAAGCACAGAAATTCATTCCAGAAAGTAAGAAAAGGTCTTGAGTCTTGAATACCAAGCTGAGGAATCTGGGGGAGCAACTGGAGGGTGCAACATGCTATTGGAGGTCGATTAATTTGGGGGAGGTGGCAGGATGGTTTAGAGGAGGAGAGACCAGAGACAGGGAGACCGCACAGTAGGTGTTTTGGTAATCCGAGCAGGGGGAGGGGAAGAGGAGATGAGGGCTTGGACCAGAGTATTGCTTATAAGAAAGGGAAGGAAGGAGAGAACATATATGTATTTGGAAGAAGGATTGGCAAAGTACAGCCCTGGGGCCACGTCCATCCCTTCACTCATTTTTCTGAAGAAAGTTTTATTGGAGCACAGCCATGCCCGTCTGGTAGCATATTGCCTGTGGCTGCTTTCAAAGTGCAACTGCAGGGTCGAGCAGTTTTGATGAAGACTTTATGGCCCACAAACCTGAAAATACTTATCGTCGGGCCCTTATAGAAAAAACGTTTGCCAGCCCTTTTTCTAGAAAAAAGGATTGTTTAAAGGAGGAGATGATTGATGACATAGGGACAAACAAGGGAGTTACGGGAGACCAAAGAAAAGTAGGAATCATTTAAATTAACTTGTTTATATGCACATAATGCTTCTAAAGTTCTTGGGAAAAGTTAAATGTAATTGAGGTTTTATAGACATAGTATATACGATATATACTATATATATAATGTTGAACTAACTAGGTAGAGTAGAAAAATAAATATTCAAGTCATAAGGATAATAGTACAAACTTTTTTTCACTGACTTCCATGATGTCCTCGGTGGAAGGGATGGGAATCATAGATCTAACATCAGAGTTGGAGTGTAGACTGGGGCAGGTGCCATATTTTCAGTTGAGAGAGACAGAGGATGAGGTGTCAATATGTGGGAGACTCCTGGAGAAGGATTTCCCATTTTTACTGTGGACGTTGAAACGAGATGAGAATCTGAAGTTTCAACTTTCTTCTGCTTCATGTGAAGTAGGAGTAGGGACGGGAAAGACAGACCAAGAGTAACAATTAAAACTTGATGTGCAGAGAACACCTAGATTTAAAGAAGAAAACACTGTAATAATATAACGTGCATGAGGCACCAACTATAGCTTAAACATTGTGCTGTCCATTCTTTAATCTTATTTAATTATTAATATGGTAAAGCCAGCATTATTATTCTTTTATGGATGAGGGTTTATAACCTGTTGAGAGAAGCAGGATTTTAACTCAAGATTTCAAAAAGTTCATGCTCTATTCAGAGTTATTCATACTTCTAAATGGGTCTAATTTAATCACTTTAAAGAGTCATGGATAAGGTGAATTTCTGCCTTTCATCTCTTTTGGTCACTACTGTAGGTCAACTAGTGTCTGTGTAGGAATCCAATTCTATTAGAGAGAATATGAGTCTGCATAACACAGTGAAGAGTCAAAGAATGATATGATTTCTAATTTGTAAACTATGTGGATGTAAATGTTAACTTACTATTTCTGTGTCCTCAGCACGTCTTATTAATAGTCTGTAGCCCAAGTTCAAATGTCTGTCTTAAATCTGCTGGTTAGAAGTCTAGAAATTTACAAATAAAGGGTACATGTTTCTAAGCCTTTACTGTTTCTGGAAAAATTCTGTGCTTTATTCAGAAATTGATGTATATTCAAAACATTGTCTAGAATAGAGAATTATCTTTGAAATGTGGATATTTTTGAAAATTGTATTTATAAAATTTGGAAAATTATATTTTGGAATATTTGGAAGAAAGATTGATTTATTTAAAAGGTCAACAAAATGTTAATGGATCTAATATATGAATTAAAATTTTAAATGAAACGTACAAATAGTAAAATAAAATATTCTAAAATGGAACATACATCTAATAATAATAAATTAAATGTCGTTGGTGCATATATTGGATTAATTAAGGTCTTAGGAAGGTTTTAGTCTGTTAAGCGATTTACAAGTCTTTGGCAACCTTGTCAGATGTATATGTTTCTTTTCATATCCAGAGATATTTTTTGTTCAGCAATTGTAAATGGCTACCTATTCCATATTACTAAAGTATAAAGGTTAGAAATTTTCCCATAAATAAAATTTATTGATGAAGGAATGTGTATCTCCTCTGTTTATTTGAAGAGCGTTCTATACTCAAGTTTTTATATTGAAGTCATTTTCCCCCCATCAAACTAGGAACTCAAAAATCTAATAGGTGTGACATCAACAATTACTTCTTGCTAACAGCTCTTGTAATTTAACCCCTTCAGGTGAGTGGGCTGATTGATGAATTGCAGACAGCTATCAAAAGCAACAGAGGTCATCTCTCTAAACTTGGCCCCCAATTACAGGCTGAGCAGGAGCAATTCTCCTCTTATGTCTACCAACACATTAAAAGCCTTCCCACAAACACTCTTCTCCCAGGAGGCCTGCAGCTCAAGGTGGGTGTCATTCTGTGTCTCTCATTGAGTTCAGCCAGAGACAAAACACTCTGTGCTCCATTGAAGACCCTGTAACAATGCCACTCGGCTCGCATTTCTTTTTATGTTGTCTTCCTCAAACTGCAGTTTGGCTTACAAGTGCTAATATTACCATTCAGGGGATGTGTTTTTAAAAGAAAATACCTAGAGGCCTTTCAAATATGGATTTATAAACTTTAACTAGTTTTCAACACAGAAAAGTAATTTTAATGAAGAAATTTAATCATGTGAACATTTACATACTTTCCCCAGAAACATATATTTTTCACCAGAGTCACTATGTATTTCAGTTTTTAAAAATAACTGATTTGGAGAAATGGACAAGCTTTAATCACAGGCAGACAGAGGCAATAGGAATTAGAGGTGAAAGGCCAGCAAATGATCGATGTACAAAGGACATTTCCAGGGAAAGGATCTGTACCGGATAAGTGTGACACGAGTCGAGTTCACTTGGTAAAATCAATACTTAAGAATATGCTGGGAAAAACGTGAATTGGTTATTTGTCAGGACAAGATGGCTCAATGTCCTCGACTCTTTGCTGTTGCATCTTTGGAGGAGAAAAATAATAACTCCTACTTGGCTAAACTGGATTAGGCACTGACGCTTAGGGAATTTACACACTTTTGTTTATCATAATAGAGCATCTGTGTAGGTCTGTCAAGTTGGTATTGTCCTATAATTTCATATCCCACATTTCAAGAGACTATAACTAGTAAATTTTGGATTACTCCACGTGTGGCCCTTTTCCATCTAAGGAACAACCATTACTACAACTCTACATTTCCTTTTGATTATATTTGTATTTGAATGTGATAACATTCCAAGTAATTATATTTTGATCAGCTTTTTTCTCTATAATTCTTCCTTTTAAATATTAAATTTTGTTCT
Source organism: Equus caballus (assembly GCF_041296265.1). Taxonomy (NCBI): domain Eukaryota; kingdom Metazoa; phylum Chordata; class Mammalia; order Perissodactyla; family Equidae; genus Equus; species Equus caballus. Next base: position 99,366,925 of record NC_091690.1, on the reverse strand, counting down.
GCAAATAATATTATAAACATTATATTTTCTATCTATAACCTGTTTTGTTTTAAATGGCATTCCTATGTTTGCATTTTGAATGAGAATGTTACCATGTAAAAATTGACCTTTGGGGAAATGTAACTCCAGGATAAATATGATAATTTATTTCTCATGGTCTGTGCTAGTCAGCTAAGAGTTTAGGAAGTGATGCTCAAGACGTCAAGGTCAAGGGTTCCTATAGTCTGGCAGCATTATTCTTTTCCAGATTTTTGACTTGGTTGCAGACCTATTCCACCATTTTGTCAAGTCCTTGCTGTTGGTTAAGAGAGGAGCTAGATGAGGGAGAGAGATCGTCGTAATGCCAGTCACCCCACTCATTTACATTGACAACTATCTTATGACTTGGAAAACATAAAAGTGTTTTGTTCCTCACAAGTTTGTTGCATATTTCTGAATAATTTCTATCACTTAGTCACACTAGCACATGGGCTTGATAGCAAATATTTAACTTTAGGATCTGAATTGTTACTCTCATGTATTCCCCTTTTCATATGCTTCAAAGTTCTTTCCATACCAGCAAAAAAAGAGGAAATTTATAAAGGCAGAGAAGGCGTCATGCTGTGTTTGTGTGGACTTACTGTGCTGTGCATACCATAGCCACAGGTAGCTGTGTAAATTTCAATTAATAAAAATAAATTAAAATGGAAAATCTAATGCCTCCAGTAGTATGCCGGTTACTTTCCCGGTTTTAGCACAGAAAGTGCCACATCCAGGAAACGTCTCAGCCACAGGCAAAATGGGGTGGTTGGTCCCCCTGGTCTTGTCTGGAAGTTCCCTCTCCTTCCTCCAAGGCGGTCTCCTGCTTTGTGATTCTTTCCCCGCGAAGTACTCAGCCTCATTTGCTTCTCCCTTCTTTCTCCTCAGTTTTCTCCTTCGGAACATCCCCTTTCTCTCAGAGAATAAATTCCTCTTGCCATATTCCAGGAAGCCTGGACATCGGCCGCATCCTCTGGCATTAGCACAGACCACTGGTCTTTCAACCTTGGCCACATGTTATAATCATCTGGAGACCTTTTAAAAACAACAATGCCCCCACCTCCAGAGATTTTGATTTAATTGGTTTGGTATGCTAAAAGCTGCTTCTACCAGTTTGTAATAGCTGATTGTTAAATTTTGAGGAATTTTGTGAGCCAGTTGTTAAATATAGCCATTATTCATAATTAAATTATATAAACTTACAATACATAGATCTTACTAAAAACAAAGGTAAGGGGCTGGCCCCAGGGCCCAGTGGTGAAAGTTCCACGCACTCCACTTTAGCAGCCTGACTTTGTGGGTTCGGATCCCGGGGCCGACCTGCTCCTCTCATCAGCCATGCTGTGGAGGCATCCCACATACAAAGTAGAGGAAGACTGGCACAGATGTTAGCTCAGGGTGAATCTTCCTCACCAAGAAAAACCCAAACCAAAACCAAACAAATAAACAAAGGTAATACTCTTCTCTTCCTAATACTGTATTACATTTACGGTTACCTCTGCCCCTTGACGTTACTTATGCCTACAGTGTCTGTTTCGTGGAAGCGCTGTAATGGTGTGGTGCTGTGTGTCTCCCAAAGTTTGTGCTCAGTGATGGCTTGTTGTCACTTGAAGCTGTCGGGAGTAGATGTTTGGACTGATGGAAAAGAAACTGAGATCTGAAGTTTTTGAAACTAGTTCTTGTGTCTGAAGTAGCCAGACAGTAGCAACAGACTGGATTAGCAAAGGATACCCTAAATATTCAGAATTGCAAATCCCTTAGAATTGAGGCATGTTTCTGTATTCCCTCTCAGGTGGGGAGAACTTGATAATTCCTCTGATGGGGTGTTGAAAAAAGGTTACAGCTTGCCATTCTTCACTGATTCCAGGATCAGCTCATGTCAGAGTCCTGGGCAAACTCTAACTAGAGGCCCGTGGGCTGTGGGTGAGCTGCCCTTCCTTGGAGCCCCATCTCTGACCCAGTTACCTTGACCCGCTGCTGGCCGGGGCTGCGTCTGCTCTGGTTATGAACAACTTTATCCCACCTGATGGCATATACTCTGCAGAGTCTTAGATGACATATCAGAGAACAAGTGCATTTTCTATTTATAACTGGAAAGCTTGGCTCTAGTAAAGCTTATTTTTTCCCCTTTTCTATCCATTTTGATCTTTGAAAAGTGTCTGATAAAAAAATGAATTGGGATGGTCATCTTTCTAATTTCCTCTCTCTGATGACATATCACTCTGATTCACGTCACTCGTACGTACACAAACCCGTGGCTCAGCTTCAGGAACCGAGGGATGGACCGTGGCATCCTCCTCTCCTGGAGCTGTGGTCCTCAGTGGGCTGGAGGCAGGCTGCCATTCAGAGTCCCCCAACAGCTTGTTCATGTTGTGTAAGATTGCCTTCACCACTCCGCTGAGCTTCTCATCCTCATCGCGTCTTTTATCGATAATTTAAAAATAGCAGCTCTTGGGGCTGGCTCCGTGGCTGAGTGGTTAAGTTCACGCGCTCCGCTGCGGCGGCCCAGGGTTCGGATCCTGGGCACGGATATGGCACCGCTCGTCAGGCCACGTTGAGGCGGCGTCCCACATCCCACAACTAGAAGGACCTGCAACTAAGATATACATCTATATGGGGGGTTTGGGAGATAAAGCAGAAAAAAAAATAGCAGCTCTTGGTTAAGTCTTATTATTAGAAGGCTGCCTCTTAAACGGATGTTCTCTTTCTGCGTTCCATATTGTCTCAGTCCCCTTTCTGCAATCACATGGCATAATGCAATCCCAAGATTAAATGTGCAAATACAGCAAAGCACTGAGAACAGCCCAAGTTGCACGTCCATCCTGCTAGGGGAAGCTTCCTTGTTAAAAAAAGAATTGAAACGATGTGACGACATCAGAGGAATTTTAGGAAAAAGCTCTATCACCCGTAATCAGATTATTCGCTGTGTGACTATTCTCACCCTTGCATTTCGTTCCCATATGTACTCAGAGACGCCCTTCGTGGTCAGAGCCACAGTGTGCGCTGCTTTTGCATTCTGTTCCATTCTCTGGCCATCACGTCATAGCACCTTTTAGGTTGATGAAATTTCTGTTTTTCCCTTTCGTGGTCACTCTCAGTGTGCACCATAGTCTCTGAAGCCCTTCAGGTGATGAGTTTTTGGAGCGATTGCTTACTGTTCCATACCTTCTCTTACCCCGTGTGCCCTGCCATGCCACCACCACAGCCACTGTGGGAACATCTGCCGTAGCCATGGCTCAGCGACTTGTGCCTCCCCAGCCCGCTCTTCCCGCAACTCCGCCTCCTCTTCATCCCCATGGAGATGCTGTCAGAAATGCGCAGGGAAGAAAGGATTGATGGAGAAGGGTATTAGCAAGTCTGTAGAGGATGGTGGGTGGAAACTAGGAGGAAGGTGGGTGATAGTGACAGAGAATTGATGAGCAGGAGTGTGGGGTGTGTGAGTGGGTGGGGAAGCCCGAGACCGGGACGAGAGCAGGACGGTCAGCTCTTCACACACAGTGGTCAGTGATGCTCCCTGGGTTGCTTCCATTTGCTGCAGGTAAAAGCAGATCCACTTGCTGTGGGGCCAAGAGCCTGTAAAATTTGGGGGAGAGGAGCCTCTTTAAAATTAGGCCTGAAAGTGGGTATTTATTTAGAAGGAGAAAGTAAATCAGAACAAATTAATGGAGGCTTGAGATTCAGACCCTTTCTTCAGAGACCTTTTTTAGGCAGCTTTTCAGAAAAACTTACATAGACGTACTCCCTAATTGCTAGTTGGCCTCCCCTCCCCGCTTATGCTTATGGCTCTCTCCAGCTGCCAACTCCCAGCCCTCAGGGCTGGAGCGGGAACGGGCCCTGAAGCCTGATCTTCATTAACTTCACGTGAATCTACTCTGGAGTGAGCAAGGGAATATGGTGGCGTTTATAACCTAGACCAAAACAAGATTCAGATGGCTGTGATTTGGGGATATTTTTAGCCTTTCTGTTTTTATATCATTTGGTTATAATGTTCTCTTATAGCTTTGTTAAAGAGATAATTCAGAGATGTATTCTTCAAAGAATGTCTTTGTCCAGCATCTAGCTCATCCTCTGGGTAGTATAGTATGCATCTAACAATTTTATTGTCCCAATGACAGAAAAAAAGAAGCCTTTTAAAGGAATATCCCAGTAAATCCACACATTATCAGATGCACGTTGTCTCGTGTGAGGTGCAGTGGGAAGATGCAGAGAGGCCTAGAACGCCGGGGCCCAGGCAATGAGAACAAGATGGCGTTCTTTGAAGACAGTGAAACCAATGTGTGGATCTTCTTAGCTCTTTCCTACAATTTCATCATTTTACTTTATCGGCTTGTGTATATTTAGAAAATGGTGTCATTTGATTGGTAACAGAGAAGATGCTAACTTTGATCTGTAACGCCCTCCTAGCCTTCCCTGTGCTTTGTATATTTGAATTTGCCTTTGGAATTTGCTCTACCAATGGCACCAGAGCACCATGAACCCATCTGAGGTTTGCATTCTATTTTGTGGTCATTCAAAAAAAGCTTGAAGTTTTCTAACCATATGTATTAAGAGGAAGTTTAAATAGTTGGGGATCTGTAGACCAGTTGAAAGAATAGAAGGAGGTAAGCGAGGTCAGTTATCCCTAAAAGCGTGGCAGACTTTCCTTGGACAGCCTTGGCACTGTTCTGCACGCACCTTCTGGCCTTATTTTCACTGCACCCTCCTGATTCTCGTCTTTCTGTTTAACCACTTTCCCCATATGTGTGTTTACAATCCCTGAGCTGCTCTTTATTTCACCCACGTTATTTGAGTGAACAGTGAGAAAACAAATTTAGGATATGCTCTGAGTACAAGCAGTAAAACATGCTAAGTTGACATTCATTTTCAAAGGAATTGTGGCTCGAGTGTTGTGATTTCAAGAACATTCATTAAATGTTGGGTGAGATGTGATGGAGATCATCAGTTTTCCTTTGTAATCTTCCCGCAGTAGGCAAATGTCGGGGTGCTCATTTTGAAGGCAGAGAAACTTGGGAGCCTGAGGCCCCCCCGGCATGTCAGGGGTGGCCGGCAGCAGCACTGAAGCCTCTGTCTCAGCTTCCTGCCAGGGCTCCTTCCATCCTGCCTTCTGCTCTTTTCTTTCCTGTCCTTTTCTTTCTTTCTTTTGCATGTCCTGTGGGCAGGGGGCGGGGGACTTCCAGTGTGTCCCCCCAGCCTCTTTCCTCACAAGCACTGCAGCCAGGTGTAAGGCCCTGTGTGAAAGATGCGGCCTTCCCTCCCAGACATGCTGAAGAGAAGGCTGCGCCAGTACCCAAGGCAGGGAAGAGCGGTTGGTCGGGGCTGTGGCTCCCATGCAGAGCCGGCCGTAATGAGCTGGGCTTTCCCCGCGCCCCACAGTCCTGAGGGTGCCCAGAGAACTGCCAGGTGGGCAGTCAGCGGGGACAGTCCACGGGCCAGAGCTGGATTACTGCCCCTGTGGTTCCCCGGGCTAAATGCAGCCCCTGAACCCTGCTGTGCAGGCACGCTCTCTCCGGGGGAACGTCCTTCTCCATAGCAGTTAATTCGCTCTTACCTCTCAATTAGCTTCTTCACAGTGTTGGAGCGCCCCGGTCACTGCGGCTCTCTTCCTACATATGCTCCCGTCCCCTGGATTGCCCACTGACATCTCTGTTAGCCCAGCTCCGAGTCATCACTGAACGCACAAGTGGATGCGGCTTCTCTAGGGTGTGCAAGCGAAGCGATGCGTTTACACTTACTAAGATTCCACCTACAGTTTGAAGTTTTATGACAAAAAATAGATTATTTCTTAAAATAAAAATGTTTCACCATAGATTAAGCTTTTGTACAGGTTTTAGTTACGCAGAGTACTTATTCATATCAGGGAGAAAATTATGTTTATAGGCATATTTGATATATTTTAAAGAGAAACTGAACAGCATTAAAAACATATACTCTAGCCAAAGATGAGAATATGGTCTCTGAGGCTGAGAATTTGGGCAAGTCTGATGATTTGGTTCATATTTAATCTTATAATGTTCATTTCCCCTAGTAAAATAGAATTTGGGGGATGTGTCTATGTTTTTCTCATCAAAAAAGCCCTTACTTTCTATGAGAAGAAATATATTGAGCCCAGGAACTTCCAAAAACCTTTATTTACCAAGCTCGAAGCTCTGGTATGTATCACATCATATTACACTCAGATATTGACAGGAGCCACATAGGTGATATTTTAATCCCAATTAAATATAATTTTAGGCACTAAATTAATTTAGATAAAGTAAGATCCTTGTTCCATTTCTCCTTGAAATAATCTCATTTGTATGGGTTTATTGAAATTACTTAGCTTAGGACATGACAGGCAAGCAAATTTACCTTGCCACTGTCTTCTTGGTAATGTTGAACATTTTCATACACCCAACCCAGTGAGAACTGTAATTGGATACAAAGAGATTTTTTTTTTTGTGGAACATTCACCTTGTTTTGGAAATTTTACTTTGTCAATAGACACAGAAAAGTGAGTGGGACAGAACCCTTTTTAAAAAAAATATTGTAACAAAACAATGTAGTGTGACTTTAGAAGCTTAAAGGAAGGAGCGCAGGCTGGCTCCCAGGTAACTGCGAAGCTGGTGAGGACCATTCTTCAGGCCTCTCCGTCCTTGACCTGCCTTGGCCCTGTCTCCACTCACACCCTCCAACCCTCAATTCAGGCTGTCAGGTACCCCAGGTTCTCATTACCACCATTTTTTCAAAACTTGCTTTTAGGAAAAAAGCATGTCACTCTTTCTTTCAAAAGACAGTTTTCAAAAAAATATTCTCTTAGATCGGAGTTCTTTCTTGGAATCTACTATATAAAGTAAATGAAAGTAGGATCTACCCTGTTTGAAGCCAGGATGATGGCTGCCCCACAGACTTGCTCATCAGCCTTGATCTCCCACTTGGGACCACAGACCCTACTCACCCTCTACCACCAACCCTACTCCAGGCCCTCTGGGTGACTCCAGAGAACTGAGACTGGAAATCACAGCCTCAAAGGATTAATAAGCACCGAGGCTGAATATCATTTCCTTCCTCTGTGGTATTTAAATTATGACAAAGGAGTAAATCTCTAACTGGGGTTTCAAGTATTGGCAAGTTGCTGGGAGGGCTATTTTGGGGCCAGAGTCCTTTGGTCCACACCTAAAATCCTACCCCGTAGGCAGTCCCCCAGTTTACAGCTTCTCAACAGCGTGCTCTGCCGCACCATAGAGAGGAAATTTAAAATCTCTTTTAAAGTAAATTGTTTTCTAAGTATACCTCTTCTGGGCTTTAAAAAAATGCTATTTGGTTTTTGGTTCAGGTACCATTTAGATTGGTGAAGTTTAACAGTTGTATAATTTGTTTTCATTTAACTGTGTTTTCATTTCCTGAGACAGAATATACCAACTCCTTACCTGTTAAATACTATTAAAGACATCTCTGTTAGGCATTAAAACACTTTCTCTTACATGTGGTATAAACAGACTAACTCATTATTAAATTTTCATTGCCTGAATCCCATAATTTTAATATTTGCCTGTGACTCTCACTGTATCTGAATATTAAAGTTAGACTTGTTTACGGTTTGATTTATAATATACATTTGAGAAGATATGGAAAATGTGGATATTCTAAAAACTATCTTGCAAGTCTATAAAGATGAAAAAAATAACAGTATATTTATTGATTTAATGTACATATAATGTTAATTCACTTAGAGTTGGTTTTGTGTATCCAGAAGTGACTTTGAATTCTGATTGGACAAAGATTTTTTTCCTGGCTAATTAGCTTCTCACGTAAGACAAATATTTCATGTTAATTTTCACATTTTTTGACTTAGGTAAAAAAAATATCCACTAAAAATTACTTTTCTATGCCGTTAAACTTCTTTATATTAAGTTTCAGATTTTTAGAGTCTCTGACACTAGATGTGAGAGTACACTTTGGTGTTTCTAATTAAAAACATCGTAGGCCTTGACTCTAGTGGTCTCCCCACCACTTATGAAAGAGGTACGCCGGGGACGTCTCCTTCCCTCCTCAGACTCCCTGTGAAGCCTGGTTGTTGTGAGTCCCGAGCGCGTTAGCGGGCGTCGCTGCGCGTCTACGCCCGGGATCGCTTGTGTGTGTGCGGAGGCCCTCTGCACTGCCCGGCTCCCTTCCTCAGCTCCGAGGGACCCACCCCAGCTGCCACGGCTGTATCCTTACTGGACAGCTGCCCTCCTTGTAAGGGAGCTGCTTCTCCCAAGACGAGGCCCTCATCCTGCCGGCACCTGCATTCAGCACTTGGTCGGGGGCCGGTGGGCAGGCCTGGCCTCAATTCTGGACGAGACTGAAGCTATCCCGGCTCCAGAGCTCCCCCGGGAGGCCTCTGGTGCAACTGCGTTGCGGGTCACCCCTCCGCAGCCTGCTCCTGCCTCCCTTGCCCGCTCCCAGGACCCCAGAGGAGCTCCCCTGCCAACCTCCCACGGGTAAACCTTCTCTCAGAGGCAGCTTCCTGGGGACCCCAACCCAAGACATCATGTGAGTTAACCTTATTTCAACATATTTAGTTATATTTACCTGAAATATGCCACAGAGTTTGATGTGGCTGTTTTATATTCCTTTCTTCCCCACACCTCTGGCAGTAAATCCCCCCAACTTTTGTCAACACACCGCAGTGTCGTTTTCCTGTTACTGCCTCTCGACAGCATTGCGTCCTGGGCCTTTTGAAGCCTAGAAGCTTGGCCTTCGACTCAGCACAGAAGAGCCGCCTGGGGGGTGTGCCTGGCAGTCACGGAGAGTTTGGGAACCTGCTGTCCCCACGGCCAGCCTTTCCAGACTTAGAGCTTTGAAGGCCGGGGAGTGGCCCTGACCCAGGCCTTACGTGGGTCCCCAAATAGATGTCATAAAGGATGCCAGGCTATTAGCTCGGAACTCCCCCTTCCGGTTGTCTTTCCCTAAATGGTTTAAGTTTTGGTCACTGTCTGTAAAATCTTCATGGGAAATAAAATTCTTTTAGTACGTTGTTGACATTTTCATGCCTTCACAAACACTGCATGTGAATAGTTAGATTTACTTTGATTTATTTACACCCATGGATGCAGACTTCATGTTTCAGAAATATTAGCCTGGCTAGAAGTTTTATTTCCCAGCCCTGCTGATAAACAAATAAGTAAGTAAAACCACTGTGGGATGAACATGGGAAAGGAAGCACGCCCATTGTTGACACTCGGGGGTGCCCATGTCACCCCCTGGGTTCGCTTTGCTCCCCACAGTCTGCTCTCTGCCCAGCAGCCACATGCTCCTGTAAAAATGTGGGCTGGCTCCTGTTCCTGCCGTGTTCCAGACCCTGCAGAGATCCCTCTGATGTCACAGTCCTCACCCTCCCTCTCTACCACTCTGCTCCCGTTGCAGCCTCCACGCCGTTCCTGGAACGTGCAGCACAAAGTCCAGCCCTAGCCTCTGCCCCAGCGCCTCCGTCTACTCGTCTACTCCAGACATGCTTCTCCCAGCGCTCTGCTGGCTGACTCCCTCGCCCAGTGTTTGCTCCCGTCTCTCCTCTCCTGAAACAGGTGCCTGCTCTAACACCTGCTTCACGCGGTGACCACCAGTCTCATCCCACTCCCCATCTCCACCCTATAGCTCCTGCCCTGCTCTAGTTTTCTTCTTTATGTGGCACTTATCACATTCTGACCCCCTCAGAGGTGCATTTCCGATAAAGCTGATGAAACTTGAGCTTCAGGGCCCCTTCCTTGCTCCGGCCCCTTCCAAAACCCTGGGAGATGCCCTGGCAATGTGTGCACATGGCCACATGTTCCTGTAAAATTTGCAAACCTAACGTATTCTGCCTCTAACTGGTTGAGGCCGTTGTCTGTTTCCACTCCAGCTTCCTCTCTGTCGAACTTCCCCTTGCACCAGGCGGCATGGAAGTGGCAGCCGTAGGCATTTTTGGGGTCCGGCTAAGGGGAAATCCAACTGGGGCTTCATTTAGTCTAGGTGTAGTGGAATGTGGTTAGCGGTTCCCGTCGCTTCCCTGTGTGGTTCAGTTAGCGCCGGCCGTCCTGTGTGCGGAGGGCTCCGTGAAGACAGCTGCTGCCTGCTGGCGGTGTGTGCACAGCCCTCTGAATGTGCCCAGCGTGCCTGCACCGTGGCGTTGTGGGTGACGGAGGAGAAACACTGTCGTTAACAAAGCTGATCTGCAGGGACCCTTCCACACGTTACAGCTCATAGTGAAAGAAATCTGATCAAGCTTTCCCCAAACTCGAAATCAGTCCTAGAAATTTTTTATGAAATGATCGATGGAGTTGTGAAGCTGAGAGAGATTTTTCTAATCAATGCTAAAAAATTTTTTTGATTAACCCTGCTGTAGGGAAAATGGAATTATCTTTCTATTCTCCTTATAGACAATGTTACAAAATTACCATATGAAGAGGTGATCAAAGACATTTCAGCCAAAAAAATGCATGTTGGATAGTTAATTAATGAATATATTTTGTGACTCTTTCTGGATTTTGTAATGTTTTTGCTTTGTGTGAACTTTTTAATACATGTAAATTGTGATTTGTTTTCTTGTTTTAAATGATTTTTTTTTCTGGTGTGGAACATTGGCCCTGAGATAACATCTGTTGCCAGTCCTTCTCCAGTTTGTATGTAGGATGCCACCACAGCGTGGCTTGATAAGCGGTGTGTAGGTTTGCCCCCAGGATCCAAACCCACGAACCCTGGGCCACCAAAGCAGAGAGCATGAACTTAACCACTACACCACTGGGCTGGCCCCTTAAATGAATATTTTATATCTAGTTTTACGTTGGTAATTTTGCATTCTTTTTGTTGAGGAAGGCTCACCAAATTGTATAAAGTTCAGGCCTAAGGAGGCCTGATGTACCCCGGCCGTCCTGCATGATTTGCTTGTTATTCTGTTCCTCAGCAGCAGGAGTCTTGTTCCACCGTGCATCTTCAGCACCTGAGCACTGCTCAACACGTGTGGGTGCTCAATAAGTGTCGGCTGGATGAATGAATCATTAACAACATTACGATGAAACGGTGGTGTTAATCTAATTTAATCCTGCTCGAGAAAAGTCAACATTGACGTGAAGGACAGTGAAAAGATTATAGTTCATGGAAAACACTCCTCCTTAAAACTCTGTACTTTGTGTAACTAAGGGCGTAGAATTCCTATTCTTAGGTATTTTCTGCAGTAGTCACTAGCTGCCATGTTTTTCAAGAGGATCTGGATCATTTTTCCTTAGGTTCCATTACCTTACTCCTTGGGACCCAAGACTGTCCTCAGCTGGCTTTATGCATCACCCACTCCAGGGTGAGAATTCACACCTGTAGGGAGGGGACGCTGTGCAGACAGCCACTGGGAAGCCAGTACAGCAGTCGGTTTTCCTTGAGCAGGAAATAAAGGTAGACTCTTTGCTTCACTCTGTCTAGACAATCATAGAAACACTGGAAAACTGTCTTTATTTAGACATTGGGCAATAGAAGTAAAAATGCATCTTATGCACAGGAAGAAAAAACAAGTACAAAACTTGGATTTAGAAAAAATGGGCCTAATAATATAGAGACTTTAAAAACCAGAGCTGGTCCTTAAGAAAGGCAGACTCGTAGGATTTCAGCTTGGGGAATTTTTTTTTTTTTTGTAGAAATACAGAAAAAACATATTATACGAATGACTAGTGGAGGGCAGCCTTCTTTCACTTGAACACCTAAAAGATACCTCTTTACTCTTTTTTCAAAATGCCCTTATTTTTGGAGGCCAGAGCCTTTTTTCGAGAACCTTTTCCGGCCGTAGAAGGAGAGACATTAGCTGTGGTGAGGAAGGCAGCGAGCTAGCGAGGTCTCAGTGTCGGCCGAGTCCTGTTCGCTCCCTCGGTTTGGCAGTTAGCTCTCACTCTGCGATTTCCAGAATACGGTTTGCTCCCCTCTGATCCCATGTCTAGCAAGTCTTGACAGAGGAACATCAATAAGTTCCCCAAACTGAGCTTTGTCAGCACCGACCTTGCAGAATGCGCGCCACCTGAGTCGTGGCCGTCACTGCTCAGTGTCTCTGTTGTTTACGAGTTTGGTTCCAGATTAGGACCCACGAGACTGTTAGGGCAGTGGGATTCTCCTCCCACATTATTTCTACAGGCTTGCAGGCTTCAGTTGCATTTACACAGTTCCTTGCAAAAATAGAGAGAGTTCTTGCTCACAGATGTGTCTTCACTCGGAATGGAGGTTTAAAAAAATCTCCATTCGAGAAAGGTACTGCGGGGTGTGGAATGTCAGTGCACGGAGGCCGACAGCTGTCCCACCTGCCCTGGACTCAGTGCGAGGGAGAGCCCCGAGTGGAGAAAGCCCCTCAACTCTTGAAGGGTATTACTCTTTTTAAGAAAATCTCTGCTTTTGGTAAAGTCTGACGAAGTGCTATTGACGCACATTATTTCCCGAACTAATTAAACAACTTTCCAACTGTCTCAGGAGTAAAACCAGTAGTCTTTTTTCTTTTTAAATAAGGTATTCTCCCAAGTTATCTGCTCTGGAAATAGCCCTAGACATAAATGAAATGGCCACTCTGATGTGATAGGTGTGTCAGAAAGGGAAGAAAAGAACTTTCGAGAAAAAAGAAAATAAAAAGCAAGGATTAAGTTGTTCATCAGGCCTCTTGGCCTGCGTCCGTTCTAGCCTGGTCAACGGCACACCCCACTGGGGTCCTCAGTGTGGTCAGAGGTGGTGCTCCCTCCATGGAGGCCCCCTTCACGACTGGTTTATTGGGAGACTTTTGACCAGAGCATTTGCCAGATTTTTTTTTTCCAGCAAGTGTTGCATGATGCAATGTTACAGATTTTCCCTCTGTTCTCCCAACAACTTGTAGCGTAGATGCACTTCAAATGGACGGCTTTCATCCCACTGTTGTGCAATAAATCTGTCATGTTGAATTTCCTTTTAGTGAGTCAAAAGATGAGCTGAACACTGATGTTTTTAAAATATAAATCAAACATTCCTCACATAATTTGTGGCTTTGTGTCTTTCAAGAAGAATGAAATGAGCTTGTTAATTGGTTGCCAGCTGACCTTTCTCTGACACTTGCCCCATTTAAGCATCCAGTGAAGTCCATGATTCCTCCACTACCATCTGCGGTTTCCTTCTGTTTCAGGATTGTAGGGAGTGCCGGTCAAGGTTAAAGACACTGGGACCGAGAGGAGAAACAAGGGGCTTTCTTTAGACCCTTCTAGGCCTGTTGATCTTCATTGCCAGTTCCCTGTACGTGTTCGCACAGGTGGTCCTTGCTTTGCAAAGTTCCCATATGCATGACTTTCGGTCAACACCATGCTATGCAAAGCCTGGATTGCTTACATTTATATCTGTAGGTACGAATATATGTACGTGTGTGAGTGTGCGCGCATGTATTTATTTTTAATTTTGAATGCACTTATTTTGCAGATATTTGAAAATGGTAAAGACACTGGAGAGATCTCTGTTTTTATCAGCAAAAAAGATCTGGGGTCTAACAGCCCAGCTCACACCGGTGATGTGATGGAAAGAGTGAGTTTACTGACATTTATTCATGACTATAAAATTTCTTCCAAGTTACTTGTAGTTAATTTAAACAATTACATCTTGAAAGTTGCCGAGCAAAGATCAACCATTTGCTGGTCTGGGGTGACTAATATCTCAGGATTGGCTTCTGAATCCCTTAGGCTCGCAGCTCCAGTGCGGAGTTAACTCCTGGCCTCTTACTTACAGCATCTTAACCGTCATTATGCTTGTATCTGGAAATCTGTGTACACTGGACTCTGGGATTGCCCTCTTCTTTACACTTTGAAAAGAAGTGACACGAAATTCAGTGGAGGGTATGTTCTTGGTCTAGGGTGTCTCCACGCTCTGGACCCTGTGCGCCTGACGTGCAGCCGTGGTCTCCTGTGCTCACGTGAGCAAGTCCAGATGGGTCATCTCAGGCATCTTACCTTTGCCTGTTTTCCAAATAATTGAGATGTTTCTCAGGCAGAACCAACATGTTCAGGCTCTTTATTTTGGGTCTTCATCTTGTATAAAAGAACACTGAATACCCTGTTGTTTACAAATTGGGGTTATGCGCCCCAGCGCACATCAGTGTTTTGGGCTCTGTTGCTTGGCCTTTGTTCAGAAACTTGCTCCTTTTTTTCCCCTTCAGCTCAGCACCCTGAGACTTACCTCTCCCTGGTGGTATCTGTCACCTCGCCTCTACAGTCAGTCACAAAAGTTGCATAGAATTCAGAGACTCTCCCCTGACCATTATCTGGGCCTGGAAGAGATGGGAAACACCACTTGATTAATGAAGGAGCAAGAGATCAAGAGCCTTGGCTGGTTTCTTTTTACCATCACATCCCTGCCTGTACGAATCACCATGATACACAAGCCTTCCTAGAATTCTCTACCTGTCTTCCCTCTTTTTCACATTAGAAATTTCACTTTTTGGTTCACATTAAAATTGAATTGGTGGGGCTGGCCCGGTGGTGCAGCGGTTAAGTTCGTGCACTCCGCTTCAGCAGTCCAGGGTTTACCACTTCAGATCCCGGGCGTGGACCTATGTACCACTCATCAAGCCATGCTGTGGCAGACATCCTGTACATAAAGTAGAGGAAGATGGGCATGGATGTTAGCTCAGGGCCAATCTTCCTCAAAAAAAAATTGAATTGGCATTTATATTATACAGGAAAGTTTTCGTGTTGGCTTATGGCACACGGAAATTGATCTGTGCTTTGCTTCTGTAGGCAAGTAGATCTGGGGAAAACCTTGAGTTAGGAACATTGTAAATCTCTTTGTTGGGGAGATCCCTTGTGACACCCAAGGATGACTGTTTCCTGGTGCACACTTGTTTCAATCACTAGCCTAAGATGTTTCACACTCTTCTCAGGTCCCTGAGCAAATTTCATCTATAAGGGCCTGGTGATGATAGCTTGAATGATAGAAGGGTGACGATGATCACAATTTTTGGTCACCATGGTCCAGCCCTAACCAATGGCCTGGAGATGAAAGGCACTGAGGCCCCTGCCTTCTGTGGGCTGTCAGTGCTTGTCTTTGAACACCTAAAATTCAGTCTGTCACCAAGTTGAGAAAATAGAGATTGCAGTGCAACTCCTGTGAGAGTGAATTTGGTTAAGGGGTCAGGTATTCTTGTCCCTTCCCTGCCACAGACTCCTGTACTTTGTGTACACATCTCTCTCCTGCGTCTGGCCTTAAATCTTTTATATCTTTCCCTTTTACAAAAGAGGTGATGCCTGTAAAGCAAAATCTCTATGATTTAAAAAATGATCAGCATTATATGTTTTCTAAAGTAATAGGAAGGCAATAAAAAATAAGCTCAAGGGCTGAGAACACACGGAAATAAAGGTAGGGCTTTGTAAACACAACCCATAGATTTCAAAAGGTGATTGTGGCTCCAATGAAAAAAACGAAAGGATATAGATTTCTACTATGCTAACATATCTGCCTATTGTACTCCTAAGGAGAACAGTAACCATTATTTTTAATTCTAGGGACTTGGCTATGCTGGATGAGAAGTATTAACTTTAGTGAAATGAAAAATGTGTCATCATTTTCAGGCTTTCTGATGCTCAAGGCTAAAAATCTGGTCAATGTCGAGCTGATGAAGTGGAGATATGATTATTTATCTCTAATTAGGACAAAGCCTAATTCTTAGGCATTCTGCAAATATAGTTGCTGGTCAAAGAAAATGTTTTACTCGGTCAAGAGTTTGTAGCCAAGAGGCGAGGAAACCTGAGACATGACAGGATTGCAGCCTCTCTGCTTTCCTCTGAGCCGGGCATTTAGCACGCCTCCGTACACCTTCAGTAGGAGTTAACAGAAGGAGCAAGTAAGCGCCCCGAACAGCAGCCAGGCAAGAAAAGGCCACCCCGTACCGCATCCCTGCCAAGATTACAGAGTAAGAAGAAATTGAGAGGCACAGGAGCTGACAAGGGAGAGAAGACAGGACTCGCGTGACAGCAGGCTATGGGGGAGCAGAGTGATGGACAGTGTGGGGCGCAGAGCGGGGGAAGCAGAGGCCTGAGCACAGGCCACGGGGACAGATAATCACAGAGAAAGTCTTTTAAATCCCATGTGCAACACAGTGCAGTTGGATTTCCTTTCATCTGAAATCTACCTTAAATCAGAAATGTCTCGGCAATGTAGAGACCCTAGATGTAAGCTGAGGCAGACACTGGCAATGCCGTTGTTTAGGCTATGGCATGACAGCATTTCGTACCTCGCACCTCAGTTACGGCCTATTCACAACTTGGAAACATCCATCATTGAGGCTGCTCGCAGGCTTCTGCAGGACTCTTAATTAAAATACATCCGGGAGGAGTTCTCCTTGGTGAACTGACGTGGGAGGAGAGCTGTGTTATTTTGCAGTCCTGTTGTACTGTGGGTGATCTGAGGTTGGTTGGGGCGGGGAGCCGGCCGATTGTAGAACCTGAACGCGCTCTGGAAGGACCCTGGCAAGATGTGTAGCTCAGACACGAAAGCATCACCCTTATCGAAGAGGCTTTTATGGCGTGTGGAAGCTAAATGCTTTCTGCAGACGTCTCTGCTCCCGGCCTGAGCCAGAGGGCTGGAGCTCAGCCACAGGCCTGTGGCACCCCCTGCTGGTTACAGTCCAGGCTCATCCTGGTCCTTTCCCCTGAGCTAAACGTCGCCGTCATTTCACACTTCTTTGAACATTCTCTGTGAATTTTATTATCGTTTGTTTGGACTTCATTTGTTACCTAGTAGAGACAGTCTATTACAGAAGTTCACATTTTACCTTATTTCCTCTTCTTCATTTTTTTCCCCCACCACCAGTTACTTCTCAAGATTCATCAAAGGCTTCAAGGCTCTTCTATCAACCCGTCAGGCCTCAATTTTTCTTCCACCCGGCTTTTTGATGAGCATGGTCACGAAATTAGGAACCCACTTTTGCTGAAGAATGGGCAAAAACTTTGGGTCTCTCATGGTGAAGCATACAGGTAGGAGTGAGTGTGTGTTCTCTGTCTGTCCTCGGTCCCCCCAGGGGCAAGCGGATGTCAAAGGAGAGCTGAGAAACCACGTAGTCCACTTTACGAATATTTTTTTCATTTTGAGTTCTAATAAAATTTCAGGGGCGTTTTTTGTGAGGCAGTATTGTTTGTGGGATATGACATCTCTCTCTGTCTGTCCTAATGCCTTGTCATAGTTCTTGAAGTCTGCCTGTCAGCACAGCAAGTGGGATTTCTTCATGTCTGAGTAGTCACCTTAATGATAGCAGATGGAAACGCCGCGGGGGGCCAAGCCCATCACACTGTCATTGTCGCACACTGCCCTGACCTGCTTCCACTCCTCTATTTTTTTGTCCCTTTTTAAAGGAGAAATGGATGGTAATTGAAAAGGATCTTAAGCAAGATTTATGAAGCTGTAGACAACATGATTCCCCACTATCTCTCTATGTTTTCACAAATAAAGTCTTAACCTTTTAAGCACCAATGACAGGACAGCTAAAGATAAATTGGTAAAGCTTGTAAGTCCTATCTTATCGAAGTTATATTCCTCAAAAGCGCCCTACATTACCCGACAATAATTACTGGTTATTGCTGAGCATTGTGTAAATTTTTGTAGATTGGTAAATTCCTGCATAAAATTATCTTCGTTTCTGAGAAAAGAAAAAGGCTGCAATGTGCAGGCCTGATGGGCTGGGCTGTTGTGTGGAATATCTGGAAATATATGCATATTTTGACAGGGCACATCCAGATGAAGTCTGAAACTGCTTGTCAGGAAACTCAAACACACTTTTCTGACTACTTTTAATTTTAATTTTTTTTTAGCTCTTTGTTTATCTGAAGAGCAGAGTAGGGGAAAAAGGGGAAAATAATTTTGGTTTTTGAGTATAACTGATCGTGTATTAATTATAATGAAAATAGCGTAGACAGAACTAGGAGCTGGTTGTATTTGCTATGTATTCTAATAGTCAAAATGTCGAATCCTGAAACAAATCTACCCAGAAATCCGTGAAAGCTTTGGAGGGAGTTGTCAGGATAGGTTGTGGATAGCATATTACAAAGTTGAATTTCATCCCTCCCAGGAGAGTGAAATTAAAATGCTTAATAATTTCTTATGCTGTGTAATTTACAGAATTAAAAGTATCCGTAAGGAATGGTGTTTTCTTCCGTGGGCAGATTCCCAAATGTGCTTTAGTTACATCGTGACAATTGTTTTTATAGTGATAAAAACAGTGATGCATTTTAAAGTGGCCAGAATTCTTGCATAATTTAGCAAGGTCTTCCAATTACAAGGAGAGGCTTTAATAAAATGTGTGTCTAACGGTTTCTTCTTAAATATCATTGTTAAAGTGAAAGCAATGACTGACTAATTTTGATGTTTTTAATGATGTTTACTATAATACAGTATTTTAATAAGATCAAACACATGTTCTTGATTAATTGGATCATATTTGTGGAATAACTAGTAAAATGCTAGGTATCTGGAATGTTCTAAAATCAGTTAAGGATTGTAGCTGGAGGAATTTGTAAGTGTGTATATTTGTATATCATTGTTATTTTAACAGGATAATGCATTTTTTTCTGGTTTGAATCCAATATAAAGCATTGGGGAACATGATAGCATTTTGTTACTATTGGAACTTCTAAAGTTTATGTCTAAAAAGTTATTTCCGTCTAGTTTAGAATAGATTGAGCAAATGTGCAATATGTAGTAAGTAAATGATATTCATTTTCAGAGAGTGATTCTAACGTGTCTAATATATGTTGAGATGGTGCGTCGGCTTACTTATTGGCAAAGGGCGATTTTGCCAATATCTGCTTCTGTTTTGAGTTCTTTATGATTTTTCTCCCAATTTTTATTTTGAAAAATATCCAATCTACAACCCAACACCATGAAGAATAGTACAATGACGGTCTATCCATCCTTCACCTAGGTTCACCAACTTAAACAGTTTGCTCATTTGTTTTCTCTCTCTTGTCTCTCCCTCCCTCTCTTTTGAACAATTTGAGATTAGTCCCAGACAGTCGTGAAAGTTCTCCTCGTAACCCTTCATGTCGCAGCCCTGGTGAGCAGGGCGTTCTTCTGTACCACCTCGTTATCCTCCCTGACACAGTCAGCAGTAACGTAATATCGTCTAACGAACAATCGATATCCAGACTACCCAAAATGTGCCTTAGAGCTTTTTGTAATCCAGGATCCAAACATACTTCATATATTGCATTTAGTTATTTTCTTTAGTTCTCTTTACTCTAGAATACTCCTCAGTCTTTTGTTTTGTTTTCCTGCTGTTGACTTTTTGGAAGAGTTCAGGTGCTTTGCTTGTAGAATGTCCCACATTCTGGATTTGTCTGTTTGAATATTTTTGACAATACCACACAGATGATGTGGTTGAGTCCTATAATTCTAGAGTTAAATAGCAAATCTGTGTCACCAATTTAGAAAAAAATGGCTCATAGTTGAATAGTGGTTGTTCTTTTTATTTAATATCCATTTTCTATTTGATTTTAATTCTGAAATAATTAAATTAACCTAAAACAATGTACCTGACAGTATATAATATAAAAAATTAAATCAGCATAGCATTTACTGAACTCACAAAAAAATAGCTGTTTGTAGACAAATATCAAAGATTCGTTTAATTATCAGCTCCAAAGATTATTATGGATATATTGCACTGCAGTTATACATGAAAAAATAACATTATATTAATGGCAACTGGTTGTTTTTCTCAACTAATACTTTGCTTTTGCTATTGAAATTATTTTTAAAAATTACATGTGTTGCAACTATCGTTGGTATATTATAAATCAGCCAAATAAACTACAATGTGCATTTCAGGTCTCAGTATAGGACACCAACAATGGTGCTGTATAATAGGAAATTCACTTATTTCTGGATTTCACTAGACACTGGTATTGTATGTTTTATTATTTATTTGTACTCAAATTTCAATGTTTGTATAATTTTGCAGCTGGCTTTGATGTTTTTTTCCATTTTTCAGATCTCCACTAAACCCTGTTTTGGGTTTGACCTTTGACCAGGTGGCTGCATTTGCCAGAG
Source organism: Equus caballus (assembly GCF_041296265.1). Taxonomy (NCBI): domain Eukaryota; kingdom Metazoa; phylum Chordata; class Mammalia; order Perissodactyla; family Equidae; genus Equus; species Equus caballus. Next base: position 99,346,897 of record NC_091690.1, on the reverse strand, counting down.
GTGGCATTACAGTCGCATATAAAACCTTCTTGGACCCCAGTGCTGCTCTGCTCCCAGGATGTGACAAGTAAATTAACATGTGCTTGGTTACAGTAATCTGATTCGCCTAATTCAAATTTCCCAGAGTGAGAGATTGAAACACTAAAAGTTGTTCTTTGAATCATGTTAAATAAGCAATTATTTGTTTTATTGATTTATTTCATGATATAATGAGCTAGTGCCTAAGAGGCTTATCATTCATTTTCCTTGAGTTTTAAAAAACCATAGGCGGCAATGAGCAGACTGTATTTTCTGCTTTGCAGAGATATTAATTTTATTTGAAACATAAAAAGTGTTTTTCATGGATGTTTCTGAAGTAATAGTTTTGGATGGAATTGTTAAAATATTAAATAATATGTTTTCTTATATGAGTGTTCTTACTTAAGACTCATGTGATGATGATAAATTGAAAACAAAGGCAATATGCTGGAGGTGTGGTGGGATAGTGAGGAGAAGAGCAGGAGTCAGAAGATGTGCGCATCTAGCCCGTCTCTGCTCACCATTGTCCAGAAGCAGCTGGGTATCAATTTCTTATCTGTAAATGATGAAAACCCAGTGTTTACTGAATTTTGACCATAGGCCAGGCACAGTTCTAAATGAATTGGGCAAGAACCTATTTAATCCTCAAAACAATTATTTTAATCCCATCATTACCTATTATCGTATTATTATTCCATCCTTCAGAGACAGAAACTGAGGCACAGGAGGAATTTCCCAGTCACACAGCTAGTGCAGACAGAGCCCAGCTTCTAACCCAGATTGTCTTTCTCGCAAACTGAGGGCTTAACCCCCATCCAGCACTGTCTGTCTAATAGAACTTCCTGTTATGATGGAAACACACTTGGTGACTAACGAGCACTTGAAATGTGACTAATGCGACTGAGAAGCCGAATTTTTAATTTTGTTTGAATTAAACTAAGTTCAATTTAAATAAGAATACGTGGCTGGTGGCTACCACATTGGACATTGCAGCATGATGCTGATACTATCTTGAATCAGGCAGTCTATCTATAGGGACCCATCTAGCTTTAATACTTTGTAATTTAACAGGTTACAACTTTCCTTAATGTAGGAGTGAAAAGGCTGAAGTGGAGGGCAGATCCAGAGAACCAAGAGCAGTCTGTTGAGGTCACTCAGTGTAGACAGTGTCAACCGGTTGCTAAATGTGTCTAGAAAGACAGACTCCCGGGTCTTCCTTGGTAGTTGTTTAAACAACAACTCCGTCCCCCAGTGGCTGCCTGCATGTTCCAGGAAGATCCGAATCTGTTTTGTCTTGTTCCCCTTTTCTTTGTGGATAGAAAATAACTCATCAGCATTCTTTGTTATGGGCATTCCCATTTATGAGAGGATTTATTTCATTGCAATATTCTTTCCTCAACCTGTTAAATTTGCCTAGACCCTTTCTCTTCAGTTTTTAGCTAGGAGTTTAATTTTTAATTCTTGTGTTTCTTCTTAATTTTACTTCCCCAGGTGCAATGAATACGGTTTAGTGAATGGATTCAGGTTAGATCTAGGTCCCTAAGTGTAACAATGTGGAACTGGCCCTACTGAGCACAAACTAATTTGAAGATAATTTACTTAATTTTGGGTTTCCATTTGCGCTTTCTTTCTACACTCTAAAGTGGATCCTTTGAAGTCTTAATAATTATATTCTTATTTATATTTCTCAGAGTTTTGGGGGAAAAAAAATACTGTTACCTGTCCTGGAACTGGTTTCTGTTGAATAGCCTGCTGTATTGTACGGCTTAACCTATCAGTGTTGAGCGGGTAATTTTCTTTAGGGTAAAGATTGGCTCATTTTTAAAGTAAGTAATTTGGCTGAACTAAGAATGAATCCCAAACTCTCCACTTTGTGGTTGGTCCATGTACAAACTAGACCATGCTGCCTCTTTAGACTTTCTTATGAATACCAGGCTAACGTGCTAACACAACCACTGTAAGGATAAGAACATCTTTTATTTTTCAGAGTCCCATGTATTTAGAATATACATTTAACAATGCCGATGGTCTCCTCTATGAGTGATTCTGTAAGATTAAAAATCGTTTTTTATTTCTTTATTCTGTTGATTAATTAGGCATGGAATCCCCCAATATAGTAAATAATTGCAAGGTAAAAACTTAAAGTCTTCCCTTTCCTAAAGCACTTTACAAATTTCTGTGTGAAAAGATTATAAACTATACTTTGGTTTTTCTCTCACTAGTAGAGTATAAGATGCATAATTTATTATACTTGTAGATTAAAGAGTATTATAATTAAATACATTTTATTCTAACAAAACTTTATATTTTACTTTTCTTAGTTGGGAAGTTTGTGAGGGATTTCCAATTAATTTCAGTGGCACTAGTCAACAGATACCTGATCAATTTGAAACGGTGGACTTGGGGAACCATTTCCTACAGAACAAGGTCAGAATTATTTGTTATCCTTAATAAGATATTTTATGTATTGGACACTCAGTCAATACATGGTGACTGAGCAGATATTTGTGAAAGTTTTTGAAAACTATAAAATATTTTACAAATGTTGGGCAGGTATTATTTTTACTTACTATTAATTGATTAAATACTTTAAAACTGAACCAATATATAGCATTCCTACTTGATAACATTCTGCCTGAATTACCTCATCTAGGTACTATTGTCTAGCATATTTCCTTTATCCCAATTGTATTAATAAGTTGGAGTTGTTTCAGCAGGTCTTTCAGAGGGCTGTTATCTCTCTGCACTTGAGGATCGGGTCTATTTGTTCTATGGGTCCATGTGTCAAAGCAACAGGAGTTTTTTAGAAAACTTAACTCATGGCAACCCAATACAGAAAGTCTACTTATTAATTTACACTTAGAAATTTATCCTGCCAGTACAGAATTTTTTCCTGGCTGAGCTGTGACAGGTGTTTTAGACATGTCTCTGGTGCAGGAATAATTCCTTCATTCTTCACAGCTGTGAAACTGGGTAGGGTTGTTCTTCATCTCACCTGCACAAGCTTTAGTTTTTGAGCTCTTGAAATCCAAACCAAAAAGCACCCTCTGAGATAGAGATACCCAAAGAAGGTAGGACTTCCTGTCTGCTGGTTTGGGCCCTTTCTTTCCAAGAGACAATGCCAAAGATACATTGTCCCGTCCTGGTCTTTTTGAATTTCTCCCTGCCACCCATTCAGTCTATTATGTCAAAATTTATACTGAAAATATTACTTGTTTTAAGGCATATATGAATCTAAATAGTAAAATTATAAAAATAGAATAAAATAATTATTTCTAATCTAGTCTATTTTTGAACAAATTTAGAAAATAAAGTTGAATGATTTGAGTTATGTAATATAAGTTGAATGGTGTGCTAAGAATTAATGCCTTTTATATTTTATGTTCATCTGACATTAAGATTTATTTACCATAGCTCTGATCATTTTGGCGTTCCTTTTTAGGTTTGTGTTGTAGCCTGGCCATTGTCCACCGAGGTTTCCTGTCTTCCTCTGGCCTTCTGCGATTCCCCTCCAATCTTCCCCCACTCTCACCTTGCTTTTCCAGTCTTACCCTCTTCTCCATCTTCTGGTACCCTACACTGCAGTCAGAGCTGTAAATTGTGAACCATAACATGCCCTCACTTTGCTGTACTGCTACCGGGGCATGTTGTTCTTTGCACAGGATATACCACCCACCATCGCCATTCCTTGCCTTTTAAGGCTTCACTCACCTTCCTCTTCCCCCTTGAAGCCTTCCCAGATCCTCCAGAGAGAATTAACCTCAAAATGTTTCGTGTTCTTAGTACTCTTTTCATCCTGTAAAAGTGGTTCTCAGAGTTTGTGTTTTGGCATAGGCTTTTGTTTCTGTGTCTTTCTCCTCCACTAAATTGAGAATTCTCTGGGCACTGGTGTTGTGTCTCACTTGTCTTTTATTCCTGAGTGCTGCACCAAGGCTTGAAGGTAGGGCAGGTGCACAATACGTTTTTGAGGAATGGTTTTTCAAATTCCGCTGTAACCTGTCTTTCAAGGCTACTGTTCTGGCGTATCTTCTTTGTGTGTTAGCCAAGCCAGGCTGTTCATTTGTTGTTTTCTGAAAGCGCTCCAGGATATCTGTTATTACGCCTGTGTGGATCCCTCTGCCTGGAAGTCAGCCTCTCTTTCTTTGTCACCACCCCAGCCTTCGCTGTCCCCTTGTGCCATATCCTAGCACGATGTCTGGCATATAGTTGGCATTCAATAAATGCTTGTTGAAATCCTTCCCATCATTCTCACCTTCTCTGATTTGTGCCTGCTTCATGGACTCTTTCTTTACCCCAACCCCGCTCCCAAACCAGATGTGATGCTTCCAGCCTTGATCCCCCGTTGCATCCATCTGTGCCCTTCATAACAACACTGAACTCGATGCTGTTTCTCTTACAACATTTTTTGCGTGATTTGAAGTCAGCTAGTGCTCCGTGTTTGGGCATATTTCAGGTCACCCTGGGGTAGAAAGGGGAGAATGGTGGATTCGACTGAGAAAGTTGGGATCAGATAGTAAAGAGTCTTAACTCAGTGTTAGGGGTTCTGGATGTTCTGTAGAAGACGAGTCATTGGAAACATTCAAGCAGAGGCAAGATCTGATGTGATCCTTGTGAGAGGAAGGTAACTCAGGAGGCCCTTGTCTTATCCTCCCTGCTAGACTAGAAACTCCTCAAGGGCAGAGGGCAGCCTGATCATCCTTTCTCAGCTGCAATATCTGGATGCCTGGAGTTAGCTCAATGGAATTGCATTCGCTAGTTAACTAGCTCTTTCAACGGGAACCAGCTCACACCTGAAAGAAACATTGAATATCAAAGTTTTCAAAGCAGAAGAACCCAAAAGAGGTTTCTTTCTTTGATTTTAAACAAAGTAGGACTTTAAAATAAAACTGTCTTTTCTAATGTTGAGAAATGAGAGAATAACAATCCAGTTATTTCATCATTATTAATTGGTTCTAATGATTCAGTGGAAGTGGTAAAACAGTCATTTTAAATAAAAGTTTGCACTCTATTGTATTTTTAGAAGAAGAAATTGGTTTGGAATAAAATTCCAGTCCAACCAAAATAGTAAAATAAAGCAGATTTGATAAACTGGCTAGTAAAGAGAAGCTTTCAAAGAAAAATGCCCTCCCTTAGCTATGAAACCTTTAAAATCCTTCCAGAAAAATGCCTCCAATTATATACAGAGAAATGATCAGTGTATTGGAAATAGTAATTTAATCACCTGAAAAGGAGCACCTTTAAAGAGAGATTCAGGCGGAGGTGATGGTTATCTACAGGGCATTTTATTGTAGGATCTTGATGCTCATTGCGGTAAAGAAGACAGTAAGAGGATTACAACAGGGGTAGAGAGGAGGGAGGCAAAGGCAATATTCTTGATGCAGACACTTGAAAATGGGCTTGAGAGAGAGGCATCAGTGCCCAACCCCTGCCTGTTCTTTGTAATCTCTTATTGACAAGTGAAACCTTTCCTGCAGAGAAACGTTTGGAACATGTAATCCCTATTAGCAATGCGGGAGACAGATGTGACCCCGACAATTACAACCTGTTGCTCTTTTATCCATTTCAAAAAAAGATTTGGAATCTACTACAAATGGACAATTTGGCGAATACATCTTTCAACAGTTTTCTATTGTTACTTCAATTGGCAACATTTTTAGATGGCCCCAGTTTAAGGGCAATACAATTATATGTTTCCATGAAATGAATGAAATTTAAACTTCATGGTAGTTAATATAAAAGAAAAAGCATTTCATAAGCAGAATGGTTTGAGGAAAGCCTGGTTATGGGAAAATATGGTGGAAAAACGGACCCCTGTGTTTGGCAGATTATGTATTCTCCCCAAATGAAAAGGAAACTTATTTTGATCCTACCCTTTCAGTATGATCAGACATCAGAGGACATTCATGACAGCTTTCAGTATGGAAACAGCAAGAAAAATACCAGGTTATGATTTTAGGACTATGGCATGCTTGTTATAAGCTAACTTGCAAATTCAGCAGTCATGGGCGCCAGCAGAATGTATTATTCTGTTTGTCACAAAGGAGCTGGGAGAAGGCAAATGGTTCTTTACTTTCCTGTTTCTTTGGAGAGCAAGTCACTGAGAAATAATGTTTTCTACAAATAACTTACACTGGGGAAAATACAACATTTTAATGTAAACTTTGAACCGATTGCCTTTAGACTAGGACACAGGACTTTAATTAAAATCCAAACTCCTTTATTTTTAGGCCAACAGTTGAAAGCTACGTGAGTACTATATAACCAGTCTTAGATATTTCCCCTCATTTGCTTGCATAATGATGTACTCACCAGTATTTTCTGCTTTCACACTTTTCCAGTTCTTGGCCTTAGAGCCGAGTGGATTGATCAGTGATAGATCTAGAGAATGGAGACAGTAAGAGTGAACATCAGGCCCAAGAGGAAAGAGACTTTAGAACACTTCTTATAGTTGTGATTTTAATTTGTGTATCAAATTATTTCACTTGGCCCTAAATTCACTATCAAAAATGAAAAATCTTATACAATTTTTATGTAGAAAAGCAAACAGTTTGTTTAGAATGAGGGTTGTGGTCTATAAGCGTCTTCTTTCAAGGAAAATTTTATTGTCTTGTGTTTTGTTCCTCGGTAGATCTGCCAGAAAAGACCGTACGTGGTTCTCTTACTACTGTTGAATTTTCCCAGGAATATTGAAGGCTGCTCCACTTTCATTAGGGACTTGGAAAAAGAAAACTAAGCAGGAAGTTTTAACTGGCCCAGCAGGTGCATGCGTCATTTCTGTCACCGGCAGCTTCTATATCAGCACAGTTTATTCAGACAAGCAAAATCAGAGTGGTCGTCTAAAGGGACTATGTATATAGATAGGCAAGAGAATTGAAGAGATTTTCTGTTTTTGATTCTCAATGGGATTTAAAAAGGTTTTCTAATGACATTCATGACGAGACGTATTTAGAGACCAGTCTCAACATAAATGCTTTTATACATGCCCGTGCGTGCACACGTGTGCACACACATGTGCACACACACACCTGGCATATTATGTTGCAGGCTGTCAGAGCACTTTTCTTTTCTGGATTCCAGTTTTCACAGTTTCTATCTTCCCCACCTTTATGAATGTTTGATCTAAAGGTAAGCTATCAGATTAAATTAAAAAGAAAAAATAAGGTGAAGTTACGAAGAGAAATTTTGTGGCCATTGTCAGTTTTAAGTATGTTAGAACCCCAGGCTTGGCAGGATCTTTTTTTAATAACACGAAATGAAGCTGATCTCGTGGGCCCGGCTCTGTCTGGTCTGAGTAGAGTCACTTGGGACCTGTCCAGCAAAATCTCTCTCGGAGAACAGCATGGTGTTCAAACTGGGTGCCAACCCAGGACAGACACAAAGGACCCCTTCCTTCTTCACCAATGAGCCAACTGTTAAAAGATTAAACCATGTGGTGGAGATAACAAGAATTTAGGCGCTGGCAGCAGGTGCTACACAAAGAAGCAGTTGGCAGTACAGTTCTTCTGTCTGACTAATTCCAGTCAAAACAATCTTTCTCCCAGTTGCAAAGGAGAGTTTTGAGTGTGATGGCAACTGGAAGTTAGAGGGTGAGCAAGAGCGCCACTTTCAAGGCTGCGTCCTGTGGCGGGCGGATTAGTAGAATATAGTTTATCATTGTTCAGAAACTGTGGGGACTCCCCTCCAGAATCTGGTCACCACTGCCTGACTGGGGCAGACGCAATCAAAGAGCGGTAGGTCACATCTGCTTATGTGGCAGGGCTGCTGGATTTTTTAAATTTTGTTTTCACACATAGGAGTCATATGACATCTCCTCCTCTTGAGAAGTGACTATCTCCCATTATAGAATAATTACCAAATATATTAGTTATACCCTTTTATTATTGCCTGGTCACATTTGTAAAATATTACCTTTTAAATTATCATTAAATTTTTGTTTTTCTAAAAATCATTTGCTACTCAAAAAATATCTAATATTAGCAAAGATTTAGAAATGACTTTTTAATATTAGAGAATAACTTAAATTGATTTGAATCAATGCCATTTATTGGGTTTAAAGGGTAAATAGGTGTATTCCGGTAATCCTATACAAATAAATATTGGTACTTAAAAACTTAGCATGATTGCTCTGGGAAAGTGATCATATAAATTAGGAGACAAAGTTTATTAAATATGAAGTAGTGGAATTCCTGCAAGTGATGTGAATGCCTGTTAATTTGACAATCAAGTCTGAGTGGGAAATGCCAGAATGTGTGCAATGCCTCTGACCTGTGTGATCTGAAGACAACTACGGGTGTTAGCGACCAGTGTCTCCCCACTCGGCCCTCCCCATCCATTCCCACAATGGCCTCTGAAGTCTGAGCTCATATTCTTTCTTCTTAGGAGGTTGTGAGGACTCCCACCTGTTCTCACTGCCTGATGTCTCCATTCTGCTAATCCCTTGTGTCTACCCTTGCCAGATCAACCTTGCTACATAGTAACTGCCTATAATCCAGTCCCTCCTGCTTGAAAGCTTTCACTGGCTCCCTGCTGATGCCTAGCTCCACACCCTTACACTGGACTCCTTCTAGGTTTTTAAAGATTTTTTATTTTTTCCTTTTTCTCCCCAAAGCCTCCCGGTACATAGTTGTATATTCTTCGTTGTGGGTCCTTCTAGTTGTGGCATGTGGGACTGCCTCAGCATGGTCTGATGAGCAGTGCCATGTCCGCGCCCAGGATTCGAACCAACGAAACACTGGGCCGCCTGCAGCGGAGCGCGCGAACTTAACCACTCGGCCACGGGGCCAGCCCCTGGACTCCTTCTAGGTTTGGCCAGATTTACCCTTTAGCCTACCAACAAATCCTAAGACACATTGACTATATGCTTCTTTGCCCTTGCTTGGAATACCTTTTTATTCTTCACTATTCCTCTCAAACTGTCTCCATCCTTCAAGGCCTGGTTCAGATCTCACCTCTTCCCGGATGCTCCACTTTTTGTTGCTCCAGCAGAAATGAGCCTACAATTCTTTGCATACCTATAATACTGTTTAGTCATCTGTATGGAGCTTAACATGAAATTGAGTGTGTGTGTCTGTGTGTGTTATTGCCTCTACTGTAAATTTCTTTAGGGCAGGAAAAATGTTTTATAATATGCTGCACCACGCAATTTAGGGCCTTGCATATCAGAGCCAGTGCTCGAAATAATTAATTGAGTTTAATTAAATGGGTTTGAGCAGTACTATTTCAAAAGAGATCTTATCAATCAGAAACCTATGTTCTAGAATAACTCATTTTGAGTGAGTGCATGGAGGAAGATTAGCTTTCAGACTGTAGTTACAAACGCATCTTCCTCTTCACGGTGTAGGTGGACCCCAGTATTATCCTTCACGCCTCTGTTTCCGTTGCGAAGCAGAGCTTCTCCGGTACTGCGGCGAGCGGCGGGAGTCAGATGGTGACATCCACCCTGTGGCCCGCAGCCAGCGTGTGGCTGATCACAAAGGTACCCAAGAGTGTCTGCTCTCCCTGGGTGACTCCCCAGCCCCAGCTCCCAGTGTCGTCACGCACACAAGCACGCAGATGAAAGCGAGACAACTTGTTGGCTGTTACAAAGGCTACCTCTCTGCTCTTGGCTTTGTCTGGTGGAGAGGACTCCTGTAGACGGCCACGTGAGCATTCACTCACTTTAGATGTGCTGCTTAGTTCAGACCCCAGAGTGTTTAAGCCCAGCAGAGAGCCTACGTATAGGCCGCAGACTCAGTGTTTTCAAGAGGTTTGCCTGTCTGTTATTTGGTTCCACCCCTTGTTCTTTATCTTGGGGCTTCCCAGAGCCTGTGGGATTCGCAGCATACTGTGATGGCATATGGTCTTGTAAGGACGGTTTTAGAGGAAGTCCTGAGTATGAAATGTGAACAATGCCTAACACGTTTCATACCTGAGGATTGGTGCTATTTCATTTTTTTACTTTATTATTATACAATCGGATCTGATTTAATTGAGAACATCTGATTGCCCCTCCCTTCCCTCTTACTATTGAAATATGTCTTGTAATTGCCACCAAATATTTGTGTCTGGAAAGAGACGGTGTAGCTGGTGTCTACCCTTCTTGTGTCTTGCATCCCTTTGCCTCCTCACCATAGATGGTTTTTCTTCTTCCCGGCACTCCCAGGGGCCCAGAATCACCCGGGCAAGTTTGCTGCTAGGAGCTTGGGGGCAAGGGGGTTGAGACTCGTTTCTCAAATGCAGTGTGGGTTGCCCTTAGCTGCTGTTCTTTCATTCTCTGAGAGTTAAAAACAAGCCTACGGAGTAATTAAGATGCAGGGGATTAAGAGAGGTTGTTCACTTCACATACCGAGGAAGAATGAGGTTAGGGGAGAAGTAAATCTGCTCCCAACCTGGAGACCGACTGCCACCAGCCCTTTTAAAGTTGTATTTTGTCTCTGATTTAGTAACAATCTCCACAATTTTGTTAAACATCTGCTAGACATCATGCATCTTATACATGTTTATTATCTCATTTAATTTTATAAAAATTGTGCAGGTTTTCATGTTATAGCCAAATGAATTGAGGCTCATAAGTAGCAGAGGAAGGATTCTTGGTCTGTCTGTTTTCAAAACCTAGGCCTTTTCACTGTCATATAAAACATTGCTCCATGTTTACCAATTTATGAGCACGGTGGCAGTGTTCTAGTTTTACCTCTGCTGCTGAATAGCTGTGTGACCTCAGGTGAGCCACATGCTGTATCTGGGCCTTAGGCTTCTCATCCGAACAGAGTGGGACCAGCTGATGTGGACGGGCCTTTCCTACATCTGTTCTGTAACTCCATCGTATGTGCGTCTAGAATTTCATGATATCAAAAACCTTTACTCGTCTAAAATTTCCTCAAAAATAGTTGACGTGTTTACTGAAAAGAGTATGGGTTTTGGAGTTAGATAGATGGGAATTGGAATCTCTCTTGTGACCCTGGGAAAGTTACTCGGCAGCACCGAACCACTCTCTCCTTATCTGTAAAGTGCAGTGAGGCATAGCTGCGTTGCACAGTTGCTGTGGGGACTGATAAATGAGACAGCACGTGTGAAGTCCAAACAGTGTCTGGTATACAGAAAGTGCTGATATAATGCTGATTCTTTTTCCTCACCTCAAGCAGTTTCCTTTCTGTGTAGACAAGCGTATTCAAATGAGGATTCCAGTCAGTGCTGATTAGAACCAAAATTTTTAAAGAATACTTTTCCTAAGTCTTGAGATATTTCTTTTCCACATAACAAAAAACATGAGAAATAAAAGTTCCATGCTAAAAAGAAAACAATTTTGAAAATATTTTTAGATTGAACATTCTCTCCCTTTTTCAAAATAAATCTTTTTACTTGTTAGGATAGAGAATTTTGCAGGCTGAAAATCCTCAATATGTGTAAATGAATTCTTCAGTCTGTTGCCACTTATTTAAAATGTTGTGTTGATTCTCTAAGTGAGAAAAATTGTTAAATGACCATTCAAACAGTATTCCCAATCTGTTCTCTATCAGAGAATCCTAACATTTAAAACAAAAGCGTTCACACACCACCTTAAAATGTTTAACCTGTGGTGTGTAGACCCAGAGGAAAACTTTAAATTGCTACAAAGTTTACGTATTTGTTTCAATCTTTTCAGCTCCCTGCATTTTTTTGTGTGCATACATGTTTCCAGTCAGCTCCGTAGTTGTAACTGTAACAAGTGACTTGTGATGGACCCAAATAGCTGCACTGTGAAATATGCACAGAAAAAAAGGGCAAATGAAGATATCAAGGTTTGCTTTATTTTGCGCTGAACTGTGAAATGCCACCCTTGTCAGACAGGAGCTCACTGGCTCTGAGCAGGGCTCGTGCCTGCTAAGTTGAGGGTAGTGTTTCACTTTCGGCAACTGTTAATATCCGGGGTTATCCAGGCATAATGACCTCACTATTTGTGACGCATTGTTGAATTTTCTGGTTCTTTTAACTTATTTAGACCTTTCTCCCCCCTCTCTGTTTGTGGGAAGACTGGAATGATCCTGAGCCGAGCAGTAACTCAGGGCTGCCTGGCTGTTGGTTGTCCGATCAGAGTCAAGGCCGCTGACGGAGCGTCGCTAGATGGACATAAATTAATCCTACAGAAAAGGTAACGCTTACGAGCTGGTTAGCTCAGAACAATACATGGTAATTTCAAGATCTCCGAGCCATCAAATCATGATGCCTTCTGGCTGAGATGAAATGTTCGTTAGGTGTTTAAATTTGTGTTCATAATATCAATATTAATTTTTATAATCTAAAATAAGCTTGAAAATATATGCCGCTTAGCTTGGTAGCATTTCTGAGATATTTTTAAAAGTAAAAAGTCGGCCTTCATGTGTCCCTGTGTTGTAGACGAGCTGCTGCTTTAATCTATACTTATCAGAACTCTTCTTTATTTCCATTTTGATTGCTAATTTAAAAATTTAATGTTCTGTGCATATTCCTAACCTTTTCCCCATCTTCTAAATATGAAATATTGAACTGTGAAAGAAAAATCAAAAAATTACTGGCTTGTAAGGCACTAAAAAGTGTACTTCTTGTGTGTTTTTTCTGACTTGGGAAGATAAAATTGAAATTAAAAAGTAAATTAAAAAAATTCAGCAATGGGGAAGAAAGTTGATTTCTCTTCAATAGTCTGGAAATATTTTTGCCTAGATGCTTTCTTTTTCTCACTCATTTATCTTCTGCTTTCACCTAGTGTTGACAAAAACAAGTTCTGCTCTCCTTCAGGACTTAGAGAGCTCTTAGGCAACTGTCGGCTGGATAGGCAGCTAGGACGTGCGTAAGGCTGACACCAGGACTAGAGCACGTGGGCAGCAGAGAAGGCAGCCCAGCTGCAAATACAGAAGGGAAGTTTTCTGTAACATGCAAAACAGATTGTCCAACAGGAATCAGAATATCACTTCATGGTTAAGACCATGTTCTACAGAGTCAGATTTCCGGGTGTAAATACTGGCTGTACCTCCTACTCTAACAAAAAAAATGTTATGAGCCAGACACTATTCTAATTTCTTTATGTTGTAGTATCACATTTAACCCTTACAACAACCTGATAAGGTGTGTATCATTATTATTTTTACATGTAAGGAAATTGAGGTGCAGAGAAGTCAATCAGTTACTCAAAGTCATACCTACTAAGTGGTTAGGCGGGAATGCAGACCCAAGCAGTCAGATTCTGTAACTCACTCTTAGCCACAAAGCTACACTGCCTGTAGGTCAAAATCCAGACAGTTGCCATTGAGTGCCAAGTGTGGTAGCAGATATCTCAGGGCATGAGTAGGGTGCATTAATTGAGAAGCCCAGGCAGAAGGGAGAGGGAGCCAGTAGCTTGGCAGCCTGCAAACTGGCCAGTGCTAGTAGGGTCTCAAATACGTAGATCCCAAGGAAGGGCAAACAAACCCAAAGGAAGTCCCAGTTTGATGTGGTGCTGTATGTGGAGTGGGTAGCAAGGTTTCTAGAGCAGAATCAGTGCTGTAAACTGGAGACATGTCAAGAATCAGTTTGCAGTGATAATGACAAGGCCAAATCATGGAACATGGAGCCAGAGATGCTTCAGCTCATTGAGTCCATGGTTCTAGCAAAGAGAAAAACCCATCGATTATAAGTGACCCAGATATGACACAGATCATAGACTTCATAGATGGGATATTAAAACAGTTACTGTAACTGTGTTCCATGTATTGGAGAAGCTAGAGGAAAGATTGAACATATTAAGTGGAGGCATGGAAGACATAAAAAGACTCAAATCAAATGTCTAGAAATGAAAGCTGCAATGTATGGAATGAAAACTATGCTTAATGTGACTAATGGCAGATTAGACATTGTGGAAGAAAATATTAGTGAACTTGAAGAGATAGCAATAGAAATGAATCACAATGAAAACAGGAGAGAAAAATATTGAAAACAAAATGGACAGAGCATCAAAGAGATGTGAGAAACTTCATATAGCCTAATCACTGAGTAATTAGAGGCTCTGAAGGGAAGAAGCTGGGAAAAGAAAAATGTTGGAAGAAATGATGTCTGAAAAGTTTCCAAATTTTGTGAGAACTATAACCCACAGATCTAAGAAGTTCAGCAAATTCCAAGCACAAGAAATGTGAAGAAATGAAACCAAAGAAAATCATAATAAAGTAGCTTAAAATTGGTGATAAAGAGAAAATCTTAAAAGCAGACAAAGGGAAAAGACATAGTATGTGTAAGAGGGACAAAGAGAGGACTGACGGCAGATTTCTTGTTGGCAATAATGCAAGTGAAAAGGCAGTGGGCGAGCATCTCACAAACTGGAAGAATTTATCACCACCAAACCAGACCTGCACAGCAATGTTAGAGGAAGCCCTTTAAGTAGCAGATCCATCTATATGCTAACCTTCAAAAAACCTGCTTTAAATATGTAAGACACAAACAGGTTGAAAGTAAATGCATGGAAAATGTATGCAATGATGAAACTGATCCAAAGAAGGCTAGAATAGCTAAATGAATATCATTTGTTCCTGGTAATATTCTTTGCACTGAAGCCTACTTTCCCAATGAAAATATCTTTGGAATATTAAGGCATGATGATTAAGAGGTTAATTCATCAAGAAGACCTAACAATCCTGTACATTTGTTCACTTCATAACCCAGCTTCAAAATACATGAAGTGAGAGCTGATAGAACTGCAAGGAGAAAGAGAAAAATCTACAGCTGTCGTCAGCAGTGACAGTGCGCTGTTTCAATAATTAATAGGACAAGTGGAAACAATCTGTGAGGAAACAGAAGACTAGAACAACACCATCGACTGACTAACTGATATTTTCAGAGTAATGCACCCAACAGCAGCAAAAGACATATTCATTTCAAGTGCACAGAGTATTAACCAAAATACACTATATTCTGGCTATAAAACAGTCTCAAAATACTTAGCAGAATTTAAGTATTATAAAGTATGTTCTCTGACCATAATGGAGGTAAATTAGAAATCAACAGCAGAAAGCTTTCTGGAAAACCCCTAAATATATGGACACTAAGTAACACATTTCTAAATAACCCGTGGATCAAAGAAGAAAATCCAAATTAGCAAGTATTTTGAACTGAATGAAAATGAAAATGAAAACACAACATATTAAAATTTGTAGGATGCTCCTAAAGAAGTTCCCAGGAACTGTTCAGGAAATAAATAAAGCAAGAGGACAAATGAAAGAGGTGATATCACACAGTTACTAAAGGGATAGTAAAGTAATCTTTTGAACAACTATGTGCCAATAAATTTGTCAACTTAGATGATAAGGACCAATTCCTTAAAAGGCACAAACTACTAATGTCTACTCAAGAATAAATAGGTAACCTAAATAGTCCTATATCTCTTACAGAGATTGAATTTTTAGTTGAAAACCTCCCCACAAAGAAAACTCCAGGCCCAGATGGTTTCACTAGCCTCTGGGGAATTCTTCCAAATATTTTAGGAAAAAATAATACCAGTTCTACACATTCTCATCCAGAAAATAGAAAAGGGAATACTTTCCAATTCATTCTCTGAGGACAGCTTTACTTTGATAACAAAAACCAGACAGACACAAGAGGAAGAGAAATCACAGACTGATATTCCTCATGGACGTAAATGCAAAAGGCTCTCAACTAAATTTTAGCCAACTGAATAGAACGATGTATGAAAAAGCTAGGGGCTGGCCCAGTGGCGCAGCGGTTAAGTGCACATGTTCCACTTTGGCGGCCTGGGGTTCGCCAGTTTGGATCCTGCATGCGGACGTGGCACTGCTTGGCAAGCCATGCTGTGGTAGGTGTCCTGCATATAGAGTGGAGGAAGATGGGCACGGATGTTAGCTCCGGGCCAGTCTTCTTCAGCAAAAGGAGGAGGATTGGCAGATGTTAGCTCAGGGCTAATCTTCCTCAAAAAACAAAAAAAGAAGATAATATATTATGACCAACTCGAGTTTATTCCAACAAAGCAAAGTTCGTTTAACATTTGAAAATCAATCAGTATGAGTCACCATATTGGCAGAATAAAAAGGAAAAATGATAGGAACATAAAAATAGATATAGGAAAGCATTTAACAAAAGTCAACATCCATTCCTAATACAGCTCTCAGAAAGTTGAACACAAGGGAATTTTGTCAATATGGCAAAGGGCATCTATGAAAAACCTACAGGTAACATCATATTTGGTGATGAAAGACTGAATACTTCCTGCCTAAGGTCAGGAACAAGGCAAGGTTGTCCACTCTCACCATTCCTGTTCAGCATGCATGGAAACTTTTAGCCAGTGTAACAAGAAAAGGAAAAGAAATAAAAGTCATCTAGATAGGAATTGAAGAAGTAAAACTGTCTGTATTTTCAGATGATGTGATTGTCTATGTAGAAAATTCTATGAAATCAACAAAAAGTCTCTAGAACTAATAAATGAGTTTAGCAAGTCTTAGGGTTTGAGCTCAATATACATATATTAATGATGTTTCTATATACTTACGACAAACAATTGGGAATTGAAATTGAAAAATACCATTTACAATAACATCAATAGTATGAAATACTTAAGAATAAATCAGACAAAATATGTGCAAGACTTGTGACTGAAAACTATAAAACATTGCTGAGTGAAATAAAGAAGACCTAAATAAGTGCAGAGGTGCACCGTGTTCATGGATTGGAAGACTCAACATCATCATGATGTCCACTGCTCTCAAAGTGATCTGTAGGGTTAGTGCAATCTCAGTCAAAACCCCAGCAAGCTTCTCATAAAAACTATCAAACTGATTTTAAAATTCGCATAGAAATGCAAAGGACCTAAAATAGTCAAAACAACTGAAAAAGAAGAACAAAGTCGGCAGACCTTTTTACCTGACCTCAAGACTTATTATAAAACTACAATAATAAAAACAATGTGTTGGGGCTGGCCCAGTGGCGTAGCAGTTAAGTTCACACGCTCTGCTTAGGCAGCCTGGGCTTCGATTTCTTAAATGTGACGACAAAAAAAACATGATCCACAAAAATGTAAATTGACAAATTGGACCTCATTGAATTAAGAATTGCTGCTCTTTGAAAGAAATTGTCAAGAGAATGAAGAGACAAGCTTCATCCAAGGGGAAACTTTGCAAATAATGTATATTTGCAAAATGCACACATACAACTCAAGAAATGATGGGCAGATAAATTATTTGGACCAATACTTTAACAAGGAAGATATACAATGGGCATATGAAAAGATCAACATCGTTAGTCATTAGGGGAATGTGAATAAACCCACAATGAAGTGCCACTACACATGCAGTAGAATGTCTGATGTTTAAGAGACTGACCATACCAAGTGTTGGTGAGAATATAAAGCAACTGGAACTTTCATACACAAGGGTAGAAATATAAAGTGGTTCAGTCACTTTGGACAACAGTTGGTACATTCCTAAAATATTAAATGTGTATCTACCGTAGTACCCAGCCATTCCAGAAATTTGCTCCAGAGAAATGAAAGCTTTTGTTCTTATGAAGACTTGTACACAAATGTTCATAGCAGCTTTATTTCTAAAGCCAAAAGTAGAACCTGGAAACAATGCGAATGTCCATCTATAGGTGAAGAGACAGATAAATTATGGTGTATCTGTAACCATGGGCCCACCAGGACTAGTTCAACTGACCCCATCTCTTATCAACAGAGTGATTAAGAAATGCCCTTCAGAAAATCTGCAAAGTCTTGTAGCCAGAGCACATGCAAAAGAAGAAATCGTGACGTGAAATGACTGCAGAACCAAAGAACCTCCTCCCCATGGAACCCAAGGACTGGGACTCCACCGGAACTGGAAAGCTGGACTCTTATCAGAAGCGAACGGTCCCTCATTCAGGAAGATCCAGTGTTAAAATTCCTTCCCACCTCATCAGAAATGTTTAGAACCCCATCATAAAAGTTCAGAACCTCCTCGTACATGTTTAGAACCCTGTCATAAATGTTTAAAACCTTCCCATAAATGCTTGAAGCCCATCAATCAAAACCTGCCCCACCAGCATCTCCATGCACCAGCCTGCTCTCCCTAACCTCCTGAACTTCGCCCCAAGTCCTGAACGGGGAGACAGATCTGAGGGCACACACCCCCGTCTCCCTGCAGATTGATCTCATGGAATAAAGCTGATCTCTCTTCCCAAAGGCTGATGCCATAATTAATTGGCTTGTTTATGCACATTGAACAGAGAACCCCAATTTTGTACAGTAACATGTCTATATGATAAAATATTACCCAGCAAGAAAAAGGAATAAACTCTTGAAGCACACAACGATCTGGATGAATCTCAAGGTAGTTATATTGAGAAGAAAGAGCAAAACAAAAAGAGTATACATTGTTTGATTCCATTTAAACAAAACTTTAGAAAATTCTAACTAATCTAGAGTGATGCAAAGCAGGTCAGTGTTTGCTGGAGAAAGGAAGATGTGGAAGGATAGGAAGGAGGGACATCAAAGAGGCACAAAGAAATTTGGGGTGATTTTGGTGTGATGGATATGGATATGTTCATTATCTTGATTGTCGTGATGCTTTCACAAGTGTATGCATGTTTCAAAACTTATCAAATTTTGCGCTCTAAATATGTACCTGTCAGTTGTTCAATATTTTATAATGTTGTATGGAATTATTTTTCAATGAGCTGTTTTTAAAAAATACTAAAAAACAAACTACGAACAAAAGCAAACAAAATCAAAAGGATGGGTAAGGAATGACTAAGTGCTACTTTAGAGGGAAGAGGTGAGGGAGGGCTCTCGGTGGGAGAGCTGACCTATGGCCACGGTCACAATGGGAGGTGTTTGCAAAGGTGGTATATAGCTTAATGAGCATGCTCCTCATGCCCAGGGCTCTCCCTGTGCTGACTGGATCCTGAAGCGTGTGCTGCTCCGGTCTCAGCCCACTGAGGTTTACTTCCTCGATGCCCAAATCTCCAAACTCAATGTCCTTGCTGCCCTTGGAGAAGAGAGCTGGGGCAAGGAAACAGACGACAATTTTAAAAAACTGCAGTAAGTTTAATTTGAAAAATCTCTGCAAGAAAAGATTTGATTTCTTTTAGAAAGGAAGGAAAGAGGAGAGAGAGGGGCCGAAGCAGAAAGGGAGAGGATCCCATGCACATGAGGACTGTTTACCTTTGTATTGGTACAACTTGCTTTACCCGAGAAACAAAATCCACTGCAAGGCAGAGGCAAAAGAGCGGAAAATTTGGAAACTAGAGGTTTTCACTAACTGCAAAGCTATGTTTCATCTTTTAGAAAGTAGTAAGGACCAAGAGTTTTAAAGCTTCCCTCACCTCTGGGTATATACTCTCAAATATGTGTATCTTTTCCAGAGCATCTGAAGTGCCTGTGCAACTTATTGTTGTTTTAAACACAACCGTACTTCATTATAAATAACAAATATCCCCGTGTAACAGCAACTTCTAGAGAAATGTTTCTTTCTAAGCAGGATGATATGATTTTAACGAAAGCTATGAATCAAGACATAACCTTTTATATGCTAAAAATAGCAGAACTACCACTTAAAGTAACAACCTGACAACTCACGAAGAATGTTGTAAACATATCATGCCTCATTAGTTCAGTTATGTCTCACTTGGTGTCACTCTTCTCATTCTCACTCAATATGGCAAGTGCTTGCACAGATTCTTTTAAATATTTTTTCTGTGATGTGCATCTGACCATGAATGGATGAAAGCAACCCAACGATGTCATTACCAAGTGATCTGAAAATCATAAAAATTATAAAAATCATAAACCTCGAAGTCAGAGATGCTTCTTTCCAAAAGATATCTTGGACATCTTAGCGCAAACCAGTTGAATCAAAGATTTTTTTTTCAGGCCTCCATTTAATCTTGGTTTTGCTTCAGTTTTAAAGAATGTGGCTATACGGGATCTGGCCTTTGGTGTTAAATTCATAAACAATTTAAAGCAACACATACACACACACATATGCAAACATCCACATACAGAGGTTAGATTATAGAGACTAAAAACTGGAGACCCATAGATTTTGTTTGGCCTGCACATTATTATAATTTTTTTGAATTGGTTGTGTGCCTATAGAAATAGGGAAATTTCACACAAAAATTACATATTTCTAGCTTTTCTTGAAAATAATCAGAAGAATGGGCAGCACTGGACCTTCATTCTCTCGTGATACCAATCATGCAGGAAGTAATTCCCCCTTTGAATGAAAAATATACCCTTCAGATGGAACATGTACCCTTCCAGTAGAATATGTACCCTTCAGACAAAATATATACCCTTCAGACGGAACATGTACCCTTCCGGTGGAACATGTACCTTTCGGATGGAACATGTACCCTTCAGATGGAAATATATACCCTATAAATGTAACACGTACCCTTCAAATGGAACATGTATCTTTCAGACAGAACATATACCCTTTATATGGAACATATACCCTTTAGATGGAACAAAACCCCTCAGATGGAACATATGCCCTTCAGATGGAACATGTACCCTTCAGATGGAACATGTACCCTTCAGATGGAACATATACCCTTCAGATGGAACGTGTACCCTTTAGATGGAACATGAACCCTTCTGGTGGAACATGTACTCTTCAGATGGAACATGTACCCTTCAGACAGAACATACACCCTTCAGATGGAACATATACCCTTCAGATGGAACATATACCCTTCTGGTGGAACATATACCCTTCAGATGGAACATATACCCTTAAAATGGAACACGTATCCTTCAGATGGAACATATACCCTCCAGTTTGCTCTGTCCTTCACCATTCCCAATTGCGGCCCTCATATTAACTCTAGCCTGTTTCATTCATTTCTATTATCTGCCTGGTAATCTTTACAGTCTTTCTTATTTAAATGTTAATATTTCAGTTATGGTTTTTTGCATCTACTTTTTTCCCCCCACTTAGGTCTTGCTGGAAATGGAGTGTTAACTGACCAACAATAATCTGGGCTAGGTTAAACTAACTCTGTTTTAAGGACACCATTAAATACAGCTAACAAGTGTAGCTGTGTAATGCTAGGTACAGAAGACAGAAAGACAGCTAGGTAAACAGACGGCACATCACCAGGTAATCAGATGGAAAATCATCTCCTTGGTCAAGGCTTGAAGTTTAGGAGGCTAAGAGTTAGATTAAAGCACAGTGACAGACTCTAACAAGTATGCAATGTCGAAAGGACTCTTTGCCGTGCATTGGACTTTTGAGCAATAGTCACATATACAGATAACACCATTAGAAATGTCAACATCTAATAGAAAATTGTCCACGTGTAATTTCATAGTGTGTGAATCGATGAATGAAACTTCTTATCTCTGTTCTCACTATATTAAGAATCAGGGAAGGGAAATCCCTTTTCTCCCATTCTCTACGTGGATCCTACTTTTGGTCCAGGTAGTGTTGGAAGACACCAGAGCCATTTGAGGTATCTGGGAAAATAGATTTGTAATTGTGAAGCGTGATGACAGTTCCCCTTACAGTAAACTGGGAAATGATGAGCGTTAGCCTATGAAATTTTCCCAAAACTGAACTGTGGCCATGAGCTGCCTTCTTGCCTCTCCCTCTGATAAACAGAATATATCAAAGAAAAAATATTTATCTAAATACACACACACACATGTTTTTTAGATTCCCAATAGGAATACTATCATGCATATGTATGCTCAATGAGATTACAATGAGCAAACTTCCCAGGGCAGATAGACCTGTTTCCTCACCTCTAACATGAGTTTCTGTGACTAGTCCTGGAAGTCATCGACTTTCAGAGAAGGAAGGAGTCGAAACAGCATCTACTTCAAACTTCTCTTTAATAGTGGTGGTGGTGGTGGTGGTGTTAATATTATTATTATAAGAAATTCCAACACCACTAAAGACTAGATGATCTACTAATGGTCATTTATCTGGTTAATGTCAGATCCAAGACCAGAACTCGGGTCTCTCGACCTGAGTCCAGCACGTGTCTTGCTATTTATGATCTTGATTCTTGGATGGAATATTGCTCCTCATTTTCTCCTCCTCCTCCCACTGTTGATGTTATTATTGCTATTTTTATTTTTATTTTTTTAGGGAGATTAGCCCTGAGCTAACATCTGCTGCCAACCCTCCTCATTTTTGCTGAGGAAGACTGGCCCTGAGCTAACATCTGTGCCCATCTTCCTCTACTTTATATGTGGGACGCCTACCACAGCATGGCTTGCCAAGCAGTGCCATGTCCGCACCAGGGATATGAACCGGTGAACTCAGGCCGCCGAAGTGGAACGTGTGAACTTAACTGCTGTGCCACCAGGCCAGCCCCATATTATTGCTATTTGTAAAGCTTGGTTTTTGTTTCTTTAAGAAATCTTTTTAGCTTGGTGCTTACTGACCAAGAGGAGGAACGTCTGTGACATCGTTCTCTAGATCAGTCCTGTATGAGCATCATTGCAGAGTAGACCTAAATTTACTTGCTTTACATGTAAAAAGTCTTGAAAAATAAACAAATGCAGTTTTGTTTGTAGAATTTTATTTTTTAAAGAAGTTATATTTTAGAATATCTTCTCTTCCTGCCTAATGTGAATACTACCTGAGAGATTTGTTTTTTTATAACTTTGGTAAAATTTAAAGTAAAATTTATAGATATAAGTAGACTTTCAATAGAAATACTACTGGTTTGCTCACAGGGCTTATAGATGATATAAAACTGCATATTGTTAGTAAAATTTCCTAGGCAAATATAGACTTGAACAGACTGAAGCTGTGATAAAATTTGAGAAATACTAGGAAATTTGTATTTCTTTTAGAATTTTTTCTTTACCAAGGTGTAATTTATTTTCTTTAGCCACTCACTAAGAAGATCTTTTAAATCCCCTAAACTGCCATATATTAAATTTAAGACATTTTTTATGGTGGCCTTATTATTAATTTTTTTTCCTCTTTTTTTTTTTTTGCTGAGGAAGAGTCACCCTGAGCTAACATCTGTTGCCAATCTTCCTCTTTTTGCTTGAGGAAGACTGGCCCTGAGCTAACATCTGTGCCCATCTTCCTCTATTCTGTATGTGAGTCACTACCACAGCATGGCTGACGAGTGGTGTAGGTTGACGCCCGGGAACCAAACCTGGGCCGCCAGGGCAGAGTGCGCTGAACTTAACCACTAGGCCACAGGGCCGGCCCTCGTATTGTTAGTTTTTAAGGTGGTAATATTTGACATTTTATTCACGTGTTTGTGTATTCAAAGGTATCTTTAATCTCCCATCATCTGCCAGGCACTGTGAGCAGCTTTAAGGGCTCGTGTGGTCTCTGCCCTCACACAGTTGCCAGTTTGAGAGATAGCTCTTGTATTATTCTTGGAAATAGATGCTACAAATTCAGAAAATCAAAACTGAAATTGACATAATTTACGTTTGTGTAATCACATCCTCAAGCCAACACTATAATCCAATTAAAAGACAAAATTCTGAATTTTGCAGAGTTTGACGGCTGGCATCAGTATGTTAATTACCGACTATAGATGTCATACACTTTGAAAAATTCTCATTTTCCGTATTATTTATCTTGAAGAAATATGCTTACAATAATTTATGCAACAGGAGGAATTGCCTGTAAGCAATGAAGTTGCAGTGAGTTATAGCCCTTACACATTAAAATGATCTAAATTTTATCACAAGCCAGCACATTTCCATCACAGCATCACAGCAATCGCTCGCTCTTTATTTTTAAAGGGAGTGCAGTTGTAAGCTTGAGACTGACAGCCTTAAAGACCAGCAATGTTGTTTTTGTTATTTCTTCGTTCAGTAGCTGACATAAGAGCTTTTTCAGTACCTCAGGAGAATTTGCAATAGTACGAAACTATTTAGTGATTATATTAACACAATGGAATAAAAATCATTTATGTTCATATCAAAGTGTTTTAAGTCACTAAGGTTCTGTGTCAAATTATAATCAGTGAGACTAAAATATTCATTCTACTTTTAATCTTCAAGTTACACAAAATAATTTGTGTTATAGTTTTCCAACCTAATTGAGAAGATGTTGGGCTGACAGTCAGACACTCTGGGCTCTGGCACCTACCTGGAAACCATGTAGCTCTGTGGTTCTGACCAGCTCACTTCATCTCTCTTGTTTTGCTTTGTTCGTCTGTAAAGTGGGGACCAGACCAGGATAGGCCCTCAGCTCCCTCAAATTCTCAGTCTATGTGGTGTCGCCGTGGATAATGGATGTTATTATTATAATAATCATAAATGTTAGTTCTGGACCCCAAGTCAAAATTTTTAAAAAGCTTCTGTTTTCCTTTATTAATTACAAAATAAAAAGATCTCTGTAAAGACCACCCCACCCCTCCAGTGCTACATCGAGCAGCAGTTACACTGTATAAAGCCTGAGAATGGGATTCTTAGCTTAGGGTTCAGTCATACTTTGGAAGACATTTCATAGAAAATTTTACATAGGTGTTAGGACCCTTTGTATTTTCTCACATCTCTGCTCCCCTTTCCTCCATCCTAATTTCATTTTCTGCTAATAGTGTCATGTTCCTCTTTACCCATTTTTGACGTCTGAGACTTATTCTTGCCTGCTCTCTCTAACCCCTACCCCATTTGTTCAATCATCAGATCAGTCCTCCTTTTAGAATATTTAAGTATCTGGTCCTTCCTTTCTCCTCTGCTCTCATCACTTTAGTTCACTGTTTTCCAAAGTCTGATCCATGGACCACACACATTCCAAATTCCCCAGAGTTCTTACAAGTGGAATCACTTGCAATAACTGTTAAGGTAGATTTCTGGAGGTCCAGACCTTCAGAATCACAATCTCTGAGGACGGGGCCTGGAGACTGACAGTATTGCCAAGCACCCATTTCAGCATGCCCAAGAACTCCTCTCCTTTTCTCATGCAAACTGAACGTGGGTGAAAGGCTAGCGTGTGCTGGACCAGTTTGGACTGCTGCCTCCTGCTCTGCCCAGACTGCAGTGCCTTGCTTGGGGAATAGAGCATGACCTGACCCCTCTTCTCTACCATCGATGTTTCTGTCAAAACTCAGAGGCAGTAGGGAAAGTCGTGTTTAACATCCCATTACACTTAATTTAATTCATTTTGTCTTACCTTTGTAAGGTTTCTAAATATTAATGAATACATGATTAGTTAATTTAGGCATGATTAGCTTCATCACATTTTAGTGTTTCTTTCTTATTCAGACTTACCTCAGAAAATCTGATATTCCTTAATAAAATTCTCTGGTCTTTTCGAAACAGGTGCCTGAGGTTCCTAATTTTTCCATGGCATCTTTTCCATCCCATCCTCTTCATCCTTATACTTAATTAAGTCCCTTTCTTTCTGTCTTGCAGAGGATCTTTCTGGGGAGAGAAATTTCTGTAATATTCTTATTGATCCTATTTATTCTCTAAAACTCTTAATCACGTTGCCGTTGGTAGCACGCACACACACCACACCACTTTGGGTACCAAAGAAACTGGTTGTCTTAGGGAAGGCTTTCGCTACTGAGGAAGCGGTGATGATGGTAGCATCCTTGGTGGAGGCTGGGCAGTCGTCCTTCTAGGCTATGTGGAAAATGATCATTTTATGTGAAACCTACACGATGTTTCAGGCTAGAGAAAAGTTGTCAATCATTAAATTACATTTTTTGTTACAGAGATAAAGGAAATGATGCTCAGAAGTGGGTGTTTGGAACTGACGGCTGCATTTATTCTAAGGTAAGGACTTTATAAGCACCAGCTTTTATTCCTACATTTTTTGGTTCCCAGATACTTATAAAATATGCTATTGTTGAGAGCGAGAAATCATTTTTCTGCACAAATGATTTCACTCTGTGCCCAGAAGTTTAGAATTTAACTTGTCAATACTTTCCTTTGAGATTTTATTTTACTTTAAAACACAAATTTTCCAAAGCCAAAAATAATTTTCTCCGTTCATTATTATGATACAACCCAGCATTTCAGGACATCAGTTTTCTTTCTTTCCCTTTTTTTTTTTTTGAGGAAGATTAGCCCCGAGCTAACATCCGTGCCCATCTTCCTCTACTTTATATGTGAGATGCCTGCCACAGCTTGCCTTGATAAGCCGTTTGTAGGTCCACGCCTGGGATCTGAACCGGTGAACCCCGGGCCGCCAAAGCAAAGCATGTGAACTTAACTGCTATGCCACTGGACTGGCCCCCTTTTCTTTCTTTTTTAAAAAAATTTAATTTAATTTACTTGTTTTATTGAGATATCATTGACATATAACGTTGTGTAAGTTGAAGGCACATAGAATGTGATTTGATACATTCATTTATTGCAATGTGATTACCAGCACAGCGTTAGCTAACACCTCTATCGTATCACATAATCACCATTCCTTTTTTGCGGTGAGAATAATTAAGATCTAGTCACTTAGCAATTTTGAAGTTTGTAATACAGTTTTGTTGACTGTAATCACCATGCTGTGCATTAGAGCTCCAGAACTTGTTGACGTACTAGTTTTCAGATTTGTACCCTTAGACAACATCTCCCATATGCACACACACAGTGGAACATTGTATCATGTCTTCTTTGTCCATTCCTCCATCGGTGGACACACCTGGGTTATTTCCACATCTTGGCTACTGTGGGTGTTGCTGCACTGACCGTGGGAGCACAGATGTCTCCTCAGTACCTGTGTTAGTCTTCTTAGGAGATTGTCACCTTGGAAAACTGATGGTCTCTACTAAAATTGAACATGTCTATATAGCCCAGTGATTCCCCTACTACGTATCTTGAAGAGAAGATACTTGCTGAGTGTTAGCAGCATAACAGCACTATTTGTAGTTGCCTCAGTGGGAGGTTACTTAGGTCTCGTCAGCAGTAGATGGGCACATAGATTATGGGGTATACACTCAATGGAATACTGTCCAATAGAGTGGGGAAACTGCAAAGTGCCAGACACTAAATATTCTGGGCTTTGTGAGCCATATGATCTGTATCCTGACTTCTCTACCCTGCCTTAGTTGCAATATGTAATGACAATATGTAATTGAATGGTGTGGCTGTTTCAATAAACTTTATTTTAAGAAAAGCAGTAGCGAGTGGTTGGCCAGATTCGGCACATGGTGGTATCGCAGTGCCAATAAACATCTCAACGTGTGCAGATCTCACAAACGTAATAATGAACAGAGACCTCAGAGGCAGGAGAATGCACACTGGATTTAGGGTCTGGGGCCAGGCTAATGACAGACCGGTTGCGTGGCCGTCAGGGCAGTGGCTACAGCTGACGGGGCCCTGTGACTGCACGGGGCCGTGAGGAGCCCTTCAGGGGTGCGTACTACTCCCTTCTTGACCCAGGGCTGGCTGGATGGTGCTCACTGTGTGGAGATGGGTTGGATCGTACACTTGTGGTTCATGCACTCTTCTGTATGAGTATTGTGTTCATGTAAAAAGTAAACTTCAATAAAATGAGGAGATTAGCCTTGAGTTCTCAAGATTTCCTTCCTGTTCTGTGATTCCTTGTCTAGAGGGAAGGTTAATCAACATCAGTATTTCAGAAAGACAAAAATTTGATTCATCACATGATGTCTGTTAGTGTTCGCCTCAGAATGCCACCATCATGGTCTCAGAAATGCTAAGTCAGATGAATGAGACTGGAGACACAGTGTGTTATTTCCCACACCTGCTGTGACAATAAATGGGGTGGCTTGAAACATCAGCACTTTATTATCTCCCGGCGCTGGGGGCTGGGAGGTTGGAATCAAGGTGTCGGCAGCGCTCTGCCCCATCTGGATCCCGGGGGAGGATGCGCCCTTGCCTCTTCCTTCTCTGCTAGTCTCGGGCGTTCCTTGGCTTGTGGCAGCATCGCTGCAGTCTCTGGCTCCATCTGTACACGGCTGTCTCCCTCTGAGTCTGAGGCTTCGCCAGATGTTCTCCTCTCGGTACGGCTGTGTCCGTGTTTCCCTCTTCTTATAGGGACACCAGTCATGTTGGATCAGGGCCCACCCTAAGGAGCGATTGTTAATTTGATTACGTCTACAGAGACCTTATTTCCACATGAGGTCATATTCACAGGTACCAGGGCTTAGGACTTCGACATCCCTTTCTGGGGACACAATTCAATCTAAAGTACATAGCGTGTGAGTTATCAGTTTATTCCCTCGGTTCCAGATCTGCCATTCAGTGCTTGGCCCTGCCTTGGGTGGCTGCACAGCGGGGCACTGCCAGTAGGGCGCATTCTTGTGAATCTTTCCTAGAGCATATTCCTCTTTGGGTGGCTTTTTAGTGGTGTCACTGACCAGGTTCCTCGCTGTGGACGGCTTCCCCCGGTGCTCCAAAGGCACATTTGTGGTGAGTCCTTTTAGGGCCCTGCCTCAGGGCCTTCTTTGACTTCCGGTGAGCCAGGGCTGTGCCTCTTAGAGTCTGGATCTCAGCCTTGGGTCAGGCCTTTGCCCTGGGCGTTGCCTCTCAGGCCCAGGAGGAGCGTCTGTTCCCTGTAGCTGCTAGTCCTTTGTTCCTTGGTGTTCTCGCTAACTCTTACTGGCCCATTTCCTGCCACTCTAGTCATCTGTCACCAGCTGCTTACACTAAACTTTTCCTGTTCAAAGTACTATGTGGTTTCTCTCTGACTAGTAAACGTGGTACCTTGATGTCTCTAGTGTTCTAGAATTACATAGTTGAGCTGTTATTCCGTGACAACCTGCACCATTGTAGCTATTTAGAGAGTTTGATACAATTTCAAATTTAAAATTAACATATTAGCATTTCCCTACGTACGTATTTTTTGGCACACTGGCTAAAATTCGACCCCATTCACTAACTCAACTAGGAAAACACTTTTAGCTCTGTTGCTAAGCAGGAAATTTGACATAGCCATCAAATGTCAAAGCATTTAAAAAATTACCTTTATCCAACTTCATTCTGAAATTCTCCCCAGCTTCCCCTCTGCCGTGTTTGACTCCACTGCATTCCTGAGCCAGGGCGAGGCTCTGGGTTGGTGGAACGGGAGTCACAGAAAGACCATAGCTTGTACATCTTGGTAAAAATAAAAAGTGGAATTTTGAGACTGTACCAAAATATCCCTCCAGCTTTTTGGCCTGTGCCTGCACATGGGGACTTCACCCGAGACATATCTGAGCAGAGCTGACTCCTGTCACACAAGAACGTAATTCTGTCTTATATAAGTACCACCCTTCACACCATCAGAACTGGAAGAACAGAGCTGAGGTTTAAGTGTATTTTCTTCTTTTCTCTCCCCAAATTCAGGTACCTAAAAACCCACTTCTACTCTGCTCTCCTTTTTCTCACAATTCATAATTTTCTAATTATTCCCAACAGTACTATTATTGATAGCTAGCAAGTAATGCATACTTTTGCGTTTCAAATACAAATCATTTTTAAGAGGATTTTGATTCTAAAAATTTTAATGTTCCATTCCCAAACACAGTCGCTGATTTTTCTTTACTACAATTATTCTATATTCACAGAGCAGAACTCTTTATTAATGAAGCTTTTCATTATTTTAGGGGTTTAGAAATTTTGATTAGATCTAAATTTAGTCATATCCAAAACTATATCCATCTAGTTAAGGCTAAAATGAAGGATGATTTGATAATTATTTGCAGCTGGATCACAAATGGAACTCATTCCATTCATTAAAAAAAGAAAAGAATTCCGGCTTTAGGATGCTAATAACTCATCTTGGCTTCACCACTTATTTGCCGTGTGGCC
Organism: Equus caballus; assembly: GCF_041296265.1. Lineage (NCBI taxonomy): Eukaryota > Metazoa > Chordata > Mammalia > Perissodactyla > Equidae > Equus > Equus caballus. The sequence goes on along the minus strand of NC_091690.1, from coordinate 99,317,247 downwards.
TTAGGCAGGTCCTTGAACCTTTCCAAGTTTTGCATTCTTTGTCTGTAAAATGGAGCTATTGATGCTCGCACTTTAAGTATTTGGCACAGATTCTGCCTATCAGTAGATTCTGGCATATCAATTATGGCTAATTGATAATTTGTAGATGGTAATGATATTAATAATGAACAAATTTAAATACAATATTGCATTTTGTTATATTGTTTTTACTTGGATAAGATTTTTTCTTTTGTTTTATTTTTAGAGTTAACCATCCCTCTATTCATTTGCAAAAGGATAAATAAAGTTGGATTATTCCTTTATACAAGCCACCAGTTTCAGCTAAATTAAAGATTTAAACTTAAACAGGAGCCATAAAATATCCAGAAGAAAGTAGGGATCAAGGCGTCTGCCGAGAGCAGTGGTCCCATCTTCACGAGCATGCGAACAAAGATAGAATACATAAAGGAAAAGACTAATGTATATAAGTGTATAAAAACATAACAACTCCTAAATCTGAAGTAGCTCAAGCAAAAGTGAGTAGGGAAGTATGACAAATAGGGGGTCTTTGAGATGTAAATATCAGTGAGAGGGCAAACACACACTTTGCAATGAGCGTGATAGGGCAATAGAGAAGGGCAAGTCCTTCCATAGAAAAATGGGAAAAGGACTTGAAAAGGAAAGAGATGATGGAAGAGAAAGGAAAAGAGCCACCAAGAAAGAGCTCAGCTTCCCTGGAAGTTAGATAGATGTGGGACAATGAGGTAGTCTTTGCTCCCTATTCAATGTGGGAGATGTAAAACTAGGAATAGCCAATGCTGTGGAAGATGTGAGAAAACAAACATGCCTATTCCCTTCTTGCGTGTTTGTGTTAGTTATCTATTGCTGTGTAACAAGTCACCTCAAACGCAGTGACTCAAAACAACAGACACGTGTTGCCGCGCAGGTTCTGTGGGCCGGGAGTTGGAGCGGGTGGTGGGGCGGCTCTGACTCAGGGCCTCTCGTGAGGCCACAGTCACCTGAGGCCTGAGGAGGCTGAGATCTGCTCCAGGCACACTTACGTTGCTGTTGTCTGGAGGCTTCAGGGCTCTGGCACGTGGGCTTCTCTCTGGTGCTGCTCACAACATGAGCTCGTGCCCTGAGAGGGCAGGAGAGGGAAGAAACAGAGTGCAAGCTGCAGTCTCTCATCTCCTAGCCTCAGAAGTGACGTGACACCACTTCCCCAACATGGGCCAATCCTGGGATAGTGTGGGAGGGGCTACCCAAGGGAAGGGGTACCAGGAGTCAGGGAACACGGGGGCTATGGAGGGTTACAATATTTCTGAGGGTCAGTTTGGCAATACTTGTCAAAATTTGTAAAGAATACAGATTCCCTTTGACTCAGAAATCCCACCTACAGCAGCTTGCCCCAAGGAATTAATCAAGAGTACACATCATAACACAGCTTAAGGATGTTCATTAAAGCATTGTTTATAATAGTGAAAACTGAAAACAGGTTAAGCAGTCAACAGTGAGCTTGTATAAATATATTATGGTATGTCTTTATTATGGATACTATATAGTGGCATTACAAATAATCTAGAATAAGTTATGATGACAAAGGAAAATGCTAATGTTATGATTTGAGAAAAATCAGATAAGAAAACAATATTATTTATTTATTTATTTGTATTGTATTAAAGGGGTGTGTGTGTGTGTGTGTGTGTGTAGAAACAAAACTGGAAGTTTATACATAAAATGTGTGGTAGGAGGCTGGATAATAATTTTTTTTTTTTTTGAGGAAGATTAGTCCTGAGCTAACATCTGCTGCCAATCCTCCTCTTTGTGCTGATGAAGACTGGCCCTGAGCTAACATCCGCGCCCATCTTAGTCTATGTTATAAGTGGGACACCTGCCACAGCATGGCTTAATGAGCGGTGCCATATGTCTGTACCCGGGATCCAAACCGGTGAACCCCGGGCCGCTGAAGTGGGACGTGTGAACTTAACTGCTGCTCCACCAGGCCAGCCTTGGATAATAATTTTTTTGAGTTCTCCTATGTTTTCTATAAATGTGTGTTTATAATCAGGGAAAAAAAGAAACTCTTTTCAAAAATATGCCTGATCATGTACTGACCAAGAGGAGAGGGTCTGTAGAGTTTAGAACATTCCGGGTGAGATTCTGCTGACCTGCCTGCCTTACCTCCCACGAGGACTTAAGATCCCTGTGGAGCCCCAAGTTAGATTGAATATGGGGCCTTTCTGGTGTCCGTGGAGGGAAGATTGTGGGAGCGATGAAGATGCTTCCCCAGCTCTGTTATGTTGAAAATAATCTCATAAATGGATGGGATCCTTTGTAGCAAGCAGAGAGTTGCCACTGTGTCCTGAGCGTGAATTTGGTCAGCGTGAAATTCTGAGCAAGGTCTTACTCAACTTTCAGTAGAAAGCTTCTCCCTCAGGAAGTGGAACTTACAGTCTCAAAGCTGGTAACTAGCGCAGCTGGAATTTGAAACCAGGATGGGGCTGTAGGATGTTCATCCGTAGGCACTGGGGGTACTGTTTTTGAAGTGGAAATGTTGTAATCAAAGATGTCCTTTATTAAAATTTGTCTTCCGTGAGTAAAAAGTGGATTAGAATGAGAAGAATGCAATGAAGCCCAAAGGGCTGATGGACTTGGAAAATCCTGAGTGTTAAGACATTAGAGGTCAGTTTAGGGCGATGAGCAGATGCACTAGAAGCGAGGAAAAGTCAAGAGATTAGGCTGTTGACGCCCTGGAAAAGATTAGAGTTCCAGTTTTGGAGGAGAGAATTACTGACACTGGTGGTTTGCTGATTGAGCTGTTAGGTGTCTGGTTAGGGATCAAGATAATTTGGACTTGGAGTAGAGAATACTACAGAACTATGTTATCAGAACATTGGCGTGGCCACCAGCTGAGGAAGGAATGGTTTAGAATGACTCCAAAGGGGACACACCGGGACAGTTCGTGAGCGTCTCCAGATGCCTGGTCCAGGATGGATAATAGCACTTGCCACTCTGTTATTTACCACGTTTGCTAGACTGTCAACTCCAGGTAGCAAAGGCCATGCCTTTTTCTCTTTTGGTCCTTGCCTTTGCTATGTCTATGAGAATGTCCAGACACACCATGGCTCTACCTTTAGTCACTTCCTCATCCATCTCATTGGATATATATTGAAGTTTTTTATGTTCCAGGTAGGCCTGCTTTCCAGTAAGAGCGAACTATGCCTCAGTAATAAGCTCATATAAAGATCTTTACTGCAGGCCGGCCCCATGGCTGAATGGTTAAGTTGGTGCTCTCTGCTTTGGTGGCCCGGGGTTTGCCGGTTTGGATCCTGGGCATGGACCTATGCACTGCTCATCAAGCCATGCTGTGGTGACATCCCACATAGAAGAAGTAGAATGATGAACGACTAGGATATACAACTATGTGCTGGGGCTTTGGGGAGAAAAAAATGGGGAACACTGGCAACAGCTGTTAGCTCAGGGCCAATCTTCCTCACCAAAAAGTATAAAAAAACAAGGTCTTTACCTCTATTAGAGGATTTGAAACATGAAGCTAGCATCAGAATATGAGGGGGTCATGATGACCAGAATCAGAACCAGCCAGTTTGCATTTACTGTCTACTGTTATTTTACGTTTTATAAATTGATTCTTCTAATGCTGGGATATTTTAGAACAAATTTAATATCTCATTTCTCATGTTTCCTCTCATATTGAAAATATAGTGATCTTTGTTGCTGAATTTTGGCTTTGATGTTTTGCTTTGGAACCAATGTAAAATAATGTATTTCCCTATTGCCCATCATATTCACTTCAGCTGAGTGGTCTTGAACATATTTAAGACAAAAGAACTGACATAAGAAAAAATAACATAATGCTATAGATGTGACATAAGCTTCAAGGTAAAATGAAAATCCTAATTTTTTTTAGATTAAACTTTTTTTTTGTGTATGTTTTGGGTTAGCTTAGTGATTCAAAAATCTCTTCCCAAGATTACCTGAATGGTACATACAGTAAAGACACTATTTTTAATTGGGTCTTTAAAAAATATTTATTTTTTATGAAAGTTATATTTGCACATGATAAAAATTAATATTTTAATAAATATGCTAATGAGAAGTAAAGTCTCTTCTTCTCAAACTTTAATTCAATTTCCCGTAGTTATTAACAGCAGGTTTTGTATATATTCTCAGGAATTATGCATATGTTTGCTGTACAGTAAGATTTCCATTTAAATAATAAAAGTAGTATATATTAGTTGTGAAAAAACCCTCCAATAATTCAGAACTGATAAGCAAAAGTCTCTCTCAAACTTATTCCTCAAAGATTGTCACTTATAGTAGATGATTTCTGATTAATTATATAGATTACGTATGATAATATATACCAAGTCTAATTATATATGTGTATATGGATATGTGTAGACATAAGTTATATATATATAACTTTGTGACCTACCTTTTCCCTCTCAATAACGTGTTGTGGCCGTCCCTCCGTATTGACATCCATATGTGCTCTAGCTTTTCAAACTTCCCCGAGGATGCACAGTCAGACAGTTGGGAGCCCTGCTGCAATGAGTATCTTTGTCTGTCTGTGGATGCTTGTTAAGTCAAAGGGAAAGCATGTTTAAAATTTTGATAGTCATTCATTTGATTAACTCAACAAAAATTTCTATTTACCATGTTTTCAATTTGTATCTTTTATGTTTCTTCCTGACTTTTTCTGACTCCCCTTCCTCTTTTTTTTCCTCTGCTGGTTCAAAGGCTATGTTGGGGCCGGCCCGGTGGCACAGCTGTTAGTTCACACGTTCCACTTTGGCAGCCCAGGTTCGCTGGTTTGGATCCCTGGTGTGGACCTACGCACCACTTATGGAGCCATGCTGTGGCAGGTGTCCTGCATATAAAGTAGAGGAAGATGAGCACAGATGTTAGCTCAGGGCCAGGCTTCCTCAGCAAAAAGCCAAGGATTGGCCATGGTTGTTAGCTCAGGGCTAATCTTTTCTCAAAAAATAAAAAATCAAAAAAAGCTATACTTTGTACTTTTATTTTTTTAATTGAATCTCTTACATTTTTAAAAATAGCTTTATTGAAATAGAATTCACATACCACACAGTTCTCCCATTTGAAGTGTACCATTCAGTATTTTTCAGGATATTCACAGGGTTGTGCATCCATCACCACAATGTAATTTTAGAACATTTTTGATCTCCCCGAAAGATACCTCGCACCTCACACCCATTCCCACCATTTTCTCTGCCCGCCCCCCCAAGCCCTATTTGTCTCTATGGATTTGCCTATGATGGACATTTCCTATAACTGGAAGTATGCAATATGTAGTCTTTTGTCACTGATTTCTTCCACTTAGCATAATGTTGTCCAAGTTCATCCACACTGTAGCATGCATTAGTAATTTGTTTCTTTTTATTGCCAAATAATATTCCATTGTATGGAAATATCACATTTTATTTATCTACTTATCAGTTGATGGACGTTTGTTTGTTTCCACTCTCTTGGCTACTGTGAATGATACTGCTATGAACATGTGTATAGAAGTTTGTGGACACATGCTTTCATTTCTCATTGGTCTGTAACTAGGCATGGAATTCCTGGATCATATGATAACTCCATGTGTATAATGCTGAGGACTGGCCAAACTGTTTTCCAATGTGGCCACACCATTTCATATTCTTACCATCAACATATGAGGGTTCTGACGACTCCACATCCTCATCCACTCTTGTTATTTTCTATTTTTTTTTTTTTTTTGAAGATTGGCACCTGGGCTAACAACTGTTGCCAATCTTTTTTTTTTTCTGCTTTATCTCCCCAAACCCCCCCGTACACAATTGTATATCTTAGTTGCAGGTCCTTCTAGTTGTGGGATGTGGGACGCCGCCTCAATGTGGCCTGACGAGCAGTGCCATGTCCACGCCCGGAATCCGAACCCTGGGCCGCTGCAGCGGAGCGTGGGAACTTAACCACTCGGCCATGGAGCCAGCCCCTCTCTGTCTTTTTGATTGCAGCCATCCTAGTGGGTGTGAAGTGATATGTCACTGAGATTTTTATTTGTATCTCCCTAATGACTAGCGACGTTGAACATTTTTTCATTTGTTTGTTTGCCATTTGTATACCTTCTTTGGAGAAATATCTTCTACTCAGATCCTTTGCTCATTTTTTAATTAGATTATTTGTTTTTTTATTATTGAGTTGCAAGAGTTCTTTATATATTCAGGATACACATCCCTTACCAGACATATAATTTACAAATATTTTCTCCCATTCCATGGGTTATCTTTTCATATTCTTGATGACATTATTTGTGGCATAAAAGTTTTAAATTTTGATATGGCACAATTTATCTATTTTTATTTTTTCACTTGTACTTTTGGTGGAGTGCCTTTCATTTTTTTTTTAAAAGACTGTATTTTTCAGAGCAGTTTTAACTTCACAGGAAAAATAAGCAAAAAGTACACAGAGTTCCCGTATACCCTTGTGCCCCCTACCCACCTCCCCCACTATCAACATCCCACCCTAGAGTAGTGCCTTTGTTACAACTGATGAATCTACATTGACACCTTATCACCCAAAGTCCGTAGTTCACATTAGGGTTCACTCTCTCTCTCACACATTCTTTGAGTTTGGGCAAATGTACAGTGACACGCATCCACCATTATGGTATCAAACAGAATAGTCTACTGCCCTAAACACCCTCTGTGCTGTGTCTCTTCATCCTTCCCTCCCTCCTAAGCCCTGGCCACCCCTGATCTTTTTTACTGTGTCCAGTTTTGCCTTTTCCAGAAGGTCATATAGTTGGAATCATGTGCAACATGTGGCCTTTTCAAGTTGACGTCTTTCACTTAGTAATATGTGTTTAAGTGTCTAGAGTCCCTTACATTTTTAATGTGCATATTTAGTTATACATTTTCTAGCAAAGTTGAAAGCTATTCAGTGTCTCTTTTTCCAGGACAATATAAGGACTTTGGTGCCCTTTGATTATCCACTAAACACCTCATATTGTTTGTTAGAACTTTAGTTCCACACTTAAAAAAAGGATTATACCATACTCGAGGCTGCATGTCTAGGCTTTATGGACCAGTAAACAAGCTGGACGACACTGAGCAAGTTGCTTGACCTCCCTGTGTCTGTTTCCTCGTCTTTAAAATGGACGCAATAAGAGTACCTGTTTCAAAGGGCTGTTGCGAGGATTAAAATGTCAATATGTAATCATGTGGGAAATTGCTTTGATGCGATGGTAGGCTCTGGTATGCTCGTAGACGGTGTGTCCCAGAGCTCGTGGAACAGCAAGGTACACAGAACAAATGAAAATGCTCAGATCACGACTTATTAAACCAATTTAAAACACAAAGCAAAATGTAGGGGAAGAGAGAAGGGCTAGGTAAACACACTGAAGGTGCAAGTGGGTTGCAGGGCCACGTTACCTGAATCTCTGCAGTATCGACACATTTCTGTGTGGCATCATTGTTTCCTGCCAGTGATGTGGTTGCAAGGACCAGAGTTGAAATGTGAGCGAGGGGGCCCTCAGACAAAAGGTGCCCGCAGCAACGACACACACCTGCGCCAGGAGAGAGCTGGTTGGGAGAGCACCTGGCCAGTAGCTGTGCTCCCCAGCCAGCCCAACTGGCAGCCGTGGATTTTATCCAGCAGAGGATCCACCGTGAGATCAGCAATGGGTAGCCACTTAAAGATCTCATGATTGCGGCGTGACTCATGTGCTGCATTACTGTCAGTGTATAAATTATTTATATTTGTTGCTTTGTTTGTTTTTAGTAAATCATGACTGTGAAGTGTCTGCTTTGTCCTCCTACCCCTTTCTATCTATGTTCATAGTCAAATGCTCCACTTACTTTCTGACTGATGTTTCTCAGGTTACTAACTGGTCCATGCTTCATGCAGCTAAGGGTTTCGTCCATTCCATGTGTTGTCTTGTCTTCTAGAACAGAACTGAATATTTCCAAACAGTACAGCAGCTGCACATTACATGTATGTAATGTGTTTACAATAATACATTTTATGTAGCAATAACTAAATAAATGTTAGCTATTATTATTAATATATAAGATGCTTTAATATTTTAATCTTATCTCTCTAAGCGGGAAGATTAGCCATCTAGTAAAACTTGATCAGATTAAACAACTAATTAGAAATCTTAATATTAAAGTTACTTGGCTACATTTTGATCTGAAATTGGTAATAAAGTGCAAAGTTTATTAGCCAGACCTTTTTACTATTAATCTAGTTTATCCTCCCATCATTCCAGTTGTATAGAGTTTTGGCTGTTGATAACAAGGCTGGTGCTACTTTTTTTTCCCCTTTCCTACAGGCTTATCCTCAGTTTGCTCTGACCTACCTAGAGGAGCTAAATGCACAAGTGGATGTGACCCAGATGGAGTCTCACATTCACCATGGCGCCCGGACCACAGCTCATCAGGAACATGGCAGCAGCTTAGCAGAAGAGGTCAGTGAGGCGAGCCAGAGGCAAGACAGAAATAGATCTCCACACGCATTTTGAAAAGAGAAAAATGTTCAAGTTGTTTTTAGGAGGCAAGCAGGAATTCACATCTTAACGTTACTCATTGTTTAACATCATGCACATAACATAAATATCCATATGCACATTTATATTTATGTAAACATCTCTATATAAACATTATTTTATTCAATGGATGGTGACATGCTGTCTTTTCTTAAGGCTGCCTTCTTTTGTTCTGGGCACGGACAAATGATTTCTGTGCTGGATGAAGAAAACTAAGGAACTATGAAAAGTGTATTCTTAAATTTTCGGCATGTTATAGTTTAGATATTTTCACTCAATGAAAATTAGCTACATTATTCCTACATTTCATTTATTAGGTTCTGCAAAAAAGTGCTGGCGTCCCTGGTCTGAAGCAACCGCCAGAGCCTGCAGACACTGGTTTAA